>NC_136811.1:11356595-11574802 GCF_951216825.1 Electrona antarctica
AGAGAGGGAAGGGAGTGAGGGATGGAGAGAGAGGGAGAGAGGGATGGGAGTGAGGGATGGAGAGAGAGGGAGAGAGGGAGGGATGGAGGGAGGGAGAGAGAGAGGGAGGGAGAGAGAGGGAGAGAGGGAGAGAGAGAGGGAGAGAGAGAGAGGGAAGGAGAGAGGGAGGGATGGAGAGAGGGAGGAAGAGAGGGAGGGATGGAGGGAGGGATGGAGAGAGAGGGAGAGGGGAGGGATGGAGGGAGGGAGAGAGAGGGAGAGAGGGATGGAGAGAGAGGGAGAGGGAAGGAGAGAGGGAGGGATGGAGAGAGGGAGGAAGAGAGGGAGGGATGGAGGGATGGAGAGAGAGGGAGAGGGGGAGGGAGGGAGAGAGAGGGAGGGAGGGATGGATGGAGAGAAAGGGAGGGAGGCCAGGTGGATGAAATAATAAAATGGCAATAGTTAGAAGGGAAGAACTTAAGAATAACTTCATCCATTAAGACCTCAGGCCGATTATATTACAAAACATACGTTAATGACTTCAGCCCTATATGCAATAGCCGATCTACAAGCTCACAGTGCGACGCATTGTGAGCTTGTAGATCTGCTATTTTCAAAAGAAGTTTATACATTTGAAACCAATGAGTACATTGACTACATGAGTACACTTTAAGTACATTTTGATGCCAGTACTTTTGTACTTTTACACAAGCCATTGGTCGTATTTCAGCAAGCCGGCGCTTGTATAAATCAGGCGTACAATTTCATGACATCTGAAGCATTTTGTTGCCCTTATCCAGGATGACCAACCAACCTCAAGGCTAACAGTAAATGAAGCGTATGTTGTTAGACGAAACACCTTTCAAGCAACCATCAGTAGGGATGGAGCTCGTTAATATGTATTGATAACGAGCACCTTATGGATCAGGCTTATCGAGCCGGGTTCTTATCGGGCCCAGTCCACTATCGAGCATTTTCTATTATTTTGTGGACAGACGTATATTTTTCAAGGGCCTTCAAATACAGTGCCTTTCTAACAGACGGAATAAAATAATTGTCCTTTTTACTAAGAAAAGAATATTAAAGATACTGTTAACTGGTTACAGTAATGTGTAACGTCACTTTAAAAGTGTCATTTTGTTTACCCGGACAGCGCTGGTTGGCAGGTATCGATACACATTTAGACCGACATGTTTGTGCCCGTGTGGGTGATTACATTTATTTCTTTATCGCCTCTTGTCTGGATTGTCTAAACATGACATCATGGGCTGTTAACCCATTTTGACCTGAGATCAGATTCTAAAAATGTCTGTTTGAAAATGACATGTTTTCTGAAAAAGCTATGTTTCTGTCAGACGTTCTTCTATTTTTCAAAAATAGCAGACCTACAAGCTCGTAGCGCGCCACGAGGTGGCGCGCTACGAGCTTGTAGATCTGCTATTTTTCAATAGCTAAAGCATAACATAATGCTAACACCAAAAGGGGTTAATAACATAGGCTTGATAAGCCCAAAGCTTATTGATAACGGGTACTCAATACGCTTGTTATCGGATTATTTCGGGTAACGGTTATCGAGCTCCATCCCATAACCATCAGAGAATATTCCTGTGTCCCTAGAAAGAAAATGTAACAGATCACACGGCTAAAAACAAACAGGTAGAAAGGAAGACGTGTGTTGGTTAATAAATCAAGCCAAGAGGATACTTCAGAGAGCGCCTGCAGGAAAATATGATGAGAGGAAGAGGTAGAGGTAGAAAGAGAGAGAGAGAAAGGGGTGTGTGTGCGTGCGCGTGCGTGCGTGCGTGCGTGCGTGCGTGCGTGCGTGCGTGCGAGAGAGAGAGAGAGAGAGAGAGTGTGACGTACTTTTTTAAGAGATGAGTTTGCATTTTACAAGAGCTGAGAGGAGATTGGTCCTCACTCTCTCCAACTCCAAAACCTAGATATAGTAGATGTGCAATCTAAGGCCTCACTCAGACCTTTACTGACCATGTGGTCCTTGTGACTTCCATTGGAAATGCATTGGGGCGGCCATGACACTACAAAACATTCATTCAAGCATACAGCAATGCAGTAAAGGTCTGAGTGAGGCCTAAACATCAAAGGGGTTGGCTGCATCAGTCATAAAGTATTATGGCTCATGCCATCTGGTGGGAAGCCAGTATTAGCCAGAAATAAATAACATATTGCCCTGTTAAGGATGAGTTACTGTGGTTATGAGAGGAAGAGTCCCTTCAAAGAGAATGTCAAAATGTCACGTTGTGAGCTTGTAGATCGTCTATTTTCACTATTTCTTAAACATTTGTTTTCTAATTTATTTAGAAATTATTTCTATTCTCCATTTAGTCTATTTAGTCTCCATGAAATTACTGAAAATGTAGCTCGTTTTGAAATAATAATAATTCAAAACGAAATGTAGGAAACCCATAAAAATGTGCCCAAGGCTCACAAGTGGGTCCCGGCCCACTGTTTGGGAACCAGTAGTGCCCTTGTTAGACGATGGCCAGCACAAACAGGTCAAACTGTAGGCTACTTGTCTCCTTGAAAGCTCACCTTGCCAAACCAGCCATTCCCGATCTCCTGCAGGTAGTTGAGAGTGTGTCTTCTGAAACACTGGGACTTGGGATCTGTAAAATGAGACGGACACAACAGTGAGAAACAGAGATTTGTTCAGAGAGGGTGGTCAGTGGTCACTCACACTAGATGTCAGTAGTCGCTAAAGAAGATCTGAGCACAACTCGAGTCTCAACAAGCAAGTTTCTTTACCAGATGCACAAAGAATCGCCAGCACCCACAATAATGTCCTCTGCCAAAACGCATCCATATGCTGCCCATGTCTGCTTGTAAATGTTACCCGAAGGGCGTTTCCTTGAGCGCTGGTGATTGTCTATTCACAACTTTTTGGGCGGGAGCCGGGAACCCCTTTTGGTGTTAGCATTATGTTATGCTTTAGCTATTGAAAAATAGCAGACCTACAAGCTCATAGCGCGCTACGAGCTTGTAGGTCTGCTATTTTTGAAAAATCGAAGAACCACTCCATAGAACGTTGGCTTTTTCAGAAAACTGTCAGGATGTAGAAGACATTTTTAGAATCTGATCTCAGGTCAAAATGGGTTAAGGCCTATTCATACTTCAGTTTTAGGTGATAAGGTGGTTAGTAAAAACAGAGAGGTGTGTTGTGGTGAGCGGTGAGTTGCTTACCACCGCGGCGTGACGTCATGTTGTAGTTTTCAGTGGTCACCCTATCACCTAAAACGGGAGTATGAATAGGCCTTAACCCATTTTGACCTGAGATCAGATTCTATATGTCTTCTACATCCTGACAGTTTTCTGAAAAAGTTATGTTTCTATGTCAGTGGTTCTTCGATTTTTCAAAAATAGCAGACCTACAAGCTCGTAGCGCGCCACTCGGTGGCGCGCTATGAGCTTGTAGATCTGCTATTTTTCAATAGCTAAAGCATAACATAATGCTAACACCAAAAGGGGTTCCCGCCCAAAAGGCCTTAAGGCCACATATCGTACAAAAACGTATACCAGTTTCCTGTAATAGCTTTTCATCCCCTCAACTCATTCCCATTCACTGTCATTCAAGTTCTGGGAAAAGCAGTGGGGATCCGATGGTAATTCCGACGGAGAATTAGTCCGACATGGGGGAACAAGAGTCGGACTAGCGCTCGAACATGCGCTGCTCCCGTGCTTGTGGTCAGGGTTAGGGTTTGAGGTAGGTTGTCGGACCAATAATAGTGTCGGAACTAAAGCCTGCACCCAAAGCTGTGTGTGCGTGCGTGCGTGCGTGCGTGCGTGCGTGCGTGCGTGCGTGCGTGCGTGCGTGGATTGAAACTATCTAGGCATACTGGAGGACAGTATTCAGCATTGTGAAAACCACTGGGCTGTTTATTCTTACTGACATTACTGCTGCTGTACAAGACGAATAGCAATCAAGCAGGATTTTAATATGCATGCATGGGGAAAACATTTGTTGCAAGTGTTGATACTGTATGATGTCCAGTCGGAGAGAGAGAGAGCCAAATATCAAACCTGCTAGATATTCAGAAAAACACTCGGGAAGGCGTCGGCGGGCGCTTTTATCGGCGCTGGATCTTCTCGCAGCTCCTTTCACACACAGCCGAGCAAAACCTCTGTGATCAAAGCCCGATCTTGCGTCAGATCGGGAGTTTTGTCGGCGAGCGCCAAATATGCTCCCCGACAGCAAAATCGGAGGAAATATCGTGCAGTGTGTACGAGCCCTTTAGGAGGACGGTATCAGTCACCAGAAAAAAGAACGGGTATTTTTGATTAATCTAATATGGTTCAAATGGAGGTTGAAGTTACAATGGGTTTGTATAGGAAGGGGGCGGGGCAGCTAAAATCAATACCACATATCTAAATACTGAATCAAGCAACTTAAAAACTGTCCAGGGTGTTCACAAAAGCCTGAGTAGACGATAAAATGAACAAAAGTTTTGTTTTTTTAAAGTGAAATATCCCTTGAACATCCCTAGTGGCAATGAATGAACTGGTCGAGCATTGGTTGAAGTTGCCTTGCCGTGCTTGTGGAAGCGGCAGCTCTATCAAGTGTGAAATATGTGCCAACGCTGGCAGTCTGTTCAGTGTTCAGCAGCCCTGTGGTTGTCTTTGTACTTTTTGCCTTCAGCATGGATAACCAGAACTGCTCCCCCTCCCTATGTTGACTATATCAAACATTTTGGTGCATTCGTCTACATCCAGCACGGCTAGGATCTGCCTCTCTCTTCAGCTAGTTATCACACTTTCAAAACGCCATGCATTATTGATTTTTTTTCTTTCCCCCAGGCATTTATGTGGATAATATTAATAATAATAACCTTTAACATCCCCACTACCAACTGCAGGTGGTGGTCAGGGTGCAACTCAACTGCTCCTCAAATGTGTACCATATTTATCTGCCGTTTAATTAAACAAGAACATTTTGTCCATGCAAGGACTTCATCGGGTCCTGATGAAGCCCTTGCATGGGCGAAACGTTCTTCTTTAATTAATGAAAGCATGGGAGAGCAATATTATACTGTGCGCAGACATTCCCTTCTGGTTACCTGAATTATTTTCTTTTTGGGGGTCCCAGCACAGTCATTCAAAAAACATACCCTATCGCTTTCATAATACTTGGAGTTATACCAGCTAGCTAGTTATATAATTCAATGTTCTACCGCAGTTCAACAACACTAACATTTTTTTAGACAGAGTGACTAACAAAAGCAACATAGGAGAAGCTTCAATTGATTCATTGATCAACAAAAGTGCATGCCACCAACAGCAATTAGTGCCAGGAGTGAGAGAGGCATTCAATGCATTGGTTTTCAACCTTTTTCATATCAAGGTCCATTATTTATTCGGCATTTGAGCCACGGACCACCATTTGATTTGATTTAACCTCTCAGACCCAAAACGTGTCCACGTTTCCATGCTGTATTGATGTTGGCAAACGTTGATCAAAATAACAATTCTTCTAATTGTCTAGACTTCTTGTAAATTAAGTAGTGCAGGTGTTTAACAACAATTTAACTCTTGAGCGCGTAATTCTTTTTTAATTTTTATTTTCTTCTTACGCTCTCAAGAGTTATAAAAACCTAAATAAGGGTCCATTTGGTTACCAACTCTCCATCCATTTAGCTGGGGACCACTTGGAACTAACCTGACTCCGCCAGATGGGGCAGCAGAGAGTACACTGGGTTCCCCCGGAACCCAGTGTACTCTCTGCTGCCCCATCTGGCGGAGTCAGGTTAACTTGGAACCCCCTCAAGGACCACTGGCGGGGGGGGGGGGGGGGGGGGGGGGGGGGTCTTACCTGCTCCCTCCTGCAGCGCTGGGCAGATGGGTCTGTCCCTGACGGGCAGGGTGTACACTTCAGGAAGGGAGGGGCAGGAGGAGAGACTGTCCTCCTGGACGGGGCTGGAAGCCCCAGAACACTCCTCCCCCGCATTATCAAACTCCTGGTCGGCCACGTAGGGAGAGAGATCGGAAAAGGTAAAACATTAAAAGTGTGGAAAAGCCACCAAGTTATCAACGTGGAAAGAAGAGTAAAAGAGGAAGGTTACGTCGACAGGTTAGGCCTACGTTTCATTCTTAAAGGGACACTTCACCCTTTTTGCTAAAGTAATATGTTAATGACATTTAGAAGATTTAGAACACTTTCCTGGGGTCTTTATGTGTGTAATATGTGGTTTTAGATATTTTAGATTTTAGCCGTGTCCATGATGTCACAGACGTGTCCGAGCGATTCCCAAGCGCAAGTTGAATTTGGAGCGCTGTGATTGGTTGTAGGAAGTAGGAAGCGCTGGGCTGTGTTTATGCCTACTAGTACTCTATGACTAGTACTAACCCTATCTCTAACTCTAACCTAAACATAACCGCAAGCAGGGGAGCAATGCATCCCTCACCAACCTTAATCCAATCTTTTTAATGCACCCCAAAAAAACGATTAACGTACCCCTCACCAACCTTAATCCAAAAACGATTAACGTACCCCTCACCAACCTTAATCCAAAAACTATTAACGTACCCCTCACCAACCTTAATCCAAAAACTATTAACGTACCCCTCACCAACCTTAATCCAAAAACTATTAACGTACCCCTCACCAACCTTAATCAAAAAACTATTAACGTACCCCTCACCAACCTTAATCCAAAAACTATTAACGTACCCCTCACCAACCTTAATCCAAAAACTATTAACGTACCCCTCACCAACCTTAATCCAAAAACTATTAACGAACCCCTCACCAACCTTAATCCAAAAACTATTAAAAAGTCTGCGGTAGTAAAAGAGGTGGCGGCAGTGGGGCGCGAACGCGTGAAGCATGGTATTACAAGTCGGTGTAGTAATCCACTAGGCTAGCGAGGCAGCTGGCAGAATGGGGTTTTGTGTTTGTATTAGAAGGTGAGGTTCCGCCTGCGCGGGCGGCGCTTTCCTTGGCTACTAGTAGTAGGGCGGGGCGGCGTGGTACAACGAGCGCTCCTTCCCTGAGAACCTGCTTGGGAATCGCTCGGACGCACAGACACTGGTCTCACTTCCTTCCTGGACTACATGTTGTCTCAGTAAGACTAGCCCTCGCCTAGCCACAAGGAGGAGCAGTGCACCAAAGCATTATGGGAATTGTAGTCCAGGAATGTGTTCTAAATCTTCTAAACGTCATTAACATATATTGTTTTGCAAAAAGGGTGAAGTGTCCCTTTAACCACTTCAAACCCTCCATGCTTATCCGTACTTGGTGTGCTCTTTTTTCCCCCTTTACACCACATTTCTTAGCCAAAAATAACTGATCTACAAGCTCCCATTGTGTCTGCTATTTTTGGCGAATGTTCCCCCCCCCCCCCCCCCCCCCAGAATTGGGATGCCAGGGTTCAAGTGGTTAAATCAATTCCGGACAAAGCGGTTTGGCACGCCCCGTGCTGAGTGAGATTCCATTCTTTTGAACTGGCACTCTGTGTGTGTGTGTGTGTGTGTGTGTGTGTGTGTGTGTGTGTGTGTGTGTGTGTGTGTGTGTGTGTGTGTGTGTGTGTGTGTGTGTGTGTGTGTGTGTGTGTGTGTGTGTGTGTGTGTGTGTGTGTGTGTGTGTGTGTGAGCGCCATGGCCGACCCAACTACACACCACAAGTAGAGATTTACAATGGAGGACAGACGAGAAGGTGAATGCAGCCATTGTGACACCACTAATGACACACTGTCCGCCAGCGCAAGTTACGGCGAAACGCACTGTCGGGTCATAACAAGGGCTTATACACAATTAGAATGAGAGAGGATTATTGAGCTCTTCTTCCTCATCAAGTTGCAGTCATCGACTGCAAAGGGTGCTTATCGCAAAAGGGAGTCTGGATTTACTGGGTCCCTTGCCTGCCTCCACACTGCAAATGAGGACACGCCATCTCCCCAGTGTGTGTGTGTGTGTGTATACTCATGGACGACCACAGTTTGCCCCTCTATTTATATATTTTCTTAAGGATTTAGCTGAAGCTCTTATCAGATTCCACTTGCAATAATCACATTTAGTGCAATGTGACGGTAGAGGACAAACACTTATACACAATACTCTGCATAATCACTTGACATTAAGCATTCGGCAACAGCATGCATCGTGTTACAGCAGCACTAGACAGTATATTAGAGCCACTGGTTCCAAAACAGTGGGCTGGGAACTTGGGACCCATTTGTGAGTGACGGACCAATTTTTATGGGTCACGACTCGAGTAAAACTCCCATTTTCTTTTCCTACATTTACAAAAAAATATATTTATGGGGCGGCCGCTGGCCAAGTGGTCCATGGACGCATGCCACATATAGGCTCTGGCCTTTCAGCGCGTCGCGTGTTCGAGTCCCGTTCATGACGACCTTTGCTGCATGTCTCTCCCCTTCTCTCCCTCCCACTTTCCTGTCTGTCTTCAGTAATAACTATCAAATAAAGGCAAAAAGCCAAAAAACTAATCTTTAAAAACAAATGAAACGTTTGGGAATTACTGTATTAGAGCAACAGACCAGTTGCACAGAGTAGAAGAAGTACACGCAAGCATGCGCACACAGCTCTGCATATTGTGGCGCACAGTCTGCCGCGCACAGGTGCAAATCCTGAAACTCGAGAGACGTGTCTCTCTGTTGACCTGGGATACAGTTTCTACTTTAATATCAAAATCGTTAAGAGGATTACAGCGGCAGTTTATTTACAGTTGGTGGGTATACTCTCCTCGCCTCATGAATAGTAAATCACCGTGCCTGCCTACTATAGCATACTTAAACGGGCAATTATAGTGCAATGTACAACGGCGGCAGATTGTACCTCGTAGCACAGGGCCACAAATCCAGTTTACACTAATGAAAGTCATACGAACGCAATATTGCGTTAAAACGAGAGCCAAAACCCAACACTATACTTCCAGTGTATTTTGGTTTTAATTGTGTGCCTACAATTATTTTAATGTAATGAAATGTTGCGACATTGTTGCTATCATCTTATCTGCTCCAGACAAGCAGAGCGACTGCAACAATGCAAATGATTTAAAATAGCAAAGATTTATGAAAGAAAAAACTAAAAAAATCTAAAACCCCTAGCGACCTCAACCGACAGCGACTACAGTGTTATCTACTGTAGTGTAGATAATAGGCCTACTGATTTCATGTGAATGTTTTCCTGAAATACTAATATTGCATATCAGCTAGGGGTCTTCTTGTTTGCATCAACGCCTTGCAGATCTGCTATTTTCGGCTAATGTTCCCCTCAGACTAGCGATGCTAGGGTTCAAGTGATTAATGTAAAAAAAAAAGAATCCTATTACACAAAGATTTGGCGGACCCCCTATACCTAGTAGCTCTGAGGACCCCCTAGGGTTCCCGGACCCCCTGTTGTATTTATTATTGATTATTTATTTAATCTGGGAAGACCATTGGAGCATGCTCGGAGTACAACATACACAATTTTAAATAAGGTGCAATATAGTGAACAGTATACTCATAATGCAAATACATAGGGGTTACACAAAGCAGGAGGAGGTCCTTATGTGATGCATCCAGTGGTGGAAAGTAACTAAGTACTTTTACGTAAGTACTGTACTTAAGTACAATTTTGAGGTATTTGTACTTTACTTGAGTATTTCCAATTTCCAGTACTTTTACTTCTACTCCACTACATCCCAGAGACAAAATTTGTACTTTTACTTCCGTACAATTATTTGAAAACTTACTAGTTACTTTGGCGATTTTAATTTTGATTAGAAAACATACACTTCAACCCTATACATTTCGGCCATTTGAAAATAGCCGATCTACAAGCTCACAATGCGTCGCAACACGACAATGCACACAATGCGGCGCAACGCGGCGCATTGTACGCATTGAACTTGTGAAATGGGACATTCTGCAATATGAGTACTTTTACTTTTAGTACTTTAAGTACATTTTGATGCCGATACTTTTGTACTTTTACTCAAGTATATTTTCAATTCCATACTTTTACTTAAGTAAAACAATTGAGTACTTTTTCCACCACTGGATGCATCAAGTAGTGCCTTAAATGAGGCTTTATCCACCCATGCTCGTATACAACTACTACAGACAATACACAATACAACTACACGACAACTACTACACACAATACACAATACAACTACACGACAACTACTACACACAATACACAATACAACTGCACGACAACTACTACACACAACATGCAGACAGTGTAGTTTGGAGGTCTAAAACCAATGTTGATCAGTGTTAATTGTAATGAAGAGTAACACGTTTTAACCCTGTAAGCCCCATGCATCGATGCTTTTTAGCAACATGCTTTTTTTTCGGCCCAATACAACGACGAGACAAAGACAAGACGAGGTGAATAGGTGGTTTCTCTTACATGTTGGAGACTTACATTGAACCCCACTCCTCCCTTCTTGCAGCACAGACAGGTGAGGAGCAGCAGTACGAAGGAGACCAGGCCGGAGCAGGAGATGAGGATGACCACGTAGGGCGGCGGAGAGAGGGACGCCACCCTGGAGGGAGAGACTGAGAGGAGGAGGGAGAGGAGGAGGAGGAGGAGGGAGAGGAGGAGGAGGGAGAGGAGGAGGGAGAGGAGGAGGAGGAGGGAGAGGAGGAGGAGGAGGGAGAGGAGGGAGAGGAGGAGGAGGGAGAGGAGGAGGAGGAGGAGGAGGAAGATGAGGAGGAGGAGGAGGAGGAAGAGGAGTATGAGAGGAGGAAGAGGAAGAGGAGGAGGTGGAGTAGGGAGAGGAGGAGGAGGAGTAGGGAGAGGAGGAGGAGGAGGTGGAGTAGGGAGAGGAGGAGGAGGAGGAGGAGGAGGAGGAGGAGGAGGAGGAGGAGGAGGAGAGGAGGAGGGAGGGAGGGAGGGAGGGAGGGAGGGAAATAGGTGGAAATAGAGAGTGAGAGAGGACGAGAGACACAAGGCAGGAGGAACGAGAGATTTACTGTATCACTTCACTGCTCAAGGCTACACTGCCGGCGCTTCACACTAAAGGAGGGGTGGGGGGGAACGGAGGTTCGAGGCAGGCAGTGGTGGAAAGTAACTAAGTACATGTACTCGAGTAAGATGGGGGCCGGACAAAATAAAGCTTTTGCTTCTCTCTGTCCCTTCTTGAACAAAATTGGTTGCGTTTGTTACTGTGTTGATGATGTATACGGAGTGAAGTAGTTTTCTGTACTTTTTATTTGTTCAAGATAAAGTACAATTTAGATTTCTTTTCACTTTACCCGAGTATTTTCAATTTTCAATCATTTTACCTCACTACTCCACTACATCTCAAAGGCAAATATTGTACTTTTTACTCCACTACAATTATATGAAAACTTTAGTGACTAGAGTTACTTTGTAGATTTGGATTATTACTACAAAACCTCAGACCTATAAATAATATACTATTTGAATTTGAAAATAGCAAATCTACAAGCTCACAACGTGTCACTTTGCGACGCCTTGTGAGCTTGTAGATCTGCTATTTTCAAATGGTCTTTTTTATACATTTTCTATACATTTGAAAACTTGTGAAATGGGCCATTCTGCATAATGAGTATACTTTTACTTTTGGTACTTGAAGTATACTTTGGTGACAATACATTTCTACTTTTTTGAATACCGTACTTCATCCATCACTGGGAGCAGGGCGGGTGGGGAGGGGCGACACTGTTTGGGGTTTGGGTCAGTGACGAGGGAGAGAACAGATGACAGTTTCATTTAGAAATCAGGAAAAGAAAAACAACTCAAATAAACCAACCCAGTTTAGAGAACACCAGTGCCTAGATCATTTAAAAGGAAAGGAGAGGCTGCAATTAAAGAATTAAAAAAGTTTGAAAACGGGAGAGTACACATACATACTGTACCATTCCAGTTATAGGATTAAAAGCAGGAGGAGAGAGGGGGGTAAGAAATGTCGGAAATGGCATTCCACTTAAGGAAACACACAGTTGAGAAGCAGAGGGAGAAAATAGTCATTTCGGCAAGACGTGAGTGCTATACACAGTCAAATACAAGTGTTCATTTAGCTCTGAAAGTGTAAACCTGTTTTTCTTTTTTTTTACACTTTGGGAGTTAGATTAACCACTCGGGGTTCTTTTGCTGTGTACATGGGAAGGGTTAACACAAGAAATCAGGAAGGTCGACTATTTGAGGTCAGAGAGAGGGAGGGTTTAGGGGGGGCGTTTGATATTTGTACCTCAACGTGGTTGATTGGGAGGAGCGAACCATCTGTAAGAAAGAAGGGTCAGGGGTCAGGGTGGTTAAATACCCTTCAGCTAATTCAGTGGTTTTCAACCTTTTTCATATCAAGTCCCATTATTTTATTCAGCATTTGAGCCACGGACCACCATTTGATGACATTTAGCCTCTCAGACCCAAGACTAAAGAATATTTTGTTATCGTTGACACACACAAATTCATGCTGTATTGATGTTGGTACCATTAGGAGAGGTAACAGGCAAACGTTAGTTAGTTTGTGTAGAGTTCTTGTAAATTAAGTAACGCAGACGTTTAACAATAATGTAACTCTTGAGAGCGTAAAATGATGAAAAAATGGTTTCATTTTAAACTCTCAAGAGTCAAAGATCTATAAGGGTCCATTTGGTTACTCTCCATCCTTTAGCTGGGGACCACCTGGAACCCCCTCAAGGACCACTGGTGGTCCCCGGACCACTGGTGGAGAACCACTGAGCTAATTCATTACTTTAAGGTTGCATTGAAATCCCTTAGGCCCCCGTTTCTCAACGTCTGGTCCGGGGGCCCACCGGGGGGTCCAAATGGACTCTCACAGGTCTGTAACTCTGAGAGTGAGTGTAGGCTACACTTTTTTTCTTCCATTTTTGCCAGCTGCTTGCGGCTGGACAACATGTTGATCTACCTCAGGGGTTCCCAAACTGTGGTGCGTGCCGTGCACCCCTTGTGGTGCGCGCCGTGCACCCCTTGTGGTGCGCGCCGTGCACCCCTTGTGGTGCGTGCCGTGCACCCCTTGTGGTGCGCGCCATGCACCCCTTGTGGTGCGCGCCGTGCACCCCTTGTGGTGCGCGAATGCCCTCTATAGGGAGTAGGGGGTGCGTGACATGAAAAGGGTAATGGCAGTTTTATGGTGTTATTTAGCACAAATGGCAAAATCCTGTAAACCACTGTCGTTAAGGAGATGTTTAGAGCAGCTGTGGGAGTATACAGCAGCTGCATGTCTCTCAGTAAAGTGACATTCTGTAAAAGATGTATCATTTTCGGCCAGACACGACGAGACTGAGCGTTGGGGGGTGCGTCAGCTGGGTCAGGAGGTAACAGGGGGTGCACGGCCAAAACAGTTTGGGGACCGCTGATCTACCTCTACTATAGCGACCATAGAAGTAGAGACTTTTTCATCATTGGCTGCCTCTAAGCCAATTGGAGACTTACCCATAAAACCCATAGTCTGAACGCTGCAACGCGAAGCCGTGAGCTGAGGCAGAGGCACACAAACTGATTATAGCTGTTCATATAAGAGCTTGCTGCAGCTGGCAATTATGACTCAGTCATTCCTGTTTAAGCTCTGGGATCCCAATGTTCACTGTGAAATTCAGTGTTAATTTAAATGGCAGCAAAAAAGCCACAAAAAATATATAAAAAATATATAAAAAAATATATATACACACCTGTATATATAAATCTGCGTTAATTTATCTCTGAGCCAAATGGATCCATGTGTTCCTCCTCTGAGTTACAGTATAACATAAGGGTCCATTTGGACCGCCTGGTGTTCCCCCGGACCGGACGTTGAAAACCAGTGTCGTATAGTAGGCAACATCTGAACATGACGTCAAATACAGGCTCATGCTTCATTTATATATAGTTCATCGTACATCACTCACTGCAAATAGCACATCTACAAGCTCTCAGTGTGAGCTTTCAGATTGGATATTGTCGCTGAGCGACACCTGCGTACAACAAAGTATGAGTCAGGTTTCAACGAGGAGAGGCTTACATAGAGTCCTAATATAATGACGCCGTGTCAATTGTCAGAAAGGTGCCAGATTTGTCCCCGGCAAAACCCAGAGGATTCAGTATAGGTCAGGATAGATAGCTAGTACAATCTTGACACTTTGTCTGAGGTATGCACATTGCCCTGACTGAGCATGACAAGTGCTGAATGACTATTTACAAGTCTGGAGTCTACTGTTACAGTACTACAAATGTTGTCACCACCCGATCCTCTGGAAAGAAATCCACTCCAATACTATGTCCATTTACTATAGACTGCAATAGTGCAAACACTGCACATTAACACAGCAAAGGCGATGTCGTTTCATCGTCGGCGCTATACTGCATATCCCATGGGAACAGGAGCGATGGTCCACTCACAGTCAGATCTAAAACAAAAGACTTTTACTGATGTTAGATTAACATGCAGGACCGAACTGTGATTAACACTTTGGCAGAGACCTGTTTTTGCCAGTCCCTCTACAAAGATGTGCAACAAAACACGTCGAATGAGGTGAGGTAGAGTCATTTGACTGGGCTGGTGGCCAGATGACCTCAGAAAAGGTGAGTAAGGATGAGTTTAGCATTTAAAAACACCTGCAGTGTCCCTATGTGTATAGCCATGTATGGGCTGCTCCTTAAAGCCTTGTTTGTATTTTAAAATACCAAAACTCAAAATTACATTCTGAAATTGAGAGAGAAAAAAAAATATATAGAATATACAATTCATGAGCACAATTTTCGTTTTTTTCACCATGAATCATTTTGAACTCCATTGTTCTGTGTGATAGGAAGAAAGGACACTGTACATAATAAGAATATTTTTCTAAAGCCATAATAATGTCTAATCATGCAGTGCATGCATCCACAGGATTTTAGTATTGTGTGGTTCCAAAAATATATATCTAAAGCTAGCCCACTACCATAACCAAGTGGCTATAAAACTGAACTGGTAAACAATTCCTGTGCAAAGAAGCAGTTCTTTCATCTTCCCCTAGACGTCCAGACAGACACTGCATATAAATAGGAACATAACATGGGGCCTATTCCACCAGCCCTGTGCCAAGAGCTTCTTCTTTTTTTATCAAAACAATACACCACCATACAATGACGGCACACATTACACAAACACATCACATATGCACTGCCACATCACGAGGAAACGGGGCAAACAGGGGGTTAATAACAATAGCCTAAACCACGAAAATATGTTCATTGCCAAGTGTAGGCTATTAATAAACATAAGCTATATTCAATTGACCAAACGTTTACTATTCATAATGCTGTTTCTAAATGCCACCGAGGGGGACTATAGGGCCGGAACTAAAATATTCCTCCAGTCTATACCGTTATTTAATTGAATGCAAATATTTTGACCGTCGTCGCGTCAACATCACTCCGTTGCCGAGCTATTCTTGTTGATTCATTGATTCAGGTATAGCCTATACGGTCTATCGCGGTTATTATGTTGTTTCGCCTTTTTATTATTGCCGCGGTCTTTTCAGTCATGTATAGGCTACTATTATCCCCCCCATGTAGGCCTTTTCATAACCTCATAGACTGACTGCACCCCCCCCCCACCCCCCCTCCCCTTTCTCCAGCATCATCACTGAGTGCTTTCATTGCATTCCACCGACAGACAAGACACACACAAGCCGCCGCCGCCGCTCGGCTCACCTTCTCTCTGCGGGGCTCCGAGGGCTCTCTCCGGGTACGACATGATGCCCGCCAGCAGCACTATCAGCCAGCCGTGTCGTCGCATCTTCTCCGCGGCGGCGGTGGCACCATCCGGAGCCCTGGCGTCGCCGCTCCGATCGGTGGTGGTCCTCCGCTTGCTGCCGTTATTATGATGACGGTCCCCGCCACAGTCTGCCGTCTCTGGGTCTTCTCCCCCACCACCACCACCTCCTCCTCCGTTGATAAAGAGCGTCTCTCCTTCTTGTTGTGCTCTCTCCTCTCCTCCGTTTGATACCCCCACCACCACCACCACCCTTTAATAATCCGCAATTAAACACGGTGTGAGAGGCGCTCTATTGTGCGCCTCTCCGCTCCAGCGAGCTCCACATGATCAATCCATCCATCGCTCCTCACTGCATGGGAAGCCAGCAGCAGTTCTTCTATGGCGATCTGACTGTAAACAACACGGGTTAACTCCGGCGATGCTCACCGTCTCCCCCTGTCTCTCTCTATCCGTGCGTGTTGAGGGGGGCTATAGTCTGATGTCCCCCCCCTCCCCTTATAAAAAAAAAAGAAAAAAGTATAGCTACGTCAGACAGCGTGCCTCATCATGCTCCGCTTTGCTGTTATAATTCAGGATTGTTTACTTTGTGCACTATTTTACATAAAGTAGACCACATGTTGTATTAAAATAATGAGATCCCGTGATGCTCCCATTCATAGCGGGCCTATATAGCTAATATCTATTGCACGCAACAACAAAAAATACATAGGCCTTCAGGCTTCTTCTAAATCGAATTACATTGGTAATAGCTTGAATTTATATAGCGCCTTTCCCAAGCACATGTAAACAACGAACCAAACAAAACGACTCCAAAACGAAGCCTATTTACCATAAGCCCGAGGGGTCTTTCTTAACTCTTTTCAAGGCAGCCTTCTGACTACATTTTTGTTTTCGCCCGTGCCCAATCAATTAGCCTGCCTACAAACTTTGTTTTGCCATGCATGGCCAAGGAAAATTAAACATATTTCCCCCGTAACAGTAGCCTAAGGGTCACTCAGAATATTCAATTCCTTCATTTAAATTGCATTGAATTGAGAGAGGATAGTTGTTTAGAGTTAACACTGGAGAAAGTAGGAATGCTAAAAGTTTAAACAGGCCTACTTATCCTTGGTATTAACATAACTCATTATCTAGCTGACCATTTATTTTATTTATTTAATTGCACAAAATAATTTGATCACTTTGGAAATGAACTAACATCTGTGAGTTTGACATAAGCCTACTACACTGATGAAGACAGTATGTTAGCATAACGATGAAGACGCCGGCGACTTGGTAAACTGGCGAGTTCTCTGGTATCCGTATTGCCTGCTACATTATTTATTGAGAACAATTATTGTAAGCTAGAAATTAGAATGGTGAATGGCAATGGTATACATTTTTATGTATTGTTAGCCAATCAGTGTGAAGGATTATTTAAGAACCTATGGGGGGGGGGGGGGGGGGGGGGCGAGAGTAATCATTAGCGGTGGAATCAATAATTTTGTTAGTCTTTCTGCACACTACAGCTTCACTAGACCAGACTGGGCACTGTCCAACTGCACAAACCTTGACATCGTGTAAAATAGTTAATAGAACAGGTCCTTAATACATTACATTCAACAACGAAAAGGGGATAGTGATTCGCTGCTTGTAATCCTGTATTCCCAACACGCTCCCTTCTCTCCTACTCAGTTACGAATCTTTAAAAAAAAAAGACTACTCTACTGGCAGTCATATTTCAGCAGCAACACAAGTGACGGTGCTAGGAGTTTTACACCTCTGCACTGCAGCCTATACTAAATGAAGAATGGCAAGATTCAAAATCCTAGATGGTTTATTTGTCACTCATACTGTACAGGTACAGAAATGAGATAAAATACAGTTCAGAGTAGTTGTATACAGACAGGTATGACCAAAAAAACAGCAGCAATTGTGTGCAGAATATGCATATGGTGTAGAATAATTTAGTAAGCGTCCAAAATACGCAGCCCAGTCGGACAAGAATTAAAAGTCGGATACTGAATCAAGTAAGAACACACCGTTGGACTCGATAGTCAAGTGGTTATAGGGCACTATATGGGCTCCACTACCCAACAGTGAGTCATTGATTTTATTCCCGGCCGGACGGACCATTTTCTGCATATCACAACCCCTACTCTACTCTCTCCCCTAAGGCAAAAACATATGTTAAAAAAATAACTTAAAATTCCATGACTTTGTTCTGCGTCAGTTCTCCTGTACTAGAATTATAATATGCATTTCAAGAAAAACAATGATACTATCCTCGTAGTGTGGATGAATCAGTTTGCACAGTTAGCGCAACGAATAAATTAGATCAAATTATATATTTACAAGCTACAGCTGCAATGCTTCAGCCTGTCCCGCGGGAAAGTTATATTTGCTTTCACGTGGTTAACTGTGCCAAATAACATGCAGAAAGTAGTATTTTCTTTTCCAATGGCATTGTCCTGAATGTTCAACTACAGTAAAAGTGACTGTTATAATCATGATGCGACATCACCTTGCTACATTTACAACATTAACGTGTACATAAACGTTCAGATTTAAGTTCTTCTGCCCCCCCCCCCCCCCCCCACCCGGGGCCACGGATGTTAGAATTTTGCACAGGCCGGTATTAGCACCCGAGCATTCCGTATGGTTCCATAAAAAGCATTTTATCCGACTGCCGGCCACTTTCTCCCGTCAGTACAGACTTATGCCATCTATTCTATGTTGATTCGTTTCCGCACCAATCTGATGAAGACATGGTCCTGTAGTAGCTATGAACTATACTTGAGCATTCTGCAGCAAGAACAAAAAGTCAGAATTCAGTCCCCCATGGACGGGTCATGAATTTAAAATCTCATCTCTCCAGCTGTCGCGGTCTTTCCTCTGGCGCTTGCGTGCGAGTTCTGGGAAGTAAGCGTTGTTGTATGGCCTCTCCCGCTCCTCTGCCTCTGGCTCCTTGTCCTTTCCCTTGCCGTTCTTTTGGTCCAGCAGGGCCTGGGCTCGCCTCTTCTCCTCCACCTCTCTCTGCAAACGCTCGGCGCGCAAACGCTCCATGGAGCTGGACGAGACGGAACAGATGTGTGTTAACGTCCATATTTGTCCACGAGGTAATTTCTCCCATTAATAAACATTTCGTTGTGGTTTGTTTTTCCCTTATCGTCTTGAGACAGACATTGTTCATAAGCCTCTTGGACGTTTATATTAACCCTCATGAATAGAACACATTAGATTAAAATAAGAAATGTTACTATCCCAACACATCAACATTTGATTCGGGCTTTAACATCAAAACATAAAGATACAATTATAAATACATGGAAACCAAGTCCAAGAGCCACCAGTAAATATTCATAGCGCACACAAAAATACTGGAATGCGTGTCCTTATTCTGAGTTTCCATAATTGTATTTAGTTTTAGCCTGTGTTCTATTATTGGGCAAAAGGAACATATTTGAGTGTTCCCTAGTGTATTCGTATTTTATTCTTACCTCTCTCCACTGCTCCTCCGCTCTCCTCTGTCTCTCCTGTCCTTCTTGCTCTTGTGTGCCTTCCTGTCCTTTATGGCGAGGGCCTTCTTCATGTCCTTCAAGGGGTCCAAGAGGTCTTTCAGCCTCCGGTCTCTCTTCTCCTTCTCCTCCGTACTCAAGGGTTTTCTCTGCCCTCCGTGGTCTTTCTCTTTGTCTTTCTTCTCTTTGTCCTTCTTCTCTTTGGCTTTGTCCTCTTCCTTTTCGCTGCCAGTCTTCATGTACCAGGGTGTGACCTCTGTGCCTGGTTGTGGGCCCAGGGACACCAGTAGGCCGATGGCACGTTCCTGTTTCTCCTGGAAAAGGGTGAAGACATCAAATGGAAATTAAACACACCTTGAACTTCAAGGCTCATTTTGACCACGACCTTGATCGTGACCATTTCAACTAAAAAGTCATGTTTTTGGGACAGTAATGACTTTTGCGTATTTAGGACAATGTAGAGACCACATGAGAATCTAACCTGGTTGTTTGTGACTCACAAGATGCATGTTGTCAGTGTATTACCTGACTGTACCACAAGGCACCGCCAGTTCTCAAGTTATTTTGTTCAAACAGACGGAGTGATTAAAATACCATATCTTGCCACACAACATTGCTTCTGTCAGGTTAACTAGACAACACTGAATACCATTTCTTTGGACCAAATTGTTCTAACTTGTACACATGTACATTTAAAAAATAAATTAACCGATTCTATTCTTCATGCTCTTCCTTGTCATTTCATTTGGTCAACATTATTACACTTGAATTAGTCAAATAACATATCCAGCTAGCTGTAATAGCGTATAAGGCTAGAGAACAAAAGTTAAATTTCACTCCCTTATGCTGCGTGCACACTGGCATCTCCAAAGATACAAGCTACCATTCTAAGATATGGCAAAACAAAACATTCTCTTTAGAGGTGAATTAGACACATCACCACATTTTTGCACGGGCTATTCAAAAATAGCAGAGACACACGCTCACAGTCACTTTGTGCCACCTACAAGCCTGTACATCTGCTATTTTTGAACATTTTGGAAAAAAATTCAAAGTGTGAGCATTTTTGTAGAATCGGCCTCAGGTCTTAATGTGATAAGCACAATATCTCCTACGGCCAAGCAGGGATTCTGTCTATCAATAAAGCTGTAGAAGGTCGGTCTCCCACGTGGGCGAGAAACCCAGGTTCAAATCCTAAGACATTAAACTTGACAGATTGCAGCTTTACGTCTTCGTTGAACAGAGCGATAGAAGAAGTTGACCTCAAGGTTACCGTACCGTTTCCTGTTTCTTGTCCTTGAGATATTCCTCATTCCCTTTCTTCCCCGAAGAGTCCTCCAGAGGGAACAGGTTGAGGTGTTCCAACACGCCCCCGCTCTCTTCGCTCTTCTCCTCGTCATCTGGCCTCCTCACTCCCGCCTCTTCCAGAGCCGCCCTGGACTTCCGTCTCAGGAAATTTGTGCGTGCCTGCGGAACAGCAGAGCCGGTTAGCAAGCAAGTCATTTCACATTACGTCTGAATTTATACTTGGTTGCGGAGCAGAAATGTGGAATATGCACTCAAGTACCGGTAAATATAAATCGGGTTTTAGAAAACAGTCTATACACTACAGCTTTGCTGGCTGTGTGCAATTAAATGTGTACTCATGTAATTCATCAAATTGATCGAGTCCGACTTAAAAATACATTAAAAATGAGCTACGATAGTCTTGATCCAAGGCTATGGACTTCACAGATGGGGCTAACGAAATCACTGCCATACATAGAACAGAGTACTAAAGCGGTCCGGGGACCACCAGTGGTCCTCGAGGGGGTTCCAGGTGGCCCCCAGCTAAATGATGGAGTTGCTAAGTGCTAACCAAAGTGACCCTTATATATTTGTAACTCTTGAGTGTAGAATACCTTTCTACGCTCTTAAGAGTTAAATTATTGTTAACATTTGCATTACTTAATTTACAAGAAGACTACACAAAAAAGAATGTAGAAGGACTGTTATTTTGATCAACATTTTCCTGTTATCTCTCCTATGATGGCACCCACATCAATACAGCATTGAATCGTGGACAAGATATTTTCCAATGATAAGATATTCTAAGTCTTGGGTCTGAGTAGCCCGTCTCCGGACCCCCCGGGTTGAGCTCCTTTGGACCCCTACCCCGTAGGGTCCGGTATCATCGGCTTCAAGCGACATGGGATGCAATCTGAGTTACCCTTCTCCGACGGATCTCTGCGCTGTGGGTGTGACGCTGACATATTCCAAAAGAGCCGTTCGGGGGGGGGGGGGAGCAGAGGGGTCGTTGTCTCCTATAGCGTTCATATGCTTCTTTTGGAATATGTCAGCGTCACACCCACAGCGCAGAGATCCGTCGGAGAAGGGTAACTCAGATTGCATCCCATGTCGCTTGAAGTCGATGATAAGGAACCCTACGTAAAGTCATCAAAATGTCAGAAACTTTAACGTAGGGTTCCGAAAGGAGCTAGGGTCTGAGAGGCTAAATCTCATCAAATGGTGGTACAAATCCTGAATAAACAACGGAGTATTAAAAGGGTTGAAACCTATGCACTTGGCTAAAGCATGTTGCATACTGATTTAATCATCAGCCGCAAGCTGAAAGATGAGAAGCGGTTTGTTTACCTCTTGCTCAGCACGCTCCACGCGCCGCTGGGCCTCGCGCTCCCCCTCCGCCGCCTCGGCCTCGTCCTTCTTCACGCGAGCCACATTATCTTTGTTCCTCACGTGCCAGCTCTTCTTAGGAAGGATGTTCATGTTGTTCGATAAAGTAGCTACACTTTAGATGGCGTCAACGTATAAATGCTATGTATATATATATAACGGTGTGTGTAAACAAAGTCTAACAGCTAACAGTTAGCCAAGTTAGCCAACTCCCATTTCACGAGTACGAACGCCAACTACAGTATCGTTTTAACTTTAACTCGTTTAACTTTACCCGACGCGCTCCATACAATGAATAGAACGGGTCATGTATACACGGCTCGGCTGCTGTCCTAATCTTATGTTAGAAAATAGAAATGTTTTCTAATTTCTGTGCAGCTGCTGCTCTCTCACCAAAGATCCAAAACACAACAAGTTACAACTCCTCCCACTCCCGCTTAGAGTGGGCTACACTTCCGGTCTCCTACGTGGGCGTGGTCACCCTACGTGAAATGAAATGAAATGAAATGAAATCTATATTTACCCAGGGTATCTGGGCTAAGCTCAAGAACTTGTTTCCAGCCAGGCCCTGCTCATAGAACACATTTCATCGTAGTGGTTGATGCCTTGTTCAAGGGCATTTCAGCGGTGGTAATTAATACGTGACTACAGGTTATCATTGATTGAATAATACAATTGATTGAATAGTTTATTAACAGTTTGCATATAGATAGATAGATAGATAGATAGATAGATAGATAAAATGATAACGCAAAAAAGCCGAAAGGACTTATTTCCATTGAGGTCCTGTGTGTTCAATGCATTATTGTCTTGTTCATTATTGTAGTTTAAATGTCTTAATGAATTGAATGAACGCACACACAGGACCACAACGGAACAAACTAGCCAATAAGCTCTTGTGCAATCTTTGTAAACCGTACATCTGTACAATCTGCAATCAAGAAAGGAAAGGTGATAACTAAACTAACATATCATTGTTGTGGACAAACCGGTTTCGAACGAAGTTAATTTCCTTTCCTTATCAGTGTTAAGATTAGAACCAATTGGACCCGTCACCCAGGGTCTATTCGAGTTACAGACCCTGGCTGGTGGTCCATTTGGTTCCTGAGTTCCTCTATCAATCATTTTAGTTTGGGTCTACCGGAATCCCCCGACTCCCCGAGACTCCTAGTAGGTCCCGGGGGAGGGGTCCTGTTCGACCCCAAATGGAAGTTGGTTTCATTCTAACTTCTCTGAGTACTCTCGTAGAAACCAGACGTAAATATCAGATGGCTCTGGTAAATATCACATCTTTTGACACTTACATCATCATGGCGCTAGAGGGCGCAATACTACACTTCATTATGGCTTCGAAGTTCCAAATGATTCCACTTAACTAAAATGAATCACTCGTTTTCTGACAAACATGTATTTCATATGGTGTTGTATAGTTCATTCTCTCTCAGTAGGATACATGGAAACAGAGTATGAAAATACATTTTGTCCCTTTGAATTGAATTGTGTATTATAAAAATCAGTCTCAGCTCAAGAAAGCTATTATTTAAATGAAGTAAAATACATTAAATTACATTTGGCACATGTGTAAAGGCTATAAACACATTATTATAATGTATATAATTAATATTGATAGGTCTATAATAGTTTCCATTCATCACCTTTTGGCCACAGTTTCAAATACATATTGTCGCTGTCGGGCAGAAATTATCTAAAATATTGAACCAGTGAAAATATTGAATATTGAATCTCTTCTGACTCCATAGGATCCTCAAAACTGACGGTCAAACCACCCCCCGGGCCCAGGAATAAAGATATGTCAGCCCAGCAGGAAAATAAAGATGTACAATAACAATAGTGGTCCGTACAATTCTAACTGCGTGGATTGGAAGTCATCATGAGGCGTGAACAGTCATTGTAGATCAGTCCCACGGCTCCATTTGGTCTTTTGGGATTCCAAGCTTCCGAGTGAGCTGCTCAATCTGCTTGACGAGGAACTGCTTATCCCGACCCTCCTGTTAACAATAACCACACACCCAAAACTACATGAACGAAACCAGTAGTGGAAAGTAAATGAGTGTACGGTATGTACTTAAGTACCGTGCTTGACTTTTACTTGAGTATTTTCAATGCTTTTACTTCTATAGTCCACTACACCTCAAAGTCAAATAGGCTATTACTTTTACTCCACTAGAAATAATTTGAAAACTTTAGTTATTAATTACTTTGTAGATTTGAGTTATTATAAAACATATCCCAAAATATACACTTCAGCCCTAATTCAACTTGGGCTATTTGTAGTTTGTTTCCATTTGCAGATTTTTTTTTGGAAAATTGACAATTTGACAGAATTAAAGTTTGGTGTGACCGCACCCTAACAGAGTATTTCTACATTACAGTATTGAAACTTTTAATTTTAACGTTTTCCACCACTGTTAAAATATTAGCAAGGTGCACAAGGTCCGACTCTTCAGATAAACACAAAATTCAAATTCAAAACACTACTTTAACTATAGGCTATACTTTATATATAAAGTAAGTACATAATATCATAGATGGAATATTCAAATGCCGATGACTTACCAGTTTAAGTTGATTTCTTAGTAAGGTGACACTTTTCCCATAGACTGAAGCTAAGGCGATGAAATAAAACATCAACACACTGTGGAGGAATGGACATGTTGAGAACATAAGCTGGGCAATACAGAAACAGTATGGCTGATTTAAGGCCGATATACTTTGTCGTACAACTGTATCACATGAAAGAAGTAGCTGCTCTACGAGCTCACAATGAAACGCATATATATGTACAGTACAGAGAGGCCAATTTTCCACAAAAAGAACGGTTCTAGAAACTGGTTCCGTTCTAGATTCTTGGAACCTTTGGTGCTTTCACGGAAAGGGTGGCCATTTTTTGGTTCCAGTTCCGAAAACAACTTTTAGGGTTCTGAACAAATTCATTTTCAGTGGAAGCAGGTTCAATATTAGGCGGGAAAAAAGAACTGAACCAGAGAGAGAGAGAGAGAAAGAGAGAGACAGAGAGATCATTGGTTCAATATTTATAATACCCACAGAAAGACTTAACCACTTTCACGTTCACATGTGTGAGCTTGTAGATGGCTATTTTTGCTACTTTTGTGTTTAGTGCAAAGTAGAAGGGAATTCATTCATGGGGTGAAAAAACACAAGTTTTGAAATATGGAGATACAAGGTTTTTGCCTGACAGCAGAGAGTATATAGTATATAGAATTATAGATATAATCTCACTCACAAAAAGAACAAGCACAGAGGAATGGAGAAGGCCTGTGAGCCGATGGCAAAGAGAAAGTCTTGGGTGGTTTTTGACAGACCCTGGAAGGTGGTTGGGACAATGGCCCACATGGTAGGGAAAAAACGGAAGGGCCCACAGCTCATGGACGGACGGATCCTGGGGAGGACAAGACATTACAGTAGTGTAGCAAAACCTCAATTAGCACAATAATTATAACATTTGATTTTATGTGTTCTGGCATCAAAGGCGGTGGTAGGCTAAAGGTTGTTTCCCAACTGGGGTTGGAATGTACAAGACACTGGCCATACTGGTCAGCTGGCTCCCAGGGTGAATGTTTCCCCATGCAAAATCCAGATATAGAATAAAAAGGCAGTCTTCTTATTTCAACTTTCATATGTTATTGGAGGAGGCCTCTGCTTTTATTTATAATTTTATTTTATTTATTATAAATATATGGTACATTTCTGACCAATCTCTTCTTCTACACAAAACTACTTTCATGCATAATTATGCTATGGACTTGCTCTGCAGATTTCATGCCATTCGGACTTATGGTTCATGGGAAGAACAAACTTGTTTTAAATGTCTTCCGAAAATTCTAAACGGCGGGGGAGAAAAGTGTGTTCACATATTACATAGGGTCGGACCTATAAACACATATAAACAATAGTATCCACTGACTATGTAAAAGTGGTCTCCAAAAAAAACATGATATTCATCTTTTAAAAAGCTAAAAGTGAGGGCCTTGTTGTAATACAGTTGTGTATGAATGAGTCTGGGCTAGAGCTATAGCCGTTGTGGGCCAAACACTCACTCAGCCATGCTGTAGATCATGACAGCAACAGCGAGCATCCACCCGAACAGCAACACCACCAGGAAGAAGAACGCAGAGGTGGTGGAGCGGAACGTCTTCACCGCAGGGCGGCAGTTATTAAACAGAGTGATCTGTACGGTGAAGGAGGAAGCAAGGAGTTAACCGCTGACCGTGTCCCAATTCAGGGGTGTGCAAAGCGACAAAAAAGAAAATCAACCAGGTGTTTGATGGAGATGCAAAAAATAATGTAAAGTAGGGCTGGTGCTTCAAGGATCAGTGGGACTGGAATACTAAAGAGAAGGCGGTGATCCAAGCACTCAAAAGGTTAAAAAATGAGGAGAGGGTGGATAAAAATAAATGTACATTATTGGTTAAAATAAGCCAACATGTTCGACTCATCAGGGCAAGTATGCCCTGAGGAATACTTGCAATTTACAATTACAATTTACAATTTAGGCATTTAGCAGACGCTCTTAATCCAGAGCGATTTACATTAAGCAAGAACAAAAAAGCATGGGAATACATCACATATATAAAAATGCATTTATCATGAAACATGCGTAAGCTAAGAACGTAACTAGAACATATCTATATAATGACACTATACATATATGCTATACTATGCTATACATATGTCCTATGAAGTGCTACGACTACATACAATGCAATTATTGTGCTGTCTACATGACATGCTATAAGTCTGTTTCAAATGCTATCTAAGTCTAAAAAGTGCTTGCCCTGATGAAGACTCTTTTTGAGTCGAAACATGTTGGCTTATTTTAACCAATAAAGTACATTTATTTTACATACTTGCCCTCATGATGAAGACTCTTTTTGAGTCGCAACATGTTGGTTTATTTTAACCAATAAAGTACATTTATTTTTTATCCAACCTCTCCTCATTTCGAGCACTCAACCATTTGAGTGCTCGGATTGCCGCCTTCTCTCAGGGGCTGTGCACTTGGGCCTACATTTGAAGGCCGTTGATTCATATCACAGCAGAGGCACGCCAAGGCCTGTCCCATGTCGTAGGCTGCCTCAAATGCATTTGAGGATTTCACAAGGCTCTGTGACATGAGTCTATACAGCCTTTAGTATAGGACGCAGCCTGCGACGCCTTCGTAGGCTGCAGCCTTCAAAGTGCGCAGGCCCTGAATTGGGACAGAACAGCCTTTGGCAGTCTGCGGTGCTCGCACATCCATGCATGTGTGCATAGATATTAGTCTGGAACTTCGGTGTAGAAGATGTATTTCCAAGGGGCGGTTTACAAACGGATTCCAACGTCACAGCAAAAAAAAAGTGGGCTCTGATTGGTCACCCACGACTCTGGGGTGAGCGAAATATAATTAAAACTGAGGAGCGCCAGACCAATCTCCCCAGGGATATTTTTTCCCTGTGTCAGATTTGTCTGGTTTCCAGGCTAGGACTTTACTGTACTGCAGGATAATGTAACGTGTGGGTAGACTAAAGGTGGCCTTACACTAGCCGATAATCGGGCATTTTTGACGCTCGGGGGGTGCCCGACCGCTCAAAGCGTGATCGGCCCGATCAACATCAAGAATGTTTGATATTTGCTACAGGATATTTGATTATCCTGTAGTGTCTGGTGCTATCAGATTTCAGATTGAAAAAAATCGGCTAGTGTAAGGCCACCTTAACTGTGGTGGAAAACACGATCTTATGTAACATAACATGACAGATCTACGTACTGTCTGTATAGCATTAACCGGCATATCTGCACCTTCTTGCAGTAGAAGAGGATGATGAACTTCATGGTGTTGATGACCGGCAGCAGGGGGCAGAAGAGAGCACCCGTCCAGACCACCGTCTGGCCATAGACCAGACTCAGCACGTTGGGAGGAACCAGGAACTCCTGACGACCGAACCACTGGACCAGACTGTTGTTGGAGCAACTGTCCACCACCATCCTGACACAGTCACACACAGTCACACACAGTCACACACAGTCACACACACACACACACACACACACACACACACACACACACACACACACACACACACACACACACACACACACACACACACACACACACACACACACACACACACACACACAGGTCTGTCCTTGCCTTGGGACACTCCCTTCTTCTCTAAACAAAACGTTTTCCCAGAAAAAAGCCTAATCTACCTCCTGTGCTGTGACACTGCCACCCCTGTGTTTCAGCAACAGTTAAATTGTTCTTATTCTTAAACACTTACAAATATCTTTGTCCAAATTAGCTGATCTACAAGCTGATCTACAAGCTCACAACGCGCCGCTTTGCAACGTGTTGTGAGCTTGTAGATTGGCTATTTTGACAGCCGATGGAAGACGTAAAGTGGTGTGTGATATTGTACCTGCGTGGGAACTCTATCAGGGCCAGCACAGCGATAGTGATGAGGGGAAGACGTAAAGTGGTGTGTGATATTGTACCTGCGTGGGAACTCTATCAGGGCCAGCACAGCGATAGTGATGAGGGGAAGACGTAAAGTGGTGTGTGATATTGTACCTGCGTGGGAACTCTATCAGGGCCAGCACAGCGATAGTGATGAGGAGGTCGAAAAACGCCAGCTTGTACATCTCCTGGCCCACACGGGTTTCCCAGCACTGCACACGCGCGCGCGCGCGCACACACACACACACACACACACACACACACACACACACACACACACACACACACACACACACACACACACACACACACACACACACACACACACACACACACACACACACACACACACACACACACAGTACTGTACTGTACTGTACTTAAGTACAATTATGAGGTATTTGTACTTAATACTTTCCAATTTCCAATACTTTTACTTACTACCATCTCAGTGCCAACATTTGTACTTTTACTCCACTACAATTATTTGAAAACTTTAGTTACTAGTTACTTTGGAGATT
This sequence comes from Electrona antarctica, assembly GCF_951216825.1. NCBI lineage: Eukaryota > Metazoa > Chordata > Actinopteri > Myctophiformes > Myctophidae > Electrona > Electrona antarctica. The sequence continues at coordinate 11,385,432 of NC_136811.1, forward strand.
TTTACATCTACAAGCTCACAATGCGTCACAACGCGACGCATTGTGAGCTTATAGATCGGCTATTTTCAATAGATTTTGTACACATTTTGAACTTGTGAAATGGCACATTCTGCACAATGAGTACTTTTACTTTTAGTACTTTAAGTACCTTTTGATGCCGATACTTTTGTACTTTTACATTTTTGATTATTTTTTTGTGCTATTGAACACCCCTTACGTCTGTGTGTTGTTTCGAAAATATTGAACAAATGGAAAGTAGTAAAAAGTGCTTTGGACAAAATCTCTTAACTCCATTGGACCCTCAAAATGTCTGCTAAAGCAACTAACTCCACCACCTCTCCCCCTCTCATGGACTTTGACGAGGCTGTATTGCTTTGTTTTAAAAACATAAGGTTTTCTTTATTTCCTGAAAAATGTATATTTTTCTTTTCCGGAAAAATGAACATTTTGGAGTTATGAGGTTTCCTCCCGACAGCGGAGATATGTGTTATTATGGTAATAGAGGGTATGCGTGTGACATCATCATCAAACCCAGAAGTTATGCGGGAATGCCTACTGAGTGGCAAAAAACTACTTTCTGGCCATGACAGTCAATACATCCAAACAGAAAAGTTGTATTTGATTGCATGAAACGACGTTAAACGACATTAAACTCACTTTGCCACTCACTTTGCCACTCACTTTGCCATTCACTTTATGCATGTGCATACTACCAGTTAAATTAATTTGAACCAATTTCAAACCGGTGTACCTTTTTTCTTCAAATATGTGTCTCAGAGGTACAAATCTTAACTAAACTTAATCTTTAAAAAAGGTTGAGAATCACAGATATAGAGGATATCATTTTCAGTTGTTAGTTGCGGTCTAATTACCGGATATTCTGCATGGTTGTATTGGCAGAGTGCACACTTCTCGTTGTTCACATGACCAGCACAGGTGACCTGACCCCACAGGGTGATGAGGAGAACCCCGAGGCTGACCATACGCAGGAACACCGACCTGACAGGAGACACAGATAACACAATATCACTGTGTCATCATGTGGCTTACGGTGGATTTTCTGTGATTGTCTGGTTTCTGTTATCCAGTTCCTTTAGTGGTTTTGTCATGACCTTTTATTTTTTTAAAGAGTTATGTTTTTCTAGGAGGTTTGTTTATCTCAGCTTTTGCAAATGATTTACTATCTTACTTTATTTGTTTATTTGGACAGGACAATGCATATTAATGGACGTCACATGGACGTAAATACACCGGATATAGCACATTATTGTTGCTAATTTTCATCCGCAGTCCTCACAAAGAAACACAGAACGGAAAACAGACAGGCAAGCAGTGGAATACATTGACATAACATTACATAGGGAACACAGCATACAAAAATAATAATAATAATAAATACACCTAAAATAAGATCATAAATGGTTGCAGCTTCTGTGTTGTGTTATATCAGTTAATAACCTCATACGCATGTGCGTATAACCTCATAAGTTTTAACCTCATACGCATGTGCGCACAGCCACACATACACACACACACACACACACACCTTAAAAGTGCCAAAATGACAGTGGTGCTGGGGGAGTATCTCTCCCACACAGCGATCTGGTCACAGAGGAGCGGCACTATGAAGTTCCCAACGGTGATGACGATGGAAGGCAGGTACTCGAAAAACAATCCCCGAAACCCCGGCTCTCCGCTCTTACTCTGTTTGGCAAAGATGGGTCAAACTTCAAACAACTGTTAAAAGCCCCAAACCCCACCAAAGGGTCGCCATGCAAGTCCTCGCAACCCGCTGGTGTGGTTTGGGCCATTGAATTGAACCAGTTGAATCACTTGGGTCGACGTGCAACAACAGGACACATCACACCGCTGGGACGAACACTAAAACCGCCTCGTCCCGTCTCGAGCCTTTTTGGTGTGGTTTGGGCTTTACACCCACAAACATTAAAAATGCCATCGAGGGCATTCGTCAAAAATAGCAGCTACAGGTCTGTGGACCACTTTTATAAAAGGTCAAACTTCCTCATACGTTTATTAAAAACACAAAGGTCTTAATACATTAAAAGATTAGATTTAGATTTTTTGGGGGGCTATTAAACAAATAGCAGTTCTGCAAGCTCATAGTGCGGCACGAAGTGACGCACTATGATCTTGTATATCTGCAATGTTTTTGAAAAATCTAATCTTTGCTTCTGGGAACAAAATATTTTGAGATGGGGGTCTGTGTCCACAATTTTTTTTGGGGGGGGTCCTTGACATGAAAAAGTTTGAGAAGCACTGATTATAGCAACATACAGAAAACTGTACACTATACAGTACAGTGTGCACATCCACATCTTGACTGTGTAGTGCAGTGGTTTCCAAACGTTTTATCTGGAGACCCACAAGAGACATTATACGTTTGCCTGGGACCCAAACTAGTGAAAAAAGCACACAACGAGCTTGTAGATCGGCTATTTGCACTACTACCCATTTAGGACTGAGGCCGATTCTAAAAACGCCTTCTAAACAAATACGTTTTCTGAAAACCTCCAAATATTTATTAAAGAATTACCAAAAATGCATGTTGCTATATACTGTACAACCCCCTAAATGGGTTCCCGTCTCGAAAGGTATAGCTACAAAAAGGGTTGAGTCACGAGTACATTTCAAGTCGTGACCCATACAAATTGGGAAATTGGAAAAACTGTTTGGGAGACAGTGGCGTCGTGGGCGTGGCTGACCTGGCTGAAGACGGTGGCCTGGAAGATGCCAACGAAGGCTGCTGCGATGAGGGCAAAGGTCACCAGAGTCAGGAAGAAGCGCAGGGAATACAGAAAGACCTTACGACACAACGTCAGAGAGGCCGCTTCTCTCTTTATCCTCTCTTCCTCTAGGTCCACCTAGTGGAGAGAGAGAGAGGGGGAGACTTTCTATTTATTTACAGTTTATAATAATAATATTAATAATATCAAACTTACATAAATCAAACTAAGCGACGTCCTGACCTAAAAACTCAAAGATGCTTTCGAAGAGCACGTTTGTGCAGTACATTTATGTATGTTGTACATATTATATTTATGTACTGTATATTACATGAATAAAAATGTGTCAAATGTTCTACAGTATCTGTGTATCTTCCTTCTTGAAGTTATAGATATAGAGGGTATGCGCACGTGGCAAATCGAGTGGCAAAGTGAGTTTAACGTTGTTTAATGCAATCAGATAAATAGGACTTTTCTTTTTGGATGTATGGGCTGTCAAGGCCAGAAAGTCGTTAGTCGTTAGACGTTCCTGCAGAACTTCCGGGTATGATGGTGATGTCACGCGTATACTGTACCTGAGCTATTTTTTGGGGTGTTTTATGGCTTTATTGATAGTTCAGTGGGGAGAGAAAACAAGAGAGCAGGGGAGACATACAGAAAATGGTCTGCCCAGGAGTTGAACCAGGGACTCGCTGTCAGGCATCAGAGCCTATATCGTAACCTAAACACTCGGTTACCTTCTTAAGCCGGTGTTCCACACCAAAGATATCAGATCTGCAAGCTCACAATGCGTTGCGGTGCGACACAATGCGCAAACCGAATACTGTATAATAAATCAGGTCATATTCTCCAGCATGTTGGGACACAGTTCTCTGACCTGTAGCTGATAGTGGACGTTCTTCTGCTTCAGCTTGGTGGCTCGGTCTCCCTGGCAACCGTAGTCCCAGCTCGTGAACACCGTTTTGCTGTAACCGCCGGCAGCCCCGCCTCCCGTCGCTACGGCAACGCGAGCCGCAGTCCCCATGCTGCAAGAACAACCGATCAGGGGAGGGTACTAAATACAGATGCGGTCGATCAAAGATCAATCGAAAGTATGCCTTTCTGTCTTTTATGTTTCTGCGTGGTGTGTCACATTCAACATCTCTCTACCATACAATTACTGACCAGAACAACCACAGAGACAAACGTACTATGCACGCAACACGTACATACTACAGACCATGCACACACATACAACCATGAGACTGAATGACTTTTATACCGTCATATAGGCACGTCTAATATTCCATGTTCTTTTAAAAAGCTAAAACGGTTTAGCCAATAATGCCACATAGCTATGAAGTAGGACTTTAAAATCAAAACTAATCTTCACAACTGATTACCTCACAAAAGGTGAGCAACTCTCACAGCCACAACACTAGAGGGAGCATAAATAATGATCTGGTCGTGCCACCCACATATAGAACAAATATGGGTAAATTCACTTTCCACGGCACTGCCACTCAGGTGTGGAATGCCCTGCCCCCTTCCCTCAAAACAAGCAAATCACTGGCTTCCTTCAAAACCGGTCTGAAAATTCACATATCAATGTCAGCGGGTCAGAAGGAGAGCAGGTGACTGCCCAACCTCCTTATACCCCCATCCGATTGATTTATTTGTATTTTGATTTATTTGTACTTCGACCTGTACATAGTTATCATGTTTTTGAGATATCTCGACTATTGTCATTGTTGTGTTTGTGAATGAATGCATGGGACCCGAATGGTAAATGGTAAATGGTGCATTTATATAGCGCCTTTATCCAAGGCGCTTTACATAGATTGTGCATTACATTCACACACACATTCATACACCGATGGCGGCGGAAGCCATGCAAGGTACCAACCAGCACATCGGGAGCAATTTGGGGTTCAGTGTCTTGCCCAAGGACACTTCGACATGTAGACAGGAGGAGCCGGGATTCGAACCGCCGACCCATGGATCATTGGACGACCTGCTCTACCTCCTGAGCCACAGTCGCCCGCGAATGAAAACAAGACCGCAAGGTCTTTCTTCGGTGCTATCCTTTTGGACCAATGTGCTTTGACTGTACCCTGTACTGTTTGCATTATTTTATTATTGTCTAATAAATAATCAATCAATCAAAAAATAAAATCAAAAAATACTTTACCTAGTGAACTGAAGACCATAGGTGAAACCTTTCACTCAATATAAAGTTCCTCAATTTAAGTGATTCCGAGTAACTTGAAAATGATGAAATATGACCCACTTTATGGCCTCCCACTGATTGTAACATGATGTGCACGAGACGTGTGTGTGTGTGTGTGTGTGTGTGTGTGTGTGTGTGTGTGTGTGTGTGTGTGTGTGTGTGTGTGTGTGTGTGTGTGTGTGTGTGTGCGTGTGCGTGCGTGCGTGCGTGCGTTCTTGGACATCAATACATACAGTACAGTACATACCGCACAATGATACAGATGAGACAGAAGGCAAAGTAGAAGACGGTTGTGAAAAGGTAGGCCAGGGGGATGTTGTAGGAGAAGTCTGCACCAAATACCATGGTGTTTCTGTAGTAGCCATAGAACAGATAGGAATACTCCATGAAGCCCTATGCATATAGGAAGAGAAACACTGGATTAACAAGGTGTGATTTGGGGTGTGCTAATATAATAGATGACCATATAGTGTGCACACTACATAAACGCATCGTTCCCCGGGTTCGATTCCATCTGTGTTGCATGTACTTCCCTCCCTCTACTACGCCCTGTCTAAATACAGCAAAATCTGCCACAAAAAGCTTAAGTACAAATGTACATTTTGCATGCACCAGGATGCCGGAGAGAACAATATATACAGGTGAGTTCATGGACACATCATCAATAACAAGATTTGACAGAATCAAAAGAATGTATACCGTATCTGTATGTCTACATACAAGAGATAGATTTTCAGGAGGAACATGTACATCTCCAGGTGACTGATACTGGTTCTGTCAATCTAATCAGTTGTCTGCTGTTGTTTTCTCACCGTTCCAGACAATAAGTCCAGGAAGTAGTTGTAGAACGGCTCCAGACCTTGAGGATTGGGGTCATAAGCCATGCATTCTTCTGAATAACCTGAACACCACCACAGAAAAAATGGACATGTAGTCAGATTGCTGTTGTGTCAGGATTTTATCAAAGAGATTTGTAAAGAGAGAAACAGAGTAGGAGAGGCCAGGGTGAAGTCTAGTGAGAGGCTCTGGTGGGGTTTAAATGCAGGAACACAGATGAAACCTCTGTTGTTCATCCTGCCTTAGTAAAACACATTATTTTGTGTAAATTTATATTTTTTATTAGGGAATAAACTATACCATAGGACAGGTGTACGAATACTGGTAAGTTTACAACGTTCTTATCATCTGGGTTGTCTTTTAGTTGTGCAAACCTAACGTTGTTAAACGTCTTAATTTATTAATGGTTATTTATAGCTTATTTAGTCCTGATAAGAATTAGAATATTAATATTAATTGCCTTGCAGAGTCCCTAGGCACTTATGGACTTAACATCATGTCCTGTGTTTTCGAAATCCCCCATCACACCAACAACATCAAGGCAAAAATAGTTTTCTCTCTGCTGCTTTTAAGAATCAAAGCAAAGAGTACACCTTCAAGCATTTCCTAGACGAGAGGGAATAGAAATCACCTTTTTTTGGGTTCACTTATTGCTACTGCGATTCTATCCGTGTTGCTAGGATACCACTGCCTGGCGCTGTGAGATGGTATCCTGCCGATAATAAAGAGATTTGGGCATCCCTTCAGATTGAGAAAATACATATGAAAAGAATAGATCTCCATCTTGAGCTATAAGTGAAAGAGGATATGGAATAACCTGTTGCAAACACCGTTTGATTTCCCATTCTACACTTTACTTTACATTAAGGTTTTTGTTTGTTTACGCCTCTTAATTTCTTGTCTCCTTCATTACGTTCCTTTTGTGGTGAGGTGTATTTCTGAATGCTAATTTGTTATTTTATTTTATCATTTTAACCTTGTTAATCCATTATTTAGCTCCTGTGGTTTATCATTGTACAAGTCAATAAACTATAGTAATTGTACTACTGATCATAATGCCACTGCAACAACAAACATACTTTGGATAAGACTGGGGGCAATATTATCAATGGCAGAGATTCCCAAACTGTGGGCTTGGGGCTCCACTGGTTGGCCAGTTAGTTGGTGGGCCCCCAACTAACTGGCAAAACACTAAGATTTTATTGATAAAATAACATGACTCAAATAAAAGTGAAATAGAAATAACGTAGTATTCTTTTCTTTAAAACCTTGAAGAAAACATGCAGTAAATCTGGTCTCTAAACTGCCGGGGCGCCTGATGGAGGGGAAAGGAACTGGTTGGAATAACGTGTTCCTTCCACGCGCTACGTCCAACCGGGGAAACTCCCCTTGTCAGGTGAAAAGAAGCGGCTTGGACTCCTCATGCATATAAGGAAGCATGAGGTCAGTCCGTTGCTCTCCCCATGGTTGACAGAGGGAGTGTAGCGCCCAGGATTACAATTTTTTTCTTTTTCACCCAGTGTAAAAAAAAAAGTGGGATAAAAAAAACTTGAAGAATGAGCATGTGTTTAGTTACCAGTGGAGTTGACAGCACTGTCCCCAACAGATCTAAAGATGACGCTGGGCACCAGGACAAGCCCCGCGAGCAGCAGGAAAGACAAGAAGTTGAGAACCACCAGGAACCTCAGGAACAGGAAGAAGGACTGGACTCCACCACCAAAGTTTCCTGTCCAAGGTCAAAGGTTTTTGGTTTTAACCCATTAAGACCAGAGGCCGATTCTACACATTTTATTTTATTTGGTTTTCTATAAAACTATATATATATATATATATATATATATATATATATATAGAAAACCACATTTCTGAGCCCAAGAAATGTTAAACTATAAATTACACACACTAATGTGTGCTAGTCATTTAACTACAATTCCCTAAGCCTCACTTTATTTTGTATTTTCTTTAAAAAGAAAATCGGAACAACAATCTTCCAGTATACCTATTATGTTTAAGGTTCAATGTTATAACCACCACTCTTCTTCAGGGTGATTTAAGTGAGCCGGTAGAATGATGAGATGTTCAAACAACCTATGAATTCATTTAGCTATAAAATTAATGAAATAATGCTACCCCAATGGGCTTTTAATTGTAACCTTCCAGGCTGTATATATATAGCTATCAGCCCACCTCCAATCTTGTTCAGGGATTTCCTCCAGAGTGCAAAGAAGGCCACGAATCCTTGGACATTGTCTTTGTGCCACTGCAGCGACTTGGCCTTGTTCCTTTTCCACGACTGCCAACTGGTCACCACTGGAATGTGCATAATCTGTACCTGTCTGGAACAGACACAAAGGAAACTTTTGGTGTTTTAAACATTATGTTATAATTTAGCTATTGAAAAATAGCAGATCTACAAGCTCATAGCGCGCCACCGAGTGGCGCGCTACGAGCTTGTAGGTCTGCTATTTTTGAAAAGTCGTGAAAATGTGGCACAAATCTTTGAATATATATTTCAGAGCGAACATTTGGCTTCTAAGGGGTCCCTGGAACTACATATTTTGAGATGGGGGTCCGTGGCCCAATAGAGATAATTCTGGGCGTCCTTGACATGAAAAAGGTTGAGTACCACTGAAATAGAAACATGGTTTTCAGAAAAATGTTAGGATTTTTTTAATCGACCTCAGTCCAAAATGGGTTAAATGATCTGCTCTAGACCAGTGAAAGATTATTTATTAATTTTTTCCACCGTGGCAACTAAACCAACACACTTGGGCAACCTGCCACCTATATAACTTATCAGTCATGAATGTGTTGCACAGTTCATCATTGCTCACATACTGCAAGTAAAGTATAGTAATCCTTGCCAAGCCATAACAGGCCCACATAGGGCAGGAACCTATCTCCTGTTTCTGTAGTGTGAGCGAGGCAGCTTGATGTACAAGTACACGTCCCCTGGGCATGACACTAGCATGTCGCAGGGCCTTACCCCAATCCAACCCTTGGTCCAGAGTGCCTAGCAGGGAGGCACTGGGTCCCATTTTTCAGAGTCTTTGGTATGACTCGGCCGGGGATCTAACCTGACGTCCACTTTCAGTACCCCCGGTTTGATATACAGTAGCCAACGGAGCCCCGTTTCACATCGCTGGGACCCAAATGTAAAATCCTCAGCGTTAATTTAACCCTTGAGAGCGAACAAATGGAACCAAATGGACCCATTCGTACACTCTCAGAGTAACAGAACTCCTAATTCCTAACCTCCTCCTTAGCACGGAGCCCACGCTGAGAAGCAGTGACCTACCGTACAGCTCTCTTCAGGGCCATGGGCATGGGCAGGCTCCTGATGTCCCTAGACTCCTCCACCTCATCCTCCTGCGAAGGACTCCAGTCGAAGCGAGGTGCACTGTGATTGGACGCGCTGGATGGAGCCCTTCGTAACCTTAGCGACTGCTGGTCACCGTGGTAACCATTCTCTTTACCTTTGTGAGTAGCAGAAAATCACTCGCGCAATGTGAACTTTATGATATAATAGCGTAATAATGTAGGACAGTCGTATGTTATTTTGGGGGTCTTTTTTATGCTTTTGTTTGAATGTCACAGTGTTGAGCGACTGAGAGATGGGGAAACGTGGAGGGTGTTTGGGGAGTGATATGGGAAGTGGTCTGGGAATGGAAACGGACACTTGCTGTGGGGTGTTTGAATACATGCGGTATACACGCCCTCAATTGGCTATCGGGTTGCACTTGTAGGATTTATTTTTTAAAGAAATGAATAAGTGCAAATGAAAACAAACCTCATACTCTGTTGTAGTAGCCTATATATTGATTGGATGTGTACATATCAATTGGATAAAATACAACGGCACAGGTCGGTTAACAAAAATGAGTCCAGAAATCAGCCACCAAAACAATGATTGAGTAATGACTGATTCATCATCCATAAGGATATTATTAACCACATGAACCCTGGCGTCCTTACTTTGAGCATGTCTTCTTATCTTAGGCAAAGACCTTACAACATGTTCAAAAGTTTTTCAACAACTAGTAAAAATAGCCGATTTACAAGCTCACTCAGTTGTATTATAGTGAGCAGCTTGTAGGTCGGCTATTTTCAATTCACTGCACGGTCTATACATACAGCCAAACTATAAACTAAGAGTTTAACATGCGTGAATTCTGATTTGTAGGCTAGTATGTACAAGAGATTATGTCAGTCTTTAAATGTCCACACAGCTTACCTGTACCTGCGACAGTGGAGCCTCCGCTCAGTAGCTCACTGGCCATTTCCCTGAAACAAAACCTATTACCACCACAGCTGTTCTCTGAAAATCACCAATCCAATTCCACAAAGAATGCATTCAAATAAGCTGTACCGACCTGTCATGAGGAAATGGTCTCCAGCTCTCCATCCAGGACTCTCTCTCTTAACCATGGACTTTACACCCTGTGTGAATATTGACCACACAGGTACTTCCTTGTAGGCTTAACCCATTACTTCGCGGCAGACTGTCACCATGTATTCGGTATACTCAACACTGCACGGGGAAGGAATCATATTTTAGAGGGTGCAGCAGCAGGTCAGGTAACAGTACCCGACCCGTTACCTATACACACAAAACACAATACACGAGACACATAACATAATGGCGTGCTTTAATTCACCTCTTCGGTTACTTAATAGTTCTGGACAGGTGTGTATAACCTTCCATCAGGTGTGCCCCAAAGAAGCCTATAGCCAACCATGCTTTGCTAAAAGAAAAACAGTTCTGAATGAAATACCTATACAGTTTAAGGACAAACAAGAAATGTTTCAGGAGGTGTGGGGCCGTTTTATAAGGTATATTAAGAACAATAATTTGTCACACTTAATGGATGGAGCTGAAGAGGAGTAGTGCTGTTGTCATTTTCTTTTTTGGTAATTGTTTTGTTTTCTTTGTATGAGTAATTTGGATGGAGCTGAAGAGGAGTAGTGCTGTTGTTTTTTTGTTTTGTCTTTTTTTGGTTATTGTCGTTTTGCTTTCTTTATATCAGTAATTGTCTTGTAATGTTCATTGTTGTTTCTTTGTATATTTGTATTGTCATTTGTGTGGAAAAAGGAAAATAAATACATTGTTGGGGAAAAAAAATACCTATACAGTACAATGTAACATAATACACTTATCTCCTCTCTGGAGGGGACTTCAGCAAATGAACTAGCCTGGAAAGAGTAATTTGTATTGTTTAAATGCATATTGATGTTGAGGGGTGTGCCATCTTATTAATTATGCAGTACACATTGGTCATGAAGTGTTGGATTGTTTGCATGTCGACCTTGTAATAACGTGCACACTAGCGTCATTCATGTCCAGGGGGTTTACATATGCATCACGCCGTCTCCTACTACAGAAACAGGAGATAGGCTTAACATGGCCCTGGAAGCGTCGGTTTCCAAGGCTACTTACATACTGTACTGTACTTACGTAAGTCTAAGTGAGCATACGTTACATAGGTATGTTGACTGTGGGTAATGAAGTATAGGGTTGTCCGGTAACTATGAGGTAAACAGTCAAATTAGCTATGTAGGAAAGGGGTGTGTGTGTGTGTGTGTGTGTGTGGGGGGGGTGTTAATTATTTGCTAGTACTAATGTTGAAGACTGACGTCACCAGAACGCACACATTCTTCTGTACAGTAAATAAAATAACAGTAGGTTTCTTTAATGCTTACCCCTCTTCCTTATACAGTACGTAGCGTCTTCTTTTAAACACCCTGGAGCTCGATCACTGTAGAAATACAGGGACATTATCTGGCAGAGTGGCAGTAGTTCTGATCCTTGGCTTGTACGCAGAACCTGTATGTATGGGATCCTTTGTTGTAAATCTGAAGTCAAGGAAATTGAACTTTTTAAGCTAAATATCGGTTTTCAAATGCAGTGAAAAAACTGTAATAGGGAAACAGCAACGTTGCGGCCTTTGTCAGGCTATCTTTATGGATAGCCTGATGAAGGCCGCATAGGCCAAAACTTTGCCGTTTCCCTATTACATTTTTTCACTGCATTTGAAGACACTGTGCAGGTTAGGGTGTTTGTTTTTCATTGTCGGGCACCTTACCCTCTCCTACGCACCTGTAGATGTGCAAAAGCCTTGCTTTTTATAAGCTAAATATCTAAAATAAATAATTTAGTCCAACGATAAGAGTGACCTACACAGTATATGTAGGCTACTGTATAATATACCAGTAAGACGCCTGAGGGCGAGAAGTGTGCACGCATCCGCCTGGGTGACAGCAGACTGCTGAGCGAGTGCTGGCGCTTTGGAATGGGGGGGGGTCAGATCAACATATCCAGCTGGGTGACAGCAGACTGCTGGGCGAGTGCTGGCGCTTTGTCATGGGGGGTCAGATCAACATATGGAATGAATTCTGTATTGTCCATATATGGAGCGTACGCGTCTTGAGTGTACAGGGTTTGATGAGGTCAGATCAACATATGGAATGTCAGAACAGGTGAGCTCCATATATGGAGATCAGCGGGGGCAGTGTCTTGAGTGTACAGGGTTTGATGAGGGCCTGGGTAGGGCCGGGCCTGTTGAGAATAGTTTTTGCGGCCTGCCAGGTACGGCTGCACTATTAACTTTGGGGCAGGCCCGTGACTGGGGTGTGACTGACGGGAAATGCACGATTTCATAGTGGGCGCGTTCGGAAATACCACACCGGAGCGCACTCGCCTATTAGTTTGCATTGCGCAGTGGGCTCAGTGCGCTATTTCCGAACGCGCCCAGTAACTTTCATAATAACCTTTTCGTAATCATCTAATTAGGCAAATAAAGGAAAAGCAGCCCCCTCTTTTCCTTTGAATTTGCATGAGTCAACAGTCAGACACACACCATCATCCAACAAACTATCAAATAATAACCTCCAGTGAGTGTTTGCGTGTAAATATTGATATGTACTCTATTCCATGACTGAAACAGGAGAGGTTGTGTTACAATTGTCACCAAGTGCAAAATTGTTTAGCGACATAATTTATTAACAAAAATAGTATATAATAAAATAAAGCAGGGGTCTTCTACAGGGGGTCCTCAGGGGGGGGGGCACCTTAGGGGGTATCTTAGAGATACCGTTTTTTCTTTTTACATTAACCACAACCCTATAGCATCCCATTAGTTGAAAATAGCAGATGATGAACTACTACAAGCTCACATCTCGTGGTGCGGAGTTGTGAGCTTGTAGATCAGCTATTTTCGACAAAGAGGTTCGGTGTAGGGGGGGGGGGTTCAAATGGTTAATGAAAAACATGAATTGAGACAACACTGATGATAGTGCTGTCAAACAAGTCTATGAAGCCATTAATGAAATCTATGAAAATAGTTCAATCTGCAAAATAAACAGAATTCTATGCAAGAAAGTGGGGGTCCTTGCATAATCTCTCTCTCAGCTAAGGGGGACCTTCTGGCATAGAGGACAAAACATACACAGCCTGGGAATGAGAGGGAAATTAATCATTATAATTAACAATGAATACGATTACTTACTGCAAGGGAACATGTTTGCATTTAGGATTTTTAGCAAAAGGATAACATTACAAAACAACATGCGTAAAGAATTGTACAGAAGTTGTAACCTTTTAACTCATGAGGTGACGTCTATCACATTCTGATAAAGCAGTCTAAAGAACCGAGCTGATGTTAAAAGGGCATTTCCCCACAATACATGTATTTCTTACGATTTATTTCTGCACACGCCTATGAGAGTACAGTAAGTGTCTTGAGCTGCATCTCGATCATAATGTAAAAAGAGAATGAACAGATATTCTGGCCTAAAGCCTCACATGTGTAATACTGTTGGGCCCATATACTGTATACAGGTTTCAAAAGGATGTTACAGTAGAGAGATTAGATCAGAGCATTACAACCAAATATCAGTTCAGATGAATTGTGTGTGAAAATGCCCCCTTGATATTTCATTTTCAAACATGTTTGATTGAAATTTAAATATCCCTTTAAGGAGTAATTAACCCCCCCCCCCCCCCCCCCCCCCTGAATTCATTCAAGATTATTTTATTTTTGTCACATTCATGTGCCAATAATTTCATGACTGGGTTATCGGTCAATAGGAGACTCAGTAATTGACATTGTGAAACAACTGCATCTCCTAGAACAGATGACCTATTCTTTAAGACTGCAAAAAGAGCTGGGTGGAAGAAGATGGGAGAAATGGATAGAGTATTTAGCTGGGGGGCGGATATGGAGTGAATATGGGCTGTGTCTCTCCTGTTGTCAATGAATGTAAGGATTCCAAAATTCTGTAATATGTATCGTTGTTGCTTGTTATTCTGGGTTTTTTCTGTTGATGTTTTTGTTTTATTGTATGCCTTGTGTATGTCTTGTATGTCTCGTCTTGCATATTCAAAAAAATCACACCCGTGTGAACTGAGTGGTGCAAGGTCTTATATAGCCTGATCAGCTGTGGTCTGACGTAATGTCAGTGACCATAGTAACCATGCTCATTCTTTTGGGCCCCACGTACAGGTACACACAAACACGGATACAAACAAAGCTGGTTGTTGGAGTGGTTTGCACCACTCAAAAAAAAAAAGAAAAGGAAAAAAAAGAAATAGGAGACTCAGTAGGAGACGTTTTCAGTCTTCCACTGGTCATCAAGTCATTGGCTTAGGAATGCAACAAAAACAAAATAGTCTCCATGAATTCAAGGCTTCACAGGGTGTGTGATTGATAGACAATAGGTCATTCTTTGGGTGAACTACTCCCTGTGAGCTCTACAACCCACTGATATTTATAGTTCATAACACATTCATCCAACAGTTGTTTTTCAGTAAAATGAGGCAGCCTATACACATTCGGAAACGTTGTTTGAAATCTCTTTTTTTTGGGTCGCAACCCAAGATGGTCCTTGATGGCAGTACAGTTTTGGCAGTGAACAAACTGTGGCAGAGTCTGCTTCAGATGACACCCTCTTTACCTATACCAGTGCTTCTCACATGATTTTGTTTGGGGAGGGAGGGTCCCCAGATTCAGAGGGTGTCATCTGAAGCAGCAGCAATGACAGACAACGGTGAAAAACAGTGATCAAGGGTCAATATAAAACAATCGTTTTGAACATCATGGCCACCACACCGGAATGCTTGACACTTGACAGAGTGGCGGCCACCACACCGGAATGCTTGACAAAATGGCCACCACACACAGGAATGTTCGACAGAGTACAGCGTGTAAAAGTGAGTGACCAAGACTATCAGGTACTTGATAGGTACTGCTCTGCCCTGGGGCCTGTTTCACGAAACCTAGATTGGGGATTAAACTGGGATTTAGCAGCTATCCTGACTTAATTTATCCAGGGTAAGAGATGAATCGGTTTCATGAATGCTGAGTTCTCTCACCAGATTAATTTAGTTAACCTGGATATGTTTAGGCAAAATCGATGCTCTGGTCTGTGGTTCCACGATTGGTTATGGTCAAGGAATCTACAATCGACCCTTCCTTTTAATTTGTCGTGAACACGCATTTATCTAGGCTTTATGATCCTGGCTCGACAAATTCACTTCTTCTCAGCCTTGCTTGGCTTTAGTGGAACAGAATAAACCAGGCTGTACGGAGCAGGCTTTATCAAACCTGGATTATTACATTTTGCTTTTGTGAAACGGGCCCCTGGTGGCTTTAGATTATTCAAGTAAACAACCGTATGTTTTGACATAGCTCCACATCTCAAGTGGACCTGGCATGACTTATACTTCATTGCATGCAGTTATGCATGCCAGGGTCGTGCGGCGACAATAGCCAATCTACACAAGCGCGCGTGTTGCAGAACTAGTCGATGGCCTATTTTAATCTGCGCAAGAACGACTAAATCAGGCTTAATGCAGGCAAAACATTGCGATGGAAGAACTTATGGCAATGGATGGTCATGTCAGGTCCTGTGCTTCAACAATGCACCTTATAGGTTACGAGCAACGGAAATATGCAACACAACTTTCTGTGTTTCTTCCAGCTTTTAAGTGATAACGTCTCTACTCTACTGATCATTTCAACAGTGTTATCAGGGCTCAATATGAGAGCATAATAATGTACATAAACTTAAGACAATTTAGCAACTCCTGAAATGCATCTGCCCTACAAAGCCAAAGAGCAGTAACTGTGGCAGTAGTGAAAACAATGGCCTCGATGTCCATCTCCTGTTCCGTCAACGGTACAGTACTACTGGCACTAGGGGTGGATGATATGGAAAAATATAATACCACAATAATGTTTCAAGCAGTGTCACGATACACAATATTATTTTTCATGTGGTTTTCGTGGTTATTTTTCAAGTCACTTAACAGTACAATCACCTACACGGTAACAAAACTTAAAAGAAAAAGGAGTAAACGACGATTTAGACCAAAATACTTAATTATTTTTGGCGAGCGAAACAATCGTATAAATTAAGGTATAGAACTGCAAATCATGGAATGTGCATTCACTGTATCACGATATCTCAGTCTCAGAAAAGGCATATCGTGGAGACATTGTATCGTCTTGGCGATATTCATCTCCATAATCGCCCACCCCTAACTGGCACAGAGTTGTAGACATAATTGTAACTTGTCCATTGGCCTATGTACAGAATTTGTTTCATTCTGAGTTACAGTACATTGTGGTACTCACTGGACTTAACGTATGATTCCCAGTAATATCATTTTCCATTATTCAGGGGTCACATTTGTGAATATAAACGGAAATAAATAAGTAATGAGTGGACTTGTCTCTGACCAGTCGAAAAATCACAAGCTCTACACAGATCATGGTAGTTACTGCCGTTTGTTTTTGTAAGGCAGCCGTTTCCATGGGAACTGTTGGAATGTGTAGTTGGTTTGGCTAGTCTATGGGCTTGATTACCTTTGTCAGTGTGTTGACTTGAAACTATGGGAAATGTGTGACAATACTTGTGTTCCACGTTCATTTTGTTCTTTCACTCACTGAGGAAAGCGCTGCAATGACTCTGTGAGGTAGCCAAAAACCTGTTTGACCTCCGAGTTTAAAAGCCTTTGTATGAAAACTGGACTTGGAAAACCGGAAATTGGCGTTTAAATAATTTCACAATTGTGCATTTGCTCAAATCTACAAAAGGTAGAATGAATAAAAGGTATACGGTGTACATCCCCCCCAGGCATTTACCACTTGAAATAACATTCACTGAGCTTAAGCATCGCTCCAACGCCTCTCTCAATATTTGAAACTTTACAACGAAATATCTCCATTGGCCATTGTAACTTCGGTTTTTATAGAACCATTGACCCAATGGCTACATCTCTCATCAATGATGGCATGAATTAAACCCTTTCCCGATCCCGACAGGAAAAAACACCACAACTGTGTTGACATTTGCGACCGGGTACAGGTCGAGCGACAAGATGGCACAATGAAGGCTGTTGAACTGAAGACTTTGCGGTGTCCCTTCCCGAACGTCACCCAAACCATCCGGGCCACGTCGCCATACCTACAGTGTACGACGTCGTTCAGTCTCTCTTCTCCCGGAGTTCCTCTCTCGTCTCCGCCTCGTCCCCGTCCTTAGCACCTGCTCTCTTGCCTTCCCTCCTGGCTCCCTTCAGCAGCCGGCCGAGCACGATGCAGGCCACAGCGACCACGTGCATCACGAAGTAGATGGAGGTCCAGTAGCTGACGGTGTCGTCGGCTCTCAGCAAAACGAAGCCCATGCACATGTAGTCGTAGGCCCTCATCTTCAGGAACCAGTGGACCCAGTCGAAGGCGCTCTGGCCCCGCGGCCCCAGCCGGGCCCTGACGGACGCCTCCATGGCCGACTCGGCGGCGATGCAGAGCGGGATGGTGAGGAAGGAGAGGTAGTAGCCCACGTGCAGGCCATGCCAGTAGGCGCTGATCAGCATGGTCCAGCCAGCTCTGGATATGGTAGAGGAGGGAGGGAGGGAGTGAGGACGTTAAAAGGTACTGTACACCTACACAGGTGTTACTTTGCAGTTATTATGGCTGATATAGGGCGGTATTTCCCGGTAGGGTATAGAATGTCTATGGATATTTACACTATATAAAATAAAGTGTCCAGAACGTTAGCTATGTCCGTCCGGCGTCTAGTAGTCTATAAGTAAGTAGGTCGGAGAGGCTTATTGTCGGTATCGGCCCAGAACGTGGAAGTCTATCCCCGTTACAATGCTCTGGTCTGGGGGGGGGGAAGTCTACACAATTACAGAATGTAGAAGAATTGTTATATTGTTATCAATGTTTGCCCGTTATCTCTCCTATGGTACCAACATCAATACAGCATGGAAATGTGGACATATTTATATATTTATTTTATATTTTTTATGGAGGGACAGACAGTAGGCTGACACGAAACGGGGAGAGAGATGGGGGGGGGTGACATGCAGTAAAGGCCCGCGGCACACTGCCAGACTGGATTACCAGCCAAGGTGCCTGGACCGCTGAGCCACGGCCCAGGCCATGAATTGCATTTTTATAGTGCTTTTCCAAGTGCTCAAAGCGCTTTACAATGGTTCATTCATTCATACATTGGGAGGTGAAGTGGCAAACAGTCGACGCCAGCGTCCTCACTCCCCACATTCACACACCAATGGTGGCCAGCTAGCACCGACCGACTCATTGGGGGCAATGTAGGGTTCAGTGTCTTGTGGACAGGAGGAGCCGGGATTCGAACCGCCGACCCAGGGATCATTGGACGACCTGCTCTACCTCCTGAGCCACAGCCGCAAATGGTGGTCCGTGGCTCAAATGCAGAATAAATAATGGGCCTTGAATTTGATATAAAAAGGGTTGAAACCCACTGCTCTAGACCCCTGGGAGATGGATTGCTGAGGTGGAGTGCCACACCTTCCATCAGCTCCCAGTACTCACGGGCCACGACATGACTTGCAGCACCAAAGCCGTTGCCACTCATACGCAGAGTTGGCAACCTGTGGGCATTTAGAACTAAATAATGTATTTCTAAAATAGTCAATAACAATATCATAAGTGTCCTGTTCTTCCAAAAATAAAGATAATGAATATATTTTTTGAGTGGTGCACTCCCTTACGGAGCTATGTGTGTGGCTGGGTGGGTGGCTGGCTGGGTGCCTGAGTGGGTATGAGCACGAAAACAGCATGGTTGTTTTTCACCACCTGTGAGCAACCTAACACACACACAAACGCACACGCACATATTAACTGTATATATGATGATTTTGGGTGTGCCAGTACAGCACAGTGACAGTACAGTACAGTAGAGGGTACAGTAGAGGGACCCCCACACGGTCATTTCTCAACCGTTTCGGACGTGGGGCGGCTCGCCGGAATTGGCCCGGCACCCTGGCGCGTTCTTGGGGGTCTGGATGTTCCGGGGACCCCCCGGGAACTCCCCGGGGAACCCCACATGGTAACTCTCTCATTTCTCTACCGTTTCGGACGTGGGGCGGCTCGCCGGAACCGGGCCGGCACCCTGGCCGTGGTCCTGTGGGTCTGGAATTTCCGGGGACCCCCGGGGACCCCAACAAGGAGTTGCACCACTCACTTCACACTGATGTGATACGAAAATAGCCGATCTGCAAGCTCCCAATGCATCACTCACGATGCAATGCCTGTGAGCTTATAGATCAATATAATATAATAATCAACGAAATAATGTTTCGTCGATTATATATAATTTTTAAATGTATTATAATTCTTTCATGTCAATTTGTTGATGTATAAAAGAACACGCACCTCGATTATTCGATTACTTGAAAAAAGGAATCGATGGAAAATAATCCATCGCTGCAGCCCTACAGCAGACATGTTGACAGGTACACGCAGCTGAAGCCAATGACGGTAATCCAGGGAGTGCATCATTTAGATTCACGACTGGCCTTTTAAAAAAACAGCATTTTAAAGATGGATTCCTCCTCCTAGCCACCACTGACCTGAGAGTGTAGGACTTGAAGGGAGCGTTGGGGTAGATGTAGTGATGCAGCCACCACTGCACCGTCATGTTCCAGTAGCGCAATCCATGTCGCACCTTCACACAGAAGTCTGTGTTGTAGCAGTCTATGTTCTGGATGGTTCTGAAGTCGTACACCACTGCAGTGCTGGGATCAGGGCTGCATGGGCCGATGGACACAACAAGGTTTTTTAGCAACACATACAGTACATTTTCAACTGATAAAGAAAGACCATTGGTTCTCAAAACTTTCATTTCAAGGACCCCCATAACTGAGTGTACAAATGGAACCAAATGGACCCTTGTAATGTTATTCAATACGTGACATTATTCGTGACTCTATGGTGACTTTAGGTCAGGTGTTTACAAAGAAAACACTTTTCACCTGCCCAGGGCTAACGACGGGCTAGCCTGAGGCATTCACTTCTAGTCATTTTTACTAGTTGACTAGTTGCCTAGTTGTTTAACTACCTATTTTTTAATAAATATTTGTACATTGAAAAACTGTGTACATGGTGACTATAACTATAATCTACCTGATCTTGAGGCCTACACAATCGGGAAAAAATAAAAAAAATTCTTATCAACTAGTCAACTAGTACCAGCAAGGTCGACTAGTGGATTTACTAGTCGACTAGTAAACTAGTCGACTAGTTGCTTAATGCCCTGTCGGGACCAGACCAAACATGTCCGGGCTGGTGATCGACGAAAATGCGAGGACTTTTTTTCCCCACCACTGCCCAAAAGGCGCATCCATTGTCAGTCACTAAATAAAGATTGAAAACATGTACCTGTATTTCACGGTGGGTCCTCCTCCAGGTTTGGACATGGCTCCCTCTGGGTAGCAGCCCAACCCTGCACTGATACAGCCAGCCTCTGCACCACACCACGCCGCATAGAAACGCATCCGAAACACAAAGAACACTGCTACCATGTAGAACAACCTGGAGAGAGAGAGAGAGAGAGAGAGAGAGAGAATTTTAGGATGTTAATCTGTATAATTGATCAGTGTTTTTTTTTTATGTAGACCTAACCAAAAAAATATCCAGATAACAACTTTTGCAACCCCCCCCCATTGCAAGTTGCAAATGGGGTCTGTGAGCTTGTAGATCCAATTTCCATCTTTAAAATATATATACAATTATTAAATAATGTCCTAATTTGGCCATAGTATATTATTTATTTCATTTGTCTTATCTGCCCTGTGCAACTTTTGTTCACAAAGCCTGTTTATAATTATATGTTCCAAATGGTGCAATGCCCAAAGTAAACCACAACTGAACTCAACTAAAACATCATGCATGATCGAGACAGCTTCCCGACACACCTTGCATCACACTCAGTGTCACAATACCTGAAGAAGAAGTGGCGTTCCAGGAAGTCCTCTGCGCGTACGTACGCCAGGGGAAAGACAGAGTTGACGGCCAGGAACAGAGCCCCGTACAGTGGCACCAGCTTCAGCCTCTGCAGACATGGGCTCCAGCCCGGCAGGCTGAGAGGACTGGGCTGCCTCAGCCAGTCCATATAGGTCTGGAAACGGAAGAACGGGCCTTCGGGGAAACCGAGGGAGGAGACGAGGGCATGCCGGATGCCATAGTAGAGATAAAAGGAGTAATAAGATTAAAAAGGAAATAAAGACAAATTAATAAGAGACAATGAATGTGAACAGAATAAAGGGAGGAACGGCTCAGTAGGAGGAAGGGTGAAGGTGGATGGATGAAGGGTGGAATCATTAAATAAAGACATGGGGAGTTACATGAAAACACTGGAACACATTTGAAAGAGTGAAAACGTATATATGGACTCACACAAGATTGAACAAGTGGCAGAAGGCGAGACAAAGAGAGACGAGAGTTAAAATGGATGCAAACGTAAAGATCACATTGAACAATACAAATGACTGTTGGCACAAACACAAACAACATGGCTCAAGTTTCAAACATCAAACGTATAAACAGAAAGAAGCTCCAGTCCCAAAACATGTAGAAGAGGCGATTATTTCTTGTACAAAAACTGCCTCGAGAAAGACAGCTTTACAAACTGAATAGAGATCTGTAACACTTATTATTATTTTACCATCTGATGTTCCCCAGAGCAGACTTACCTGTCATTATGCCGACATAGCAGTAGCTATAGGACAGAATGTCGTAGAGGGAGGGTTCCTGAGAAAGGCCCCCGATCACGGGAGACTTGGAAAATGAGCTCACTTCGTTCTTCTTCTCCAGGTGGAAACTATGGATCTCATTGGCCAGGCTCACCATCTGGTTTGAAAACATTAAAAAAAAAAGAAAACTTGATTCAATACAAAATTGAGTTTTAGGACATTTCTGTTTTATTGACAGGTCATGCTACAGGTCATGGGGCTGGACAATATATCCATAAACATCACATGACTACTGTATACAAAAAGAAAGACATGGAGGCCCTGTAAGATGCTGTTTGCCACTGTCTTTCTAGCGAATCTAGTTGAAATTAAAAAAAGAAAATTACACTTTTTCATGACAGGCTCTTGGCCATTTCAACTTTTTTGATGGAGCACTGACCGTAGCTGAGCACCCAGCCACCCACACACACAGGAAGTGCTCTAGATTTCAACCTAAAACACTTAGTATTTCTGACCCCTTTAAGAACAAACAAAAAACATAAAGTACAATAAAATGGCAGAGGATGTGGAGGGAGGCATGCGGTGGATATTCTGTTGGATGAAGAAGAGTAGGTATACAGCACATGGGATAAATAAGGTCAGTGGGACTTGGTAGCGGCCTGCCCTGCACCTGCAAGCTGAGCAGAGTTTTGGGTACCTTGAGCGTGAGGAGCAGCTGGATGGCATTGGCAAACGGTGTTGGCGGAGGCAGACCAAACCATGTGACCAGTCTGAAGAAGAGGAGATAGAGGAAGGTCCATGCCAGGGAGATAGTAGGTGCACTCCTGGTTGACATACAAAGTCATAGAACATTGTTTTGTAAAGTTCAGTAGAGAAGATTAACAGACCGGTGAAACGCTATATTTAAATTAACTGGCTCTTCCATGGCTCTATACTAGATCCACTCCTTTTTTTCCCTCTACACCAAATCCCTTTGCTGAAAACAGCTGAACTGTTGAGTTTTGAGTTTGTAGATTTGCCATTGTTGCCAAATATTCACCCACAGAAAAGGGACGCCAGGGTTAAAATACAGTGAGAGAAATACACAGGAAGACAAAAGATTGCAAGTATGTTTTATTGCGGGGCAAATGCCAAAAAGGGATTTGCACCATAAACTAAATCAATACGACCCAAAATATACTAAACATACTGTAAGTACATGAAGGCCGATGCTGTTATACCGTTCTAAAATGTGTCACCTGAAATGCAAGTTAAATGAATTACTGGCTGCCAGAATTGTTTTATTGTAAACAAGCTCAGCTACTTCCCTGGGTGTAAAATAAATAAATAACTCATAAACAAAAAAGTTAACAAAACAAGATTGCTCAGTGCCTTGCTATTTTTGATCAGATGTTTAATATGCATTTAAATATCCACCGCTTTGTAGCTTGTGATAGTGACTCTACTCTACCCACCAGCCCTGCCGTTGTAGTACAAAAACAATGCTTGCAAAAGTTGTGCTTCCGTCTCTCACTGTCAATTTATAATTTGAGGAAACCCTGACATAGTATCTGCTTATTATAACACAGAAAGTGCAGTCATGATTTTGAAAACAAACAGCAGGGGGCGATGTGAACCCCTTCTCTCCCTGTACCAGGCAACAGCATGATGTACCTTCGCCTATATCTCACTCAAGACTTCTGCTCTTCTGCTTTATATTTCACAACATAGCAGTTTTGAAATGCAACTCTGTGGGTTCATCACTAATGTACAGTACAACCTGGACATGCGGACGGGCACTGTCAAATATGTAAACTATTCTACGAAGACGTTCGACTCTGGCCTCGCTCTCTCTCACCTCCAACTGGTTTTGACGATGATCCATGTTCCAATCACTGTCACCAGAGAGTGCAGAGTGTGGATCTGACAGGTTGCTATGGCAACAGACAGACCTAAGAGCAACGATGCCCCTTGCTTCACAGGAGGACCTAGAAAGAGAATAGTCAAAGCAAAGCGAATGCAACATGGTTAATACGATGTATGTTCTGAAGCAAAGCATATTGAGGACTTGATGCTTGATTGAAGGTCTGATACAGGCAGAGGCACCTCAGTGGCTTTTGCTGGGCGTTCTCAGACACATGGGGACCAGTGTTGATTTTGACAGCAAATTTTGATTTAGTTCAGTCATAGTCTTTTATATAAAATGTAATTTAGTTTTAATCATATTTTTTAGTCACCTGAAATCAGGGATGCACGATTAATCGGTAGCATAATCGGAATAGGCCATATCGGCCATAAAAATGCCATATCGGTATCGGAACGGTCTCAAAATAATACTGATTATTTAATCGGTTTTCACCAGCTTAAACATTTTAAAGGAAAAATGTAAAAAAACATCAATGAGTTCAATATAAATCAAAAGTGTCTAGTACGTCTAGTCTACAACAAACGCCAAATCATCTGTAATCTTAAGTAAAAATAAACTTTTCTTTTTCTACATTTAATTTGTGTACTCATCTCATTCAGTAGTCATTCAGTTGTGCAAACAGACACTTGGAAAAGGCCATTTATTGATTGATTTAATATTTTATTAACATGCTTTGGGCCAAGTTTTAGGCTTGTTTTTATTGTGGTCTTTTGTATAATATCGGAATCGGTCAGAATCGGTATCGGCAGATATGACCCTGCAAATAATCGGAGATCGGATATCGGTCATAATTTCATAATCGTGCACCCCTATCTGAAATGTTTTAGTGTTGGGTTAGGGTTAGGGTATTTTGGCAGGCCATGATGAAGTCGTAATGCCTGATTTTACACTTAGTTGAATGCTGAAAATAGCCCAAGCTACAAGCTCATCATGACGCGTTGCGCTGCGACGCATTGTGAGCTTGTAGATCTGCTATTTTCAGAGGGTAACACCCGAGCACAACCAAACAAAAAATACCATGTCTTAGTTCTACTGGATCTCTTCTCCATATAGTCCCATTTTAATCTAGTATTTAATTTGAAATTGTCAATATATTTAGTCAGTGAAAAAAGCTATTTTTTTGGCGACAAAATCAACACTGATGGGGACACAGGTAGATGGGTACAAACATGGTCAACTTTTACTGAAGAGAATTAAGACAAGATCGTACAAGCCAGAGCAGGTTGCTTGCATTGCTGGCATGATGGCAGAGCATTTGGGGATGGCTGATTTGCCCTGTACACAGATTGATGCACAGCAGATATGCAGCAACACCCAGACCAAAACCCAATTAGTTTGAGGCCAGTTGTGAGTTGTGACTGCTTAAATCAGCCACCACCCACACACATCAATGCATGTTACAGAAAAACAAAACAACATTTTCTCCCCATTAGATAAACTTGATCTCTTAATTCACAAAAGCATGATGTTTTGGCCCAGTTTTAATCTAAATCTAACAAAGCCCTTTGAATAATCTGATAAAAGCCATCTGGGCACAAGCATCATATTTTTTGTGAATAAAGCGATACTTTAATGGAGCCATAGTGTCATGCACTGTACTGTTCACTCTCAGACAAAACTGCTATAGCCACTATTGCTCCCACCATATAATAATTAATATACAGACAACCGATCTAAAGCCTATGTGGCTTTATCTGTATATTCTTTCTTATATACAGCTACAGACCACAACATAACTACTAAATAGCTCACTAGCAGAATATTTAAACACCTTAAAATTGTTTGGTGAGGCATTTTTGCTGAAAGCAAGAGAGAGTACTAGTAGAGAGAAATACTGTATTGTGTAGTACCGGTATGTCAACTAGCAGGTGAGTTTAAGTTTATGCATAAACCCAAGTGACAGGCAGATACATAGATACATACAACTCTGTCTCTAGCTTGCCACCACTGCTGGTCTGCACCTTAAGAATTGATCCAAATCCATATGGACCAGAGCTACTGCAATCTAACAGATTTGCTGAATGCCATTGTCTTCATTTAAGAAGAGTTTAGTCCACAATATACTCACTGAGATAACGGAATAGGAATCCAACGGGGATGGTTGCAGCGAGGACGGCCAGATACACCAGCTCATCAGGAGACATTCTCCCTGCTAGCAAATCAACACATACATGATTTTAACCAGTGATCAGATCGGATCACCGACTTCGAAAATAGCCGATGTACGATTCATTGGCTATCTGCCATTTAATTGAGGACTGAATATATATATATACACACACACACACACGTTTGAATTTCCTAGGACGTATGGTACCGGTATGTGTATTAGATTAGAATGAAGCCTGCATTTTGAACGACTTCTTGACAGCCCAGAGTCCGACTAGAGGAACTAGCTACCACACATTTGAGTCGGATTCAGTTAGTTAATGGCATGCAAATGGGAATTAAACACTCAGTTTAGCCAGTTGTAGTGTTATACAATCAATACATAATCCTCCGACATATCCATCACTATTAAAATGCTAACTACGAGCCAGTGAAATGAGATTTGCATGCTTGACACGATAGCCTGTGCTGGCTCAGACAGAATGAAGTGTTAGCCTACTACTAAGCCTATATGAGGTCACTGCAGATTTACGTCTATGTAAGAGGGCAAACAAACATTACTTACATTTAGGAAAATTCACCAGTTTAAATACTTCCAAGCATTCGTGCAGGCTTCAAACTCGGCTATAGCAGCTCTGCTCCATCTAGCTAGCTGTTTGGTTTGAGGGCTGTCAGTGTAAGGTACTTTTATACCTTTAAAGCATGAGTGAGGATGAGGCTCAATTTAGTCGGTCTAGTCCCGAGACTCCCGACAAACTCAAATAACCACAATAGATATAAGCCCTGGGCTTTTTTTTCTTATCTTTGTATACATCTGTACCATTGTAGCTTTTTTGCAAATGTTAAGTATTAAATGCTACCAATGTACATTAAAGGCAAAAATGTCCCTATGCGCTGTGTTGCTCAATCTCAGTAACTTCCTGGTTGGAAAGCTCATGCCACAATCAGGGGCCACAATGCCTGGGGGTGAGACGGTAGTTTTTGCTGGCATGTAGGTTTACTCCTTGCTGTGTTTATTCACATGATACTTCTGTAAAGACTTTTGCATTTTGTGAAACACTTATAGATGTAATCTCCCAAAGCCAAAACCAATAAGTGACAAAGTGTAGTGATTAGTGCAAATAAAGTATTTTATTAGGAATATACCAAGTGCTCATATTTTAACCCATTTAGGCCTGAGACCGATTCTAAAAACACCTAAATCCTGACCCAAGTTTTCTGGAAAACTTATTTATATAGCATCAATTTTTACATTTTTGAATACTGTACAGAAACCCAGAATGGGTTCAGGGCCTGAGGGGGTAAAACACTAAAAGGGGTTCCTGCCCAGAATGGGTTAAAAATAATTAATTTCAGATGCTAATCCCACCCAGTCAAGTGATATTACACAGTAAACTACAACTACATTAACAGTTGGCATTGCAGACATAAAAACAGACAGATATCTGGTCAAAGCCGAAGTTTTTTATTTAGTAAAAACTGCAGGTTGAAGCATCAGAACACTTTTAGTTTAGTCCTCCTCCTCCTCGTCGGCATTTCCAGTTCCACCCTGGGCCTTCTTGGCGTTCTTGCGCTTGACACGGCCAGGGCGTCCACCACCATATGGAGACCTCAGTGAGAAGTCGATGTGCTTCTGGCTGTCCAGACGAACAACGAACGAGGGGATGTTCACCACCTGTTTGCGCACCCTGGAAGACACAGGAGGAAAGATTATTAAAAAGACTGAAATGTTGTGTAAATCAAAGTCCCAATCTGTGGTTTGACTGCATGTCAAAATATTAGGAGTATCCACTATCCACACTGTTCTTGATGATCCACAAGTGAAGTTTATTCAATACAATCCATATGGGGCTAAACATACCAAATAACTTCACTTGGGAGTTTAATTTGTTTTACTTGCACCTTCATCCAATTCATAATAGGTTAAGGTTTTAAAGGTCATGGGAGGAAAAAGCTAGCAAGAAACCAAAGATGTTTGTCCAGTTCAGTGCAAAAGTTAACAGGCCTCATTGACGAGGAATTCATGACACCACAGGAAATCTGAGGAATTCATTTAAATCATCGGCCTTTAAACCATGTTGAAACATGAAGTTCATCAATGAATACTCTACCACAAAAAGTCAGATACTGGGGCAATTATCCTCATACTTTACCTGACAGACAAAAGGCCATGGTGATAGTCTGCCACCTCCCTTGGTCTGGGCAATGTCTAGCGACAAGGTATACGGCTTTGAGACCGAATTGACCTTGCAGAAATGTTTTAATTAACCTAGGCTCCAAAGTAGCCTGGCGGCGCGTTGTTTTAATTGACCTCAGCGATAGCGCTTGGTAGACCTCTGATGAAAGACAAAGCATTTTGAAAAGTTTCTCATCAATCTAGAGTAGCGCACTGAATTGTACACTCTATACAGTGACATGTGAAGAAAAACACTCTTGATGTTAAACTTTTCTCTGCACTTACCGGATGTGCCTCTGGCGGATCAGGACGCGTGCGTGGTGGATGCTCTTGGCGAGACCCAGTTTGAAAACCTGGGTCTGGAGACGTCTCTCCATGAAGTCTTCCACTTTCAGGCCGAGGATGTAATCGAGCTTCATCTTCCCCTCATCCAGCACACCGATCCTAACCAAACGTCTCAGCAGGGCGTTACCTAATGGGCAAGGAACACAGGACCACTTGAGCCAGCATATAAGGTTGGTCAAGTTCCTCTCACCAGAGCATTTGTTGGCCTCATTCACGAGGAATTCTCGACACCACAGAGAGTCTGACAGTTGAAATATTTAATCATCGGCGAGTAACGATAGAATTAAATACAACAGTCAATACATGCATACCCTCAAACAGACGCTTGGGTTCCTTCTCATCCAAGGTGAGCAGTTCTCTGGCAGCCTTACGGATCTTGGCCAGGGTGAACTTGACTCTCCACACCTCACGCTTGTTCCTCAGACCATACTCGCCTAAAAGACAAGACAATAATGTTATGGGGCTGCAAGCAATAAGATGTTTAACCAAAACATAACAGATTGTGAAAATGGCCGATATACAAGCCCGTGGACATGTTTGTCCAGTTCAGTGCAAAAGTTAACAGGCCTCATTTACGAGGAATTCATGACACCACAGGAAATCTGAGGAATTCATTTAAATCACCGGCCTTTAAACCATGTTGAAATATGAAGTTCAATGAATACTCCGCCAAAGTCAGATACATACTGGTGCAAATATCCTCGGTGTCACATCAGATCTGCCATGTTCACTAGTTTATTCATGGCTTTTATTTAATTTTGTATTCAACATGTAATTCATGATTCTCTTAAATGCCCACAACCAAGGATTTCAAGACATTCAGAGACAGTTTGGATTAAGTAACCAGTGTAGATCAAAAGCTGCTAACGATTGTGTCTTGAGACATCAATGTGCTTAATACAATAAATGGTGTCATGTCTTACCAATGAGTTTCAACTCCTGGTCGAGACGGGACTTCTCGAATGGACGACGAGGCGTGACATAAGTCTTGCGACAAACCCAGCTCCTGGCAACGGGCATGGTGGCTTAGTTTTGCCTGCGGACACATGTTTGACATTTAAAAAAAACAATAAGACAGACACCTGCAGCCCAACATATTTTACTAAATCGGGACATAACTTGATCATGGGGAAAAAGCTAGCAAGAAACCAAAGATCGTTTGTCCAGTTCAGTGCAAAAGTTAACGGGCCTCATTGACGAGGAATTCATGACACCACAGGAAATCTGAGGAATTCATTTAAATCATCGGCCTTTAAACCATGTTGAAACATGAAGGTCAATGAATACTCCACCACAATTTATTTCAAACGGTTGATATTTTCTCACGTCAGCTCTGACCAAACAAGGTAGCTGAGCTAGCATGTAGCCATTAAATAAACAGCAGTAAGTCATTAACCAGAGTGCACAAACTAGATAAAAACAATTGTTGTCTACAAAACTTCAGTTCCCCCCCTGCTGCACAGTATGCATTTGTGTTTAAGGAACGGATGGGTCCATTGGGTTCTGATCTGTTAGCCTGTGAATGAGCCGCAGCCATAGAGTTGTAATACGGGCCCACGTGCTGACTGTCTTCACTTAGCTATGGCTAGCTTCCTAGCTAGTAGTTAAAGTGTCAATTTCCACGAACACAACAGAAGCCACATGGTTCTGTCGGAGAAATAATACGTTATATAATACTATTAAACTGTATTGGCAGTTGACTGTGGCTTGGAATTAAGACAATAAAGCACAAGAACAGCGCCGCTTCGTACCTATCTGTTTGGCTGTTGCAGGAAAGAGGAAGTTGAGGGCGGCTCCCAGTTTATTTATATGGGTTTCATGAACTACATGTCCCACAATGCAATGCATGTCTGCTAGAAACGGAAGCAACACTAGCAACAGGCTCTGTGCCGATGGTGCCGCTGCCAGCAGTACCCTCTATTGGTTGAACTGAAAACAGCAACTGACTACGAAAGCCGAAACAAACTTCAGAAATTGAAATAGGCCCAAAATAAAAGCCTGGGTACCGAGGCTAGCCCAATAGAAATGTGTTGATAATACTATGCATTTCATCTTTATGAACACTAGAGTGGTGCCCGGGGGGGCAGTGCCCGTGGGAGCCTGGGCAGGGGCAGTGGCCCTGCGTGCGCATGTGCCCAGGTACAGAGCTCCGGGGACCACCTAGTGCGCCCGACTGGTTCTGGGACCCCCGGGCGGCCTTCCTACCTACGGGATTGCACCGGCGGGATCCCCCGCGAGGGGGCTGAGTCCTCCGGGTAGACTGCACGGACCCCACCAGTTTACTTACCTCTTAATGGTTTCACGCCCTGTTGAACTCTCTCTTCAAACTTCTTTTCAACTTTCCTTCACGGTACTTGTTTGCTAGCAATTTATCATTCTGTTAAGCTGGTCAAGTCATCGTGATGTCAGCGGTATCCCCTTTCATGCCCATATATGGAGTTCTTTGTCAGGCATGCCCAAATATGGAGTCTATGCAGATGTCAGAATGATGTCAGAAGTTGGTGGGACGAACCGTATTTAGGCATGCCCAAATATGGAGTCTGGCCCGGGCAGAGGCCTTGTGATGTCAGCTGTGGCCCGGGCAGAGGAATTTTGTGGCGGTTGGAACGATGCAAGTTGGAAATGTATGCCCCACCCAGATATTATGTCTGTGTCCCTTTTATGCCCATATATATGGAGTTCTTTGTCAGGCATGATCAAATATGGAGTCTATGCAGACATAATTCTGATGTCAGAACAGGCCAGTTCCATATATGAACACTGGGCAGGAGCCCTGTCCAGAGCCCGGGCAGAGGCCTTTTTGGGGCGGTTCTGGACAACCGTGGGTCCGACCGACTCGACACCAGGCACTGCACCCCCTGTGGTGGGGTGGAACACGTGTGTCGTATTTGAAGTCGGTGGGGCGAACGGTTCTCGAGTTACGTGGATTACAGACGTACGTAGTACGTACAGAGACTTGGATGCATTTATAGTTAGATTAGATAGACTAGGTTAGTGTGCTCTAAGTCTAAAGTAATCGGGGCCAGATTGTCTTTGAGACAGTGCCTGCTTGATCCTGATCATATTTACAATCAATTAATGCACACGGCCAATACTACATATGGAGCAGTGGAATCAGGATGTGCTTTAGGTCTACTATAGGCCTATATGCAGGTAATATGATTGATTTCTTATTTATTTTTTATTGATTGAATGCTTTATTACACTTGGTCTACATTTTAGACCACGTAAATTAGTGCATTTAAAGGAGCATTCAGTGATTTGGGTGATTTGGAAAAAAACCCGGTCCACCCGGTAACAAGATGTGCACATGCACACGCTCTACAGTGGGGGAAGTACAACAGACCAACAGCACGTGCACCAATGCCCGCCCCACTCGATCATGATTGGAGGAAGGCCCCTCTCATCCTGATTGGATGAAGGCTTTGCCACCCAAAGCCCAAACCGAAACTAGGGTTTTTTGACCCCAGGGGCTCACTGGGGACAGGGAGGAACTCCTTATATGGTCAGCACACTTTATAGTAGGGAGGATTATCCAAAAAATAAGTGATATTTGAATTAAGTGAAATCACTGAATATACCTTTAAATGATAGAACTCTAAAAGGAGCACAAAAAAAGGTCCTGGGGACCTTGAATTTGAAGTCCTGTGTGTATTCAAGTCAATATAAACATAAGGAGAGAAAAACATAGCCTACTGTAAATGTGGTTAATGTGCACAGTAAAGGAAAATGTTGAAATGTCATTCTGCGGGGGACTCGTGGGGACATGTGACCTCAATTGAAAACAGACAATAGAATAGATAATTGAAAATATAAGCATTCAAGGAAAAACACGAATTAGGAGGCTGTGTGTGTGGGTGTGTGTGTGTGTGTGTGTGTGTGTGTGTGTGTGTGTGTGTGTGTGTGTGTGTGTGTGTGTGTGTGTGTGTGTGTGTGTGTGTGTGTGTGTGTGTGTGTGTGTGTGTGTGTGTGTGTGTGTGTGTGTGTGTGAGAGAGAGAGAGAGAGAGAGAGAGAGAGAGAGGTAAGGTGGCAATCTGAGAGAGAAGGACAGGGGGACTATTTATATAACTCTGAAATGGGACCCAGAGCATGTGTCTCTGTCTGTCAGGACGACCAACTGACAGACGCACACAAGTCGTCACTTGGTTTCTTTTCTCTTTCATTACTCTATATTCTGTCTTCCAGGACAGCTTCAGTTGTGGAGGAGTTGTTAGGTGTCTTACTTTTCTCTCTCTGAAAATCCTTCAGCTTGACTGGTTCTCCTGAAGCTGCTCTCTTTAATCTCACTCCTTCGGATCACCTGTTTCCCCCTCTATTGGATTTGGCTTTTTCTTCAGATTTTTCCTCTGATATTTCTCTTTCTTCTCTGACTGTGATTTGCTCTCCTGTGTGCTTCTTTACAACCTTCCTTTCCCCCTGTTCTCCTTGTCGTTTATCCTTTTCCCCCATCTTCCCCAGAGGCCCCTGTTTCCTCGCACATATTTTATAAGTTATTTATTTTTTGGTGTGGGGGGGCTATGCTTTCCTCACCTACTGTGATCCTCCAGCCTTATGGACTCCCTGTCTATCCACAGACAGCCTCATGCTACCCCGGCCTAGTTCAGGTAAACACACACCTTCACTTGCTTTCTTACGGCGCTTTAAATTTGAGTTTAACCCCCACTGGCTGTCTCAACATGTGTAACTGACTGTAGAGTAACCTTCGGTTCCTAGGCCATGGCAACAACATCACTAACGGGCTAAAGTAAGGAGGACAATTAAGTTACTGTTGACTTGACTCCATGGGAAATGGATGAGCATGAATATGAAACTACATTCTACACACGCTAAAAGCAGCATGTGGATTAACTGTTGTTCTCCATGAATGCACCTGCTGATGTCTCATTTATCACATTAAGACACTGGCTTAACGGGACTCACTGTCCTCATGGGCTAGTGTGGCCAGAGACACAGAAAAAGTCAAATAGAATAAATGATAATCTGAGTATCGAAATAAACCTAAATAACTGAATTGTTTTTACATGGTGGAACAGGCATTCATTCTTGGGGGATAAGCTATCCGTGTGAACTGTGATCTGATCCCAAAAAGGACTTTCTTGCTTGTTGATACAAGTCAAGCATGGCCTTTAATTAATTTAGCTTTCAGATGCATTATGATGAATAACAAATATCCCAAGCATGCATGGGATATATTATCCCATACTCCCCTACAAGTAGTGACAAGCCAGAGAAGGCCTGATGACAGCCGGCTGGACCAAACACATTTCAACAGATCTTATTTATTTCATTTCAAGGACACGAACAGGGTTATCTTTAGTGCACTGGTCTCTGCACGGTGATGCCAACATGCTGCACACACGTGCGTGTGCTGTGCGTGCGTGCGTGCATGTAAGTATGTGTGTGTATGTGCGTGCGTGCGTGCGTGCGTGCGTGCGTGCGTGTGTGTTAACGCCTCTCTGTGTAAGAGGTCTCAGACATACCAGTACTGATACAATGCGTCTGGAATCCATCTACCTTGTCTCTTCTGTTCACTCCGGCTGTATTTTTAGAACTCCTTTGCCGGGGTATAGATAATCACGGGGTCCAGCTTCTGTTGCCTGTATGTAGTTAGCATGAGTCTATGGATGCTTCAGATGGAGAGAAGCAAATATAATATTTTCCTAATTGAACTATTGTGCAAGTTGAACGCAATGTTTTTTGTACTGTACTCTTGTCCCCTGCATCCTGTTCCTGGACCGTCTCTCACGTGACATGACCATTCAAGCGAATATTGTCTGGCCACCTTTTGCCTCTGGCCCCCATGTATTCTATACCAGTGGTTCCCAAAGTGGGGTCCGGGGACCCCCAGGGGTACTTGAGGGAGTTCCAGGGGGGACCCAGCTAAATGATAATTTTGAAACAAATGGACCCTTATGGGTCTGCAGAGTTAAATTAGCATTGATTTTACAATATAAATTGGGGGTCCCAGAGATAGAAATGTAATTAAATGGGGGTCCGTAGACTAATGCATGTCAAACTGGGGGTCCTTGAAATGAAACGGGTTGAGAATCACTGCTAGAGCCGTCAAAATCTTTCTCTTATTGGGATCCCTGTCATATTTTTTCAAATGGGGGTCCGTGGGCTAATGAGTGTCAATTTTGGGGTCCTTGACATGAAAAAGTTTGGGAACCACTGTTCTATACTACTACACAGTGAAATCCTAGAGCTTGCTGTAAGTGATAATAACGTCAGATAGACACCCTCGTTCACGGCCGATACCATCGGCAACAATAAGCCGCTCTGACTTACTTACTTATCATGCACGCAGTCTGGTTACGACGAATGCCATGCCTTTAATGACGTGATAGGGACACTAGGTTGACTGCTCGTATTTTCCAGCAGGCATGCATGGTTTTGTGCTAAACTGGCCAACACTCAAAAGGCCACATCTGCAGTTCCTGTCACCCGAGTATAAATCCACCGACAGCTGTCCCAGCATGCACCTGGCTCTGAACCGTTGACCTGTGGCCCCAGAGCTGACAGCTGAGGAGGGGGAGGAAGGAAAGTGGTAACAAATGGTGATCAGAAAAAGACAGGGGCGAGGAGGAGGCGAGACACGACACATAGTGCTGCATGTGCTTGCTGACACCGTGATACTGTATACAGGGCTTGGGGGGAGATAAGTGGGAGACCACACAAAGAAGGAGATATGGGTTAGCAAGTGGTATCACCAGATACATTCTGTTATCTCCTGCTCTCTGTCGCCTTCTGTCTCTGTGGAGTTTGAGGTGGGCAGCTGTTGTTGGTTGGTTGCTGGGTAGAGCACAGACATACCGTAGGTGTGACACTGGCACTGAACAGGACTGGATTGAGACGTTACGGCTCTCTTCTAAGAGGGCTGAAAGATGCCATGTGTGATCATTTAGATTTTAATTGATTTTTGTGTGTGCTGGCTGCATTGTTCTGCTTTATTTCAGACAGCACAGTGTAGAGAGATAAGATAAGAAACCAAGGGCAGGAAGATGCATGAGTACTCTACAGGATTTAAGAGAGTAGATTCAAGCCAGGAAAAGAAATGCGTAGATAATATTATACCAGGTCAATCATCTTCGTCCTTTGTCCATGTGTCTAAGCATCTATATCTTTAAGTCCTGCCAACTCTTTAGAGTTTAGAGAGCAACAGCTGATGGACATATATATGGGCGGGAGACAGAGCTGTTAATCACACCAAAGCCTTGCTAGATCAAAAAGCTCACAGTGGGATTCATTAACATGTGATGTGGTTCCCGGCTCGCCTTGCGGTAGTAAAATGCAGAATTAACTCTGATAGGCTGAATCCTTGTGGCTCAGCATGCTAACAACTCGGTTAAAAGATGTCACTATAGGTTTTAGTCCAGCCCATGTTTCTCATCACTGTCCAATAAAACAAAAAATGTCCCAGGAGAAAGACGTCTTGCATGTCAAATCGTTTATTAGACACTTTTTAGTTTTTCACTTTTTTAAGACAGAAAAGTATACTTATAGTATACTCATAGTATACACTATACTACAACACTGCTGTCACATATTTTAGATCATAGATTGAGAAAAATCTTCAATTTGTTGATCATAAGCAATACAATTCGATATACGGAGGCAATTTATAATGAGTACAAAGGTCAAAGGTCAGCGCTAACAGACAACAATCCTGCAATGCAGGCTTAAAAATGTTGAATGAAAATCAGGTGACAGAATTCAAAGAATGATGTTTGAGCTCAGTGGTTGCTAGTACTGCTGTGAACAGATGAACATGAATTGACCTTCCAAAGAGTGCTCTCAGAGTGTGTCTCTGTCAGTTTGGAAGCAAACATAGGCCTATATAATTATGATAGATGTGCAAGTGAAGGGAAGAGGACATCATGTGGATTGCTAAAGATAGCTGAAAAAGGTACATAGCTATCTGTCTAGATACTGTGGTATTCTTAGAGGTGACCTTTTTGGCTGATATACTGGCCAGTGACAGAAAAAGTATTTACATTCGTTAAATACCACATATTAAAGGCAGAGCTCTGTCACACACACGCATGTGCGTGCGTGCGTGTGTGCGTGACGGCCACGCTACACCAGGCTTTTCGCGCACAAAACGCGCGCGTTTACCCCCGCGCGTGCGTTTAATTTAGGTCCAGTCCTATTTTAAAAAACGCACGCGCGGACCGCGCGTTTAGGGTAGAAAAGCCTGGTGTAGCGTGGCCGTGAAGTGTGAAGTGCAGGGAAGGAAGGGACAACAAGCAGCCGGGCACTGAGATTGATTGGCAGGTGCAAGTGACCACAGCTGGCGTGTGGCCCCCCTGTCCTGTGTGGTTGTTGATGTGATTGGTGGATGAGTAGAACTTATGTTGTCGGGGGGGCGGGTAGTTGGCACAGGCATTAAAACATGAAGCAGTTGTTGGACAATACAACAGAGAACAAGGAATGCAGTGACGACGGGGTAAGAGATTCTTCTTGTGTGTATTATGGAGATTTGCATCGTTCACCTCTAGCTTTGCTGCGTTTAAATTGAGATTTGAGGTATAAGCACCTCGCGTCTGTCTTTGATGTCTGACTTACGGTGTGACATTGCGATGAGGACTTGATGAGGTCTGTTTTTCTTACTGTTTTCTTTAACCCATTAAAACCAGGAAAGCATAATTTAAAGTGTAATTTTAGATTTTAGCTGTAGTGTGTGTGTGTGTGTGTGTGTGTGTGTGTGTGTGTGTGTGTGTGTGTGTGTGTGTGTGTGTGTGTGTGTGTGTGTGACATGCTATGAGCTTGTAGATCTGCTATTTGTAGATCTGCTATTTGTGAGAATATCTTTTTTTAAATCAAACATCTTTAATGCGTGTAACGATATATCGTACATCGACTATTATCGATCGTGATTAAATCCCAATTTGAATCGTGATGCAAACAGCAGAGGGCTCTTAAAAAAGAGAAGAAAATACAGGATCTTTTATGAGTTTCAGTTTCATTTGCTACTGTATTGAAAAGAGAATAAGAGACGGAAATTTGTGTAAAGATTTGTGTAAGGGAAAAATGTCTGTTGTTATAAAATCGTGAAATATCGTATCGTGAACCTAGTAGCACAGGACATGGGGAGAGAGAGAGATGGGGAGTGACTCGCAGCAAAGGTTGTCGGGATCGGGATTCGAACCCGCGATACGCTGCCAGGCTGGACGTCTACGTCAACCGTCCGGGCCACATGCCTAATGTGAAACTCAAATCTTTGCTTCTGGGGGTCCCTGGAAGAAAGTATTTTGAGATGGGGGAGGGGGGGGGGGGTCGGAGGCCAAATACATATAATTGTGGGGGTCCTTGACTTGAAAGAGTTTGAGAATCACTGATATAGCAACATGCGTTTCTCAGAAAACTGCTTGTAGTTAGAATTTGTAGAATCGGCTTCAGGTCTTAATGGGACCGTGTAACTGTTAGGCCTACTCTTTGTGTCCAGCACCAGCAACCAACTGGATGTGCACAACCTTTAGCCTACTTTTGAACCACTCACTGTTTATGGACACAAAAATGTATTGGTTGAATTGTGAATTGTGGGCATTTTTAGAAAACCATATTCAATTGAAGTAAACCTTCTTTTAAACTTGAGGTAAATATTCAAGCTTGGAGGGTGATTGTGCTGTAGACCTTTTCACTCCGCAGTTCGTGCATTGATGCTGCTGTAAAAAGGTCCATAGACTTCAGGCAAGGGCTAGCCAGACGTTGGGATTGATTGATTTGCTTGATTTGACTTTACTTTAACAAGATTGTTTCCATTCGTGACCTGTTGTGGTTAATGGTTAGTCCAGCATGCAATTCAACTTATTATCATTGTCATTACGGCTCTGACCTTTTTCAGATGATGATCTGGGAAATTGGGAATTAAAATGTAACAGGTGCACTACGCACTAGTCTACGGTGTCAGATGTGTTTTTTCATAAAATGTACACTTAAAGGGGCATTTTACTCATTTTCAACA
Source organism: Electrona antarctica (assembly GCF_951216825.1). Taxonomy (NCBI): domain Eukaryota; kingdom Metazoa; phylum Chordata; class Actinopteri; order Myctophiformes; family Myctophidae; genus Electrona; species Electrona antarctica. Next base: position 11,423,738 of record NC_136811.1, read on the forward strand.
TTTTTATATTATATTAAATTATATTAATTGCATTAATATACCTTAGAGCTGTTGTGTGGAAATAATTAAAAAGTCCCCCCATTCTGTGTTTCCTAAAACTGTAAGTATGAAAAAAATCATTAACATGGTGAAACACATCTTGATGACATCATCAAGATGTGTTAATGATTAATGATTTTTTTCAGATCTCCAGTTCTAGGAAACACAGAATGGGGGGACTTTTTTAAGAGCAGTAAAATGTCATTTGAAGAGCAGCTGGCATGCTAATGGTTGTTTAGATTTGTGATATGTGACTCCTCCCTTCCTTCTCCCCCCCACAGGGAGGCCCCGTCCCAGAGGGGGGTCCGGTGGGCATCGACCCCACTATGCCCCAGGTCTACGGCCCGCCTCCCGCCTATCCGCCGGGCCAGGCCCAGCCCACGGCCCCGGGCAGATTGCCTCAGCTCGACTTTAGCCCCGCGTCCGAATACACGGAGCACCACCAGCTCAGGGTCTACCAGGGGCCGCAGCACGAGGGGGTGGAGACTCTGTCGTCCAATAGCGCGGTAAGGACAGTGCGATAACTCTGATGCAGGTATACGTGTTATATTTTTCCCCCTTTTAACTTATTTCATAAATAATAATGTGCATAGTATGCACTCCTTGGGTTAATAAATATTCAGTAAGGTTAGTCTGCTGCATATGCATATCTCCTAGTAAAGGAACATGGCAAGATAAGGTTTCTTAGATCTTTATTTAGAGCCCCGCACTTCCACTTCTGTCTCCGTACAAGGAATTACCCCTGACACTCAGTAGAGAAAATTCATTGGGGGACAGCTGAGAGACCTGTTGTTGAAAATGACCCCCGGGCCCCACCACCATACTACTTCTCTCTTGTCAAATTCTTCTGGGAATGAAAGTGATAATCTGTCTGTGTGATTTGAAAGAATCTTTCACTTACACTACAGGTGAAAATTGAGGAACATTATAAGATTCATCCCAAAAGTAATAGTTTTATTAGGTATGTGTTACCGGACAAGTTACATTATGTTGTAACAACAACAACATTGATAATGTTATTCATGTAATAACAACTATATACACTGGGTTGACATGTGGTCTAGGTGAACATAAATTAAGTTATGTGATGTAAGAATTGGTAATTTAGTAGCCTAGGATATATATACTGTATATATTATATACACATACATACACATATGTATGTATGTATATGTATATAGATAGGCCTATACACCGTATATCTAGGTGTGCCCTGAGATTTTTAGGCTATGAAAAGTGTGCCCTGGGACAAAAAAGGTTGGGAAACACTGGCCTAGGTTGTTTCCCTTATCATGTCAACACGTTTCAGGACCTCCTCCAGAGCAACATGATGCATCTAAATGCCACAATACAAGAACTAGACAAAAATAGATGAACTGTTTATATATATATATATATATATATATATATATATATATATATATCCTGTACTGGATCTGGGGCATCACATCTATTTGTACACGTTAACATTTAAATGAGCTATTAAAAGCTGCCGTTTTCAAACAACAGTGACTTATGCTTACATGCACCCGAAAGCATGAAGCACCATTTCCTACAGCAGCAAATGAAACACAGTGCAAGCTAACAGAGAAAGATCATGCACGGGGGGCTACACGGGGGGCTACACGGGGGGCTACGCAGGGGGCTACGCAGGGGGGCTACACGGGGGGCTACACGGGGGGCTACGCAGGGGGGCTACACGGGGGGCTACACGGGGGGCTACGCATAATTCCTCTTCATACTCTCGTAACCAGTGTTTTGTGGCCCCGTTTATATATTCCATTACTGTAGCCTACAAGGTCCGTCCTGATTTTCGGGGGGAAAACTTGAGACGCCGCCACGGAGAGGAGGGGGGTCAAAGGCGGCCTGGATGACCCCCCTTCCCCCTCTGAAATATCACCCAGGTCCAGAAAACTACCCATGCATCGTGACATGACACCACCACCAACACTATCACCCCCCCACCCCACCCCACCCCACCCACCAACCCTCTCCTCTCCCAATCCCCTGCAGTCTTCCCTCTACCCCACCCATAGTCCCATTTATGACACCCCCCCCCCCCGTCGTTTCGGGACTCCGTCGCATAGTGTCGCTATCCCGGAGTGGGGAGGCCGGGCGAAAAGTTCTTTTGACTTATTTTCATGTTGCAAATTGAAAACAAAAAACTACAGATGTCTGTGGTAAAAATGGAGTGGTATTCTCTGCACGGTTTGGATTGTTTTCTTTTGCAGAATTTCTCATTTGAGAAACATGAAATTCGGCACAAGCTTTAAAAAACTAAAAAACATAGTTGTTTATTGACAGATCATTTTTACCACATATCATTTTACTACAGTCATTTGTAGGAGCATGTCACTGATTAAATAAATACCCTCCTCAAATTTGAATCCCAAAATTGGACAATAAGTCAAAAACACAACATTTGCCTGGCACCCCCAGTCGTGGAGTAGCCCTATGTGACCCCGAGACCCGAGCTACAGTTATGGGGGGAAGTCACAGGTGGGGCTACCCCCCCCTCCCACCCACACTCTTAGCCTGTGTCTGGGTTTTTTTTTTGCGAGTGAATGTATTGGTGTGTGGCGATGATACACTGCTGTCTACTGGTAGTTATAGCCGATGGCAAGCCAACGTACTGCAATACAGTAGCCTGTGTGCACTGTGTGAATGTGTGTCTCTGCCACCCCCCCTCTGTATCTGTCCCCCCCACATATTAATGATGCCCCCCACCCACCTTTTAACCCCTGGCAGAAACTGCAGCACCGTGACCCCCAGACTGACCCTTTGGAACGTTCTCTTTTTACTTCTGCCCCCCCTCTTTCTTTTCAAGCTTTTTGCACTACTTCCTGCCTTGTTCTTGTTCTATTTATTTATTACTGTATTTCTGTATCTCTCTCTCGCTCTTTCTCTCTCTCTATACTACTGTATCTACTGTATATTGTATCTACTTAGGCATATCTAGCTAGCTACCTGTGTATAATAGGATGCAAGGATTATTGATTCTTAATACAATGGAATTAAAACCATTTCCAGGATATTTTTCTACTTTAGCATTTGTATCCTTTCAGTTCCTCTTAACATTTTCCTTTCACTTGCGCTCTGCTCCCTCTCACACTGCTGAAGCTCACTCTGTTTTTATTTTTGCCTTATTTTCCCCTTTCCGTTTTTCCACTTTCTTATTCCGATTTTGACCCAAACAAAATCCGTAACCTCTTTTTGCAACATTTGATAATGCAGGATGACCAACAACCCCCCCCTCCCCCCACCCACACACACACACACACACACGCACGCACACACTGGCATCGTGATGCATTGTGGGAGATTGGGTGTTTTTTGGTTTTGGCACAATTGTTCTGCATGAGGATATCATCAGTTCACACTGTGCAGCGCACCAGAGTGTATTACCATGTATCACTACTGCGTAGATGTGTGTTATATATATTCATGTAACAACAAGGTAAAAAGGAGGCTAGCGTTCACCACTTTGGTTTGTGCCTGTCAGAGAAAGCTTGATAATTTCTATACGTCTGAATTGTATCTGGGGATGGAGCTCGTTAACCTTTATTGATAACAAGCACCTTATCAATCAGGCTTAACGACACAGGTTCTTATCGAGCCCACTATCGAGCATTTTCTATTATTTTGTGATAAGACGAGAGACGACAATACATTCTAAACAGAACCAGTATCTTATACTATAGGGCCTTCAAATACAGTACTTGTCTAACAGACAGAATTCAAATTGACCTTTTTACTTTTGGAAAATAATATTGAAGAAACTGTTAACTGGTTAATGTGTGTACCGTCACATTAAAAGCGTAATTTTGTTTACCCGGGCAGTGCTGGTTGTCAGGCATCAATACACTTTACCGACATGTTTGTGCCAGCATGGGTGATTAGATTTATTTCTTGATTGCCTCTTCTATCTTGATTGTATAACAGGCTTGATAAGCCCAAAGCCTATTGATACCGGGTACTCAATAAGCTTGTTATCGGGTTTTTTCAGGTATTGGGGTTTCGAGCTCCATCCCAATTAAATCGTATCTGTTACAACAGAGTGACAAAACTATAACCTTTAGGTGGCGGCAGGTCTGTCTAATCTCTTGGTTGGTATAGCAGTATACTCAGTATGTCGGTTGTTACTCTCTCTAACGGGCATGTTAATAGACGCCTAACTAAAATGGGAGCCCTGTTTCGTTCACGCCTCCTCACAGTTTGCCTGAGAAGAAGCACTGGATGCTGATGAATGCTGGTTGAACCTTGGCTTTTGATCACCTGACTCCGTGAAAAATGATGTGACGTGTTGTGCTAAAAGTCTGACTCATACTCCGGAGTACGAGCATACGTTGCTTGCAGACAAGATCAGGTCTTGTCTGCGAGCGACACCGCATACGGATGGACTATGAATTAAGCTTAATGCAACTTCTCATTTAATTCACGTTTTCATTGCATAAAACGCAGAACATTTCAGAAAAGAAAAAGGAAAAAGAAATTTGATGGAGAAATCCAAGTGATCTCCTGCATGCACAAGTATACATGCACACACGTCTGTTCTTTAGATTTGTTTATAATTGCATCAAATCTGTGCCTGCTCCTTTCATTGAAAACACCTTGTTTTTTTTTTATCTTCACACCTCCTCCCACCTCCCCTTTCTACGTTCTGTGTTCTCTGTGTTCGTCTCCTCTCTTCTCGCCCGTCCCTCTATCATCATCTCTCTCCTTTTTTCTTTTTTGCTTTGGTTCCGTCTCTACCTCCTCCTCTTCCTCCTCTTCCTCCCCTTTTCGTTGTCCTCCTCATCAGGACGATCTTGCCCTGGTCCCCGTGACCTCTGACCCCCAGTCTGTGGGGTCCGGGGGCGGAGCGGGCAGCGGGAGCGATGAAGAGGGGTCGGGCAAGGCCCAGCCCAAACGGCTCCACGTCTCCAACATCCCCTTCAGGTTCCGGGACCCAGACCTCAGGCAGATGTTTGGGGTATAAAGCAGTGCTTTTCAACCATTTTTCGTACCAAGGCCACATTATTTATTTGGCATTTGAGCCACAGACCACCATTGGATGACATTTAGCCTCTAATTGACCAGACCTTGTGGTTAGAGTGTCCGCCCTGAAACTGGGAGGTCGGGGGTTCGATTCCCGGCCGGGTCATACCAAAGACTGTAAAAATGGGGACCCAATGCCTCCCTGCTTGGCACTCGGCATCAATGGGTTGGATTGGGGGTCAAATCAACTAATGATTCCCGAGCCGCTCCAAGAGATAGAGAGGTCAAATGCGGAGAACAAATTTCACTGCGGTAACGTGTGTGACTAATCTTACGACTTTGACTTAAGAATATTTTGTTACCGTTGGATAGGATTTTGTCCACAATTCCATGTAGGCTACTGATGTTCATGTTGGTACCATTAGGCAAAAGTTGATCAAAATAACAATTCTGCATTCTCTAATTGCGTATAGACTTCTTGTAAATTAAGTAATGCATGTTTAACAATAATGTAACTCTTGAGAGTGTAAAATACGGGTCCATTTGGTTTCATTTTACACTCAAGAGTTACAGATCTATAAGTGTTAATTTGGTTACCAACTCTCCAGAGTAATATAGACGAATAACAGTTTAAGTCCACACTAATTATCCATAATGTATAAATGATGGATAAGGGGTCAGGACAACGAGGCCTTTTCGTGGAGGGGTCAGAATAAAATTTGGACTTAAACTGTTATTCGTCTATAGTACTCTGGGGACCACCTGGAACCCCGTCAAGGACCACTGGTTGAGAACCACTGGGGTAACGAGATGATGCTAATGTTAATGATGTTAATTTACTGTAAACCTGCTGTGAATAAAATGTTAATTTGACCAATCTGTGTGGTAGAGCAGTGGCTCCCAAACCTTTTAGCTAGAAACGCTAAAGAGAAACTAGACGTCGAGTTGTGACCCTTGTAGATCTTTTTTTTTTTTTTTTTCTACTGATTGCATGACAAAATGTGTTTCCTTTCTTCTTTTGTCTTTTAGCAATTTGGTAAGATTTTGGATGTGGAAATCATCTTCAATGAGAGGGGATCCAAGGTGGGTTTAATATCTCAATAATAAAACCAGAAGTATTACTAGAATAGATAAAAGAATAATAATGCTATGTGATAAACCATCAACTCCTGTAATGTAATGTAAACACACCTCTTCACCATTCTAACCTGCAGGGCTTTGGGTTCGTGACCTTTGAAAGTGCGATGGAGGCTGACCGTGCGAGAGAAAAACTGAACGGAACCATTGTGGAAGGGAGGAAAATCGAGGTGAGTCTGTCCACACAGTTTGTTAATTTAATTTAGAACAACACAAGGAATACATAGAAATAGTCATATTTTAGCCTTTGCATACGCCTGCAAGGTCGTCAAGGCTAGGGCAAGTGCTATGGCAGTGCTACGGGCTAAGGTGGAGTCTGAAGAGGTGAGTTTTCAGACTACGGCGGAATAATAGTTTTCACTGCATTTTCTTTCTTGTGTCCTCAGGTGAATAACGCCACGGCCAGAGTGGTCACAAAGAAGCCCCAGACGCCTCTAGGGAATGGTGAAGTTCCAAGTAAGACACATTTTCTGTGTTATAGTAGTTATAGTACAGGATGGGCCACTCACTCCAGGGGGCCACATTGCATATTACTGTCGTATAGCAAAAATAGCCGATGTACAAGCTCAAAACGCGGCGTACTGCGACGCAATTTGAGATTGTAGATCTGCTATTTTTGCTATATTTAAATTGAAATCCTGATTTTTTTTTTTGAATTGGAATCCTGAACATTTTTATGTAATTTCAAATGCCTTTAATTATAGTTATGTTAACTTTATGAACTAAATACAAATACGTAAAAAGACAAAAATATTTTAATACTAGTCATTAGGCTACTAATTTAGACTGAAGTAATTAAAACGGGTCATGTTTGCATGTTGGGAATTGTAACAGCTGAAATAAATAATATATCAATATTCCGATATTAAAGGACCACTTCACCACTTTTCAACCTATCTTCATATAATAGGTCCTCACTAATAATCATGATAAAATGGCACAATTATTTTCTACTCATTGCAGTCTGTGTCTCATAGGAGGGCTGTGGGCAGTTCAGCAACCCGTCCACCAGTGACATCATCGTTAGGCAGATTTATTTTAAACAACTTTTTTACACAAATGTTACACAGACTGATTAGGAAAAAAACTGTGGCATTTTATCATGATTATTAGTGAGGACCTATTATATGAAGATAGGTTGAAAAGTGGTGAAGTGGTCCTTTAACCTGAGGGACACATTAAGTGAAGGTGAGGGCCGTACGTGGCCCCCGGGCCACCAGTTGCCCATGTACTGTATGTTATAGTACACACCCAGCTTAAAGGAGCATTCAGTGATTTGGAAAAACACCCAGTCCGCCCCGGTAACAAAATGTGCACATGCACGCTCTACAGTGGGGGGAAGTGCAACAGGCCAACAGCATGTGCACCAAGGCTCGATCATGATTGGAGGAAGGCCCCTCTCATCCTGATTGGATGAAGGCTTTGCCACCCGCCACCAAAACTGAAACTAGGGTTTTTTTACCCCAGGGGCTCACTGGGGACAGGGAGGAACTCCTTATATGGTCAGCACACTCTATAGTAGGGAGGATTATCCAAAAAAAAAGAAAAAATAAGTGGTATTTGAATGAAGTGAAATCACTGAATATGCCTTTAACACGCACTCTCTCTGCTTGTTTTTCTTTCTTCTTTCGCTGTAGCTTCTGGATGGAAGATCAACCCAGTCATGGGAGCCATGGGAGCCATGTACGCACCTGAACTCCTGAACTACACCGGTAAGGATAATAAATACAAACCAACTCTGTCAATGCACGTCATTATTTCAAAAGGTGAAGGACCATAACCTGCATAATGGTGTTTTTGTATGTTTACTGGCCCGCAATTCTGACTGTAAGTCATAATGAATCAAATGTTATCCATTTCATGTCAATATGGTAATATGGTATATATCATGTAAGAACCCAGCATGGTTCTCCTTGAAGTTAAAGTCCTAATTTAGTGGAAATGTCCCAATATGTCCCGACTTTGTGTTTTATTGAGTAGAAAAGGTGGCATTTCATGAAGTAACATGTTGTAAAGCGCAGCGTTGATCAGCGTGTTCAGTGAAAATAGACCAGTGAAAAAAAAAACACCCCCACTGAAAAAGACCTGGAGGAGTGATCAATGCCATTTGGCTATTCTGAGTGGCCAAACAGCATTGACCACGCCTCCAGGTCTTAAGTTAAGTCATAAGACCTGGTACTTAAGACACACATAATACTGCCCACAGTGTTAAAATTGTGAAAATAACTAAGGAAGTGAAGCAGTGTTGGTGTGAATAATAGTATGAATCTCTTATGACTGAGTAACTTTACAGCACGATATTATTATATTCATTCCTCTCTCTCTCTCTCTGCTGTTGTTGTTGTTTTTCCCTGTACATTCAGTGGCCAGTTTCCCCTACCCCATGGCCACGCCCACCCTGGCCTACCGCGGCGCTGCGCTGCGGGGGCGGGGCCGCGCAGTCTACAACACGATTCGCTCCTCTGCTGCTGCAGCCACGCCCACCGCCGTCCCTGGATACCCTGGGTAGGACGATGCCCCGCCTCCTGGGCCCTCTTTAGCCAAAGTGGCAATTAATAGTTAATGCTCATTTCATGTGGTGGAAAGTAAATAAGTACTTTTATTTAAGTACATGCATGTCAGTACAATTTTGAGGTATTTGTACTTTAATTGAGTTTGAGTATTTCCAATTTCCAGTACTTAGTACTTACTTCTACTCCACTACATCTCAGAGGCAAATATTGTTAGCCTGGCTAATAAGCCAGACTAATATCACACAACACTGTCGCGGTATATCAGTCTGGGCTGGCTCCACTTGGATTTAATTTCCCGGGGAACATTTTCTCTTTGACGCAATTGGTCAGAGCTACTGTCAGTCAAAAGTCTCAAGCATTGAACGTCACTGTACCAAAGCCCGCCTATATTGCATACCGTGTCCCGATTGGTCCGACCTGTTCTCTGCTGTAGGAAAGAGGCGTGCTACTGAGCCTCGCCAGACCGTAATCCGCTGGTAGGCAACTTTTTTTTGCCAACGGCTGATTCGGTCTGGTTTATTAACCAGGCTAAAATATTGTACCACTACATTTATTTGAAAACTTTAGTTACCAGTTAGATTTAGATTATTATTACAAAACATACTGTATAAGCACTTGAAAATCCACTTGAAAATAGCCGATCTACTAGCTTACAATGCGTCACGATGCAGCGCTTTGTGAGCTTATAGATCTACTATTTTCAAAAGATTTGTATACATTTGGAAACTTGAAATGACACATTTTGCATAATAAGTACTTTTTTTTAAGTACATTTGATGCCAATACTTTTGTACATTTTGATTTCCGCACTTTCCGCACAAAGTATATCCATATTGCAGTATTGATACTTTTACTTAAGTAAAACATTTGAGTACTTTTTCCACCACTGATTTCATTCATACTAAATATATTTATATATTTTTGTATGTTTTATTAGAGTGGTATACCAAGATGGATTGTATGGAGCAGAAGTCTACGTAAGTGTCTTCAAGTGCATGTTTTGTAAATTCTTATTTTAAGTATTTTATTTAAAATTTAAAAGGCCATTTCACCCCTGGAAGAAACTGCAATCACGCAATATTAATACTATTTGTAGTAGATTACAGTAGCACAATTTGAAATTTGCACTCTATGGACAGACTCTATTGTTGAATTCCTACAACGACCATAATTGCTTTGGTGCACTTGTGGAGGGGAGACACCCCATGTGGGCTGTCTTACTGAGACAACGTGTAGTCCAGGAAGGAAGTGAGACCACATTTTCATGACAAATGTATTATGTTCGTCATGAAGATGGTGTCATGACTAAAATATCTAAAAACATATTACACATATAAAAACCCCAGGAAAGGCTTTCTTGTGTCCTAAACCAGTGGTTCCCAAAGTGGGGTCCGGGGACCTGAGGGAGTTCCAGGCGGGTCCCCAGCTAAATGATAGTTTGTAACCAAATGGACCATTATGGGGCTGTAACTCAGAGAGTGTACACTCTCAGTTAAAATAGCATTTATTTTGCAATATAAATTGGGGGTCCCAGAGACAGAAATGCCATTAAATGGGGGGTCTGTAGACTAATGCATATCAAACTGGGGGTCCTGGAAATTAAACAGGTTGAGAATCACTGCTAGAGCCGTAAACATCTTCTCTTATGAGGGTCCCTGGCATATCTTTTCAAATGGGGGTCTAATGAGTGTCAATTCTGGGGTCCTTGACATGAAAAAGTTTGGGAACCACTGTCCTAAACAACCTAAAAAATAACATCATGGTTGCAAAAGGGGTGAAGTGGCCCTTTGAGAAAGTCTCTTTGTTGCCGTCGAGACAATCACATGACACGTTGATTTCCGTCCAATCAGGGAGGCTACCCTGCTGCAGCTTACAGAATGGCCCAATCAGCATCCGCTGCCACGGCAACCTACAGTGACGGGTAAGCAGCCAGGCGACCTTTCAAAAAGAATGACATCACGCTCATAAAGTCACAAAGTGTGAGCTGAGGCTTGAAAACACTTTGCCCTGAGGTTAAAATGTTGTCGTTAAGAGTGATGCCATCCATTCCTTGGGAGCAGACGTTTCGGTTTCTGAACAGAGGCGGTCTAGTTAGTATGCGCAGTTGTTTATCAAGAATCAAGAGGGCTGTGTTTGTCACGCCCTCGTACAGGTTGTACACACGGAAGCAGTCTGACTACTGTGTTGTTTTCAGGCCTAAGGAAAACAATATTATATACTTAATCCACCTATTGTGTCTAAAAAGACTGTTGTACTGTAGGTGAAATGAAAAATGTTTGTGCTATAACTGTAAAGGCCAATTCATAGTCCAGTTTTCGGTGACCACCGAAACGGTGGTTAGTAAAAACATAGAGCTGTGTTGTGTGAGCGCTGACCGCCGGGGCGTGACGTCACGTTGTAGTTTTCGGTGGTCACCGAAAACTGGACTATGAAAAGGCCTTATAAGAACTTGTATCACCCATTTCCGTTTTGTCTAGATATGGCCGTGTTTACACAGCAGCTGCAGACCCGTACCACCATTCAGTGGGTCCACAAGCCGCATATGGAGTTGGAACAATGGTACGTAATAGTCAGAACTTTTCGCGGTCATTTTAACAATGTCAAGACACAAGCGTGCACACCAGGGATGGGACGATAATCGGTATTATCGTTTATCGTGATTAAAAAAAACAAAAAAACATTCAGTACGCTCTTATTTCACTCTACACAAGTCGAATCGCCAAAAATGGCAGATCTACAAGCTCGCAACATGTTGCAACGCAACACGTTGTGATCTTGTAGATCGGCTATTTTTTGGAAAAACCCTCCCCACCCCTTCCCCCCACCCCCAGAACAGGGATGCTGGGGGGGGGCTTCACGTGGTTAACAAAAGTGGCATTTGAAGTTTTACACATATTTTGATTATCGCGATAATGTCGTTAATCGCAATTATTCTTTGCCACAATAACAGTGACATGTAATTTTCATATCATCCCATCCCTAGAGCACGTCAGCACTGCAGGAGCTCGGGGCTTATTTATCCGTTCCATTTCAGGCCAGTTTGTACAGAGGGGGATACAACCGCTTTACACCTTACTAAGCCGGCCGGCGGAGCACATTTGAAGTCTCTCCTTAAAGTCTGGGACCCGGGGCCGATCCTTGGACGCCGCAGCCCAGGTGACAAGGTCAATCATTAAGCTATGGAACTGTGGGGGAGGACCTCCACGTACTTCCTGTCTGCATCGCAAACTCTCTCCATCGAGAGACTAAACAGACTGCTATGTGCAAATGCCATAGGAGTGAATCACTATTTATTCTGCTGAAGAATACTTGGTATATCTGGTGCAGGTTGTTTTTTTCTAATTTATAGACGGTTGTTCAAAACATTAGTTTTTACCACTGAGTGACGTTTGAAGAGTTTGAAGAGCTTACTGTGGCTTAAAAGAGATCTTCCCATGGATGGCTCAGTATGCCACACATTTTCCCTTGATTTATACTTCATCTGATGATGACGGAGCATAAATAAGGCATTTAAACTCACTCAGTGCCACGTGACGCCTTTGGACGCCTTTCCCGTGACGCCCTCGTTGCCAATGGCGCCTTTGGACGCCTTTTACATTTTTTTTTTTACGTTTTTTTTTTTTTTTTTTCATATTTTGAAAATTGCTCTAATCTGCATGTCAGGTGATGACATGCACATTACATGCACAATATAATTTCATTTTCTTTCTTTTATTTATAATGGGCTTCGGTGGCAACGAGGGCCAAAACTGGTGTTCACCAGGTGGCACTGAATGAGTTTTAAGGAATTGTTTTTTTTAATGTTTGACTGGTCGAGGTGCAATAGAATGAGTCACATCTGACGTTTTCAAGTTTCACGGGTCAAACTGTACAACTGGAGAACATTTTATAAAATATTGAATGGCTTAGTTTTGATGACTGATCAAAGCTGGGGTTTTTTTGTGGAAGATGTGTGAGTGTGTGTGTGCGTGCGTGCGCGTGTGTGGAGCAGGAGGGGTGAGAGAGAGAAACAATGGGAATGTAATTATCATCATTGTTCAGTTGACATAAAACAGAGACATCTATGACACTACTATATTTGCCTGGAGAAATGGGACATAACTGGATTTGCGTTAAATCTTTGCTTCTTTAACAATCTACCTCTCTTACATTTTAAACCATTTTCTGGGCTATATACTGTATACTATATATAAGCAGCATTTTCTTTCTTCTTTTCGTTTCCTGTATTCTCGCGGATACCTTCACTCAAATTCTTGTTCGCTATTCAGTGCCTGATTTGTGTTCTTCAATTATTGTTTCACATACTGTATGTATACAGTATTTAGACGTCCACGTAGACAAGGCCGGGAACCTTGCAAGTATACATTTGTAGTTTTTTCTACTGTTGGCCAAAGACAAGAAGGTGCTGGAATGTGGGGAAATAATTATACCTTATATATTACCGTAACCCACATTGGCACACTTGGCTTAAAAAACAAAACACCTTGATGTGTCATTCTGTTTTTCCTCTTTCAGACTATTCTCTCAGAGTGCCTTTTTCTTTCTCTGGGTTAAACTGTTCTTTACAGTAATTTATGTCCTCTTTAGACCGTTTCTTCTTTCATTTCTGTTTCTGTTCTGTCTTCACTGATGTGAGTTTGGTGTTTTTACCTCTGAATAAAACTCTCTTTCTGTTTCCCCTCTTTACTCTTTTGTTGTTTCTGCACATTCTCTTGTCTCTCGTCATTTTTTGGTTTCTGATTTTCCTATCTTTCACTGTAGATTATTATGCCACTGACGGCAAGGGCTACAGTATCTTCTCTTCTCTTCTCTTCTCTTCTCTTCTCTTCTCTTCTCTTCTCTTCTCTTCTCTCCTCTCCTCTCCTCTCCTCTCCTCTCCTCTCCTCTCCTCTCCTCTCCTCTCCTCTCCTCTCCTCTCCTCTCCTCTCCTCTCCTCTTCTCTTCTCTTCTCTGCCCATTCTCTTCTATACCCTTCTTTCTCCTCTCTTGTTTATGTTGTGTTGCATTAGTGGGTCTAATTAGGATAATTAGGAAATCTATGTATCCACTTCTGCTGACCAGCATTACACCATTTAGCTTAGTTTTTTCCTCTTTCCTAAGTAGCATTGCTTGCCTTATTCCCGGATTCTTTCTTTTGTAAGATAAGGCATTTCATTAACCATGGTTCACAACATGATTATTACATAATAATCATACATTATGAGAGGTATTGCACATTCATTAATTTGACAAAGGGTTCTTTCTGATCATTGGGTTCAGCTTCAGCTTATGACAAAACACACATGAACACATCATCAAAATTCTATATGAGTGCAAATCACTTTTGAAATATTTTGCATTTCATTTAAAACGCAACATTTATTTCAAAATGTATCTACGTGAATTAGTCACTGGTAAGTGCTATCGTTACCAAATGATTAGGTACTTTTGTAGTGTAATTTTACACTTTAATCTCTTGCTTTTTGTTTTTTTATGCTTGTTTTCCTACCCTTTTCCTTCAGCCTTAACGTTCCATTCTAGCTAGTTAATAGATGTAGTGTAATGTTTATAGCATATACTTTTATGTTTTCTTGCTTCTGCTTTTTCTCAATTTTCCATATTCCATAATCTTTTAAGCTTTGCTTGGCTCATCTTCTTTCCTGCTGCTATATTAGTTATTTTTCTGCTCTCATGTTGCTCCCTTTGTTTCCATCATTTCTTTCCTCTTTCTGTTTCCCTTCTATACTCTTCTGTTGTTTCTGCACATTCTTAGCTTTCACTCTCCTTAAGCAGTTAACATGTCACCGACACCAAGGGCTACTGTGTGTTCTCCTTTCTTTCACCATCTTGCTATTCTATTCTATTCTATTTTGCCCTTTTCTGTATTGAAAGAGGGTCTTGCGTGCGTGCGTGCGTGCGTGCGTGCGTGCGTGCGTGCGTGCGTGCGTGTGTGTACTCCAATGAAAGGCAGTGTAGGGTTTCTCTTTTCTTCAGATGCTCTCATCCCTTCTCTCCTTTCTTTTCCTCTCGTTATCACTCATCCCTTCTTCTCTCCTTTCTTTTCCTCGTTATCACTCATCCCTTCTTCTCTCCTTTCTTTTCCTCTTGTTATCACTCATCCCTTCTTCTCTCCTTTCTTTTCCTCTTGTTATCACTCATCCCTTCTTCTCTCCTTTCTTTTCCTCGTTATCACTCATCCCTTCTTCTCTCCTTTCTTTTCCTCGTTATCACTCATCCCTTCTCTCCTTTCTTTTCCTCTCGTTATCACTCATCCCTTCTTCTCTCCTTTCTTTTCCTCGTTATCACTCATCCCTTCTTCTCTCCTTTCTTTTCCTCGTTATCACTCATCCCTTCTTCTCTCCTTTCTTTTCCTCGTTATCACTCATCCCTTCCACATGGCTTCTCCTCTCCTCTTCTTTTACTTTACATATAGTTGTATCTCTGTGTTTGGACATTTCTATACATTTAGCTTCTGAGAGGGCACGGCCACTGCGCTGGTGTAATGTTTATAGCATTTGACCTTTTCTTGCTTCTGCTTTTTCTTAATTTTCCAGATTCCATAATGTTTTTTATGCTTTGTTTGGCTCATCTCCTTTCCATTAGTTATTTTTCTGCTTTCATTTTTCTTTTAGCTTTGTTTCAATAATTTCCCTCTATATACTCTATATACTGTTGTTTCTGGACATTCTCCAGTCTCTCTACGTTTTCTTTCTTCTGATTTCCTTATCTTTCACTGTCATTAAGGTGCCGTTAATATCTCACTGACATCAAGGGCTACTGTATTTCTATTTCACTCTCTAGTCTGTATCTAAGCTATTCTATTCTACTGTGTATCTATTCTATTCCACTCTGTATATCTTATTCTATTCAGTATCTATTACAATATATCTTCTGTATCTATTAATTCTACCGTGTATCCATTCTATTCTACTCTACTCTATTCTTCTCTGTATCTATTCATTCTACCATGTATCCATTCTATTCCACTCTATTCTTCTGTATCTATTCTTCTCTGTATCTACTCTATTCTTCTATTCTGTATACTCTATTTCAATTCTGTTCTTTACGGTGTGTGTTTCTACTCTCTTCTCTTCTCTTCTCTTCTCTTCTCTTCTCTTCTCTTCTCTATCTCCCCATTCTCTTCTATCGTCTTTTATTTTCTTTTCTATAGACCTTTCTTTACTTTTCTATTCTATAGACCTTTCTTTTCTTTTCTTTTCTTTTCTTTTCTTTTCTATAGACCTTTCTTTACTTTTCTTTTCTATAGACCTTTCTTTTCTTTTCTTTTCTTTTCTATAGACCTTTCTTTTCTTTTCTATAGACCTTTCTTTTCTTTTCTTTTCTTTTCTTTTCTATAGACCTTTCTTTTCTTTTCTTTTCTTTTCTTTTCTATAGACCTTTCTTTTCTTTTCTATAGACCTTTCTTTTCTTTTCTTTTCTTTTCTTTTCTATAGACCTTTCTTTTCTTTTCTTTTCTATAGACCTTTCTTTTCTTTTCTATAGACCTTTCTTTTCTTTTCTTTTCTATAGACCTTTCTTTTCTTTTCTATTCTATAGACCTTTCTTTTCTTTTCTATAGACCTTTCTTTTCTTTTCTTTTCTATAGACCTTTCTTTTCTTTTCTTTTCTATTCTATAGACCTTTCTTTTATTTTCTATAGACCTTTCTTTTCTTTTCTATAGACCTTTCTTTTCTTTTCTTTTCTTTTCTATAGACCTTTCTTTTCTTTTCTATAGACCTTTCTTTACTTTTCTTTTCTATAGACCTTTCTTTTCTTTTCTTTATACCTTTCGTTTCGTTTCGTTTCGTTTCGTTTCGTTTCTTTTCTTTTCTTTTCTTTTGACCTTTGTATTATTTTATTTTCTTCTCTTCCATGCCTGATCCATGCTTTCTAATCTAATCTGTTTTATCCTTGCCCTTATGACTTAAAGACTTCTCTTCTACCTCAGTTTATTGGTTCTGTTCTTTGCAACGGTCCACTCTACTTTCTAAAATGTATTTAAGCATGGTTTTGTTTTCTTTTTCCTATAAGTAACATCTCTTGTCGTATTGGTTCACAACACAACGTATTACATAATATCATCCATTATGAGAGCTATTGCACATTCTACCTTTACAAAGGGTTCCTTTTGATCATTGTGTTCAGCTTCAGCTGATAACAAAAATACACATGAACACCCAAACATCAACACAATTCTAAATACGTGCACACCACTTTTGAGTAATTTTAATTGCTATTGTTACCAAATGATTGCTTTTGAAGTGTAATTTTATAACACTTTAATCTCTTGCTTTTTGTTTTCGGAAATGCTTATTTTCCTTCCTACCCTTTTCCTTCAGCCTAAACGTTCTATACTAGCTAGTAAATAGATGTAGTGTAATAGTTACTTTAGCATATTGTTATACTTTTATGTTTTCTTGCTTTTGCTTTTTCTTAATTTTCCAGATTCCATAATCTTGTATGCTTGTGTGTGTGTGTGTGTGTGTGTGTGTGTGTGTGTGTGTGTGTGTGTGTGTGTGTGTGTGTGTGTGTGTGTGTGTGTGTGTGTGTGTGTGTGTGTGTGTGTGTGTGCGCTGTGTACTCCAATGAAAGGCAGTGTAGGGTTTCTCTTTTCTTCAGATTCTCTCTTCCCTTCTCTCCTTTCTTTTCCTCTTGTTATCACTCATCCCTTCTTCTCTCCTTTCTTTTCCTCGTTATCACTCATCCCTTCTTCTCTCCTTTCTTTTCCTCGTTATCACTCATCCCTTCCACATGGCTTCTCCTCTCCTCTTCTTTTACTTTACATATAGTTGTATCTCTGTGTTTGGACATTTCTATACATTTAGCTTCTGAGAGGGCACGGTCACTGCGCTGGTGTAATGTTTATAGCATTTGACCTTTTCTTGCTTCTGCTTTTTCTTAATTTTCCAGATTCCATAATCTTTGTTATGCTTTGCTTGGCTCATCTCCTTTCCTGCTGCTATATTAGTTATTTTTCTGCTTTCATTTTTCTTTTAGCTTTGTTTCAATAATTTCCCTCTATATACTCTTCTGTTTCTGGACATTCTCCGGTCTCTCTACGTTTTTTTTCTTCTGATTTCCTTATCTTTCACTGTCATTAAGGTACAGTTAATATCTCACTGACACCAAGGGCTACTGTATTTCTATTTCACTCTCTAGTCTGTATCTAAGCTATTCTATTCTACTGTGTATCTATTCTATTCCACTCTGTATATATCTTATTCTATTCGGTATCTATTACAATATATCTTCTGTATCTATTCATTCTACCATGTATCCATTCTATTCTATTCTACTCTATTCTTCTCTGTATCTACTCGATTCTTCTCTATCTATTCTGTATACTCTATTTCAATTCTGTTCTTTACGGTGTGTGTTTCTCTTCTCTTCTCTTCTCTTCTCTTCTCTTCTCTTCTCTTCTCTTCTCTTCTCTTCTCTTCTCTTGCCTTATCTCCCCATTCTCTTCTATCGTCTTTTCTTTTCTTTTCTTTTCTTTTCTTTTCTTTTCTTTTCTATTTCTATTTCTTTTCTTTTCTTTTCTTTTCTATAGACCTTTCTTTTCTTTTCTTTTCTTTTCTTTTCTATAGACCTTTCTTTTCTTTTCTTTTCTTTTCTTTAGACCTTTGTATTATTTATTTTCTTCTCTTCCATGCCTGATCCATGCTTTCTAATCTAATCTGTTCTGTCCTTGCCCTTGACTTCAAGACTTCTCTTCTCTTCTCTTCTCTTCTCTTCTCTTCTCTTCTCTTCTCTTCTCTTCTCTTCTCTTCTCTTCTCTTCTCTTCTCTGCCCATTGTCTTCTATACCCTTCTTTCTCCTCTCTTGTTTATGTTGTGTTGCATTAGTGGGTCTAATTAGGATAATTAGCAATGTAAAGTAATACAAATGGTATTATGTATCCACTTCTGCTGACCAGCATTACACCATTTAGCTTCGTTTTTTCCTCTTTCCTAAGTAGCATTGCTTGCCTTATTCCCGGATTCTTTCTTTTGTAAGCATTTCATTAACCATGGTTCACAACATGATTATTACATCATAATCATACATTATGAGAGGTATTGCACATTCATTCATTTTACAAAGGGTTCTTTCTGATCATTGGGTTCAGCTTCAGCTTATGACAAATATGAGTGCAAATCACTTTTGAAATATTTAGCATTTTATTAAAACGCAAAATTATTTTATTTCAAAATGTATCTACGTGAATTAGTCACTGTGGTAAGTGCTATCGTTACCAAATGATTAGGTACTTTTGTAGTGTAATTTTACACTTTAATCTCTTGCTTTTTTCTTTTTTTTGCTTGTTTTCCTACCCCTTTCCTTCAGACTTAACGTTCTATTCTAGCTAGTTAATAGATGTAGTGTAATGTTTATAGCATATACTTTTATGTTTTCTTGCTTCTGCTTTCTCTCAATTTTCCATATTCCATAATCTTTTATGCTTTGCTTGGCTCATCTTCTTTCCTGCTGCTATATTAGTTCTTTTTCTGCTCTCATGTTTCTTTTATCTTTGTTTCCATCATTTCTTTCCTCTTTCTGTTTCCCTTCTATACTCTTCTGTTGTTTCTGCACATTCTTAGCTTTCACTCTCCTTAAGCAGTTAACATGCTCTCGCCTTATCTCCCCATTCTCTTCTATCGTCTTTTCTTTTCTATAGACTTTTCTTTTCTCTTCTTTTCTTTTCTTTTCTATAGACGTTTCTTTTCTTTTCTTTTCTTTTCTATAGACCTTTCTTTTCTTTTCTTTTCTTTTATATAGACCTTTCTTTTCTTTTCTTTTCTTTAGACCTTTGTATTATTTTATTTTCTTCTCTTCCATGCCTGATCCATGCTTTCTAATCTACTCTGTTCTGTCCTTGCCCTTGATTTAAAGACTTCTCTTCTCAGTTTATTGGTTCTGTTCTTTGCTCTGCGTTTCTGCAACTGTCCACTCTACTTTCTAAAATGTATTTAAGCATGGTTTTGTTTTCTTTTTCCTATAAGTAGCGTCTCTTGTCTTATTAGTCACCCCATTAGTTCACAACACAACGTATTACATAATATCATCCATTATGAGAG
The DNA here is from genome assembly GCF_951216825.1 of Electrona antarctica. Lineage (NCBI taxonomy): Eukaryota > Metazoa > Chordata > Actinopteri > Myctophiformes > Myctophidae > Electrona > Electrona antarctica. The sequence continues at coordinate 11,443,441 of NC_136811.1, forward strand.
CTATTGCACATTCTACCTTTACAAATGGTTCCTTTTGATCATTGTGTTCAGCTTCAGCTGATAACAAAAATACACATGAACACCCAAACATCAACACAATTCTAAATACGTGCACATCACTTTTGAGTAATTTTAAGTGCTATTGTTACCAAATTATTGCTTTTGTAGTGTAATTTTATAACACTTTAATCTCTTGCTTTTTGTTGTTGCACCTTGTTTTCAGAAATGCTTATTTTCCTTCCTACCCTTTTCCTTCAGCCTAAACGTTCTATACTAGCTAGTAAATAGATGTAGTGTAATTGTTTACTTTAGCATATATTGTTATACTTTTATGTTTTCTTGCTTCTGCTTTTTCTTAATTTTCCAGATTCCATAATCTTGTATGCTTTGCTTGGCTCATCTCCTTTCCTGCTGCCATATTAGTTATTTTTCTGCTTTCATTTTTCTTTTAGCTTTGTTTCCATAATGACTTCCCTCTTTCTTTTTCCCCTCTATACTCTCCGGTCTCTCCACGTTCTTATGATTTCCTTATCTTTCACTGTCCTTAAGGTGCAGTTAATATCTCATTGACATCAAGGGCTACTGTATGTTCTACGTTAAATGCATTCTCTCCTCTCCATTTCCCATCTTGCTCTTCTATTCTATTCTATTTAATTTTGCACTTTTCTGCATTGAAAGAGGGTCCAATAGGGGCCTCTCCTCTTCTGTGTGGTTTATGCTTGTTCCTTTGCCGTCTCATCTGGTTTGCTCTATTCTATTTCACTCTCTACTCTATTCTGGTGTACTGTGTATCTATTCTATTTCACTCTGTAGGTTCTATTCTATTCAGTATCTACAGTATAGTATTTTTTGTATCTATTCTACTTTGTATCCATTAGGCCTATATATTCTCCTCTATTCTATTCTCTGTATCTATTTGTTATACTCTACTTCAATTCTATTTTACTCTGTATCTAATCTATTCTGTTCTGTGTGTGTGTTTCTATTCTACTTTGTATATTCTATTTGACTCAGTATCTATTCTACTCTGTATTAATACGCTGTTCTTTCCATACACAGCAACATGTCATAGCCATCTCCTTCTAGTTATATACTCTTAATTCTTTCTCTTCACTTCCCAACTTTTTTCCTTCCTTGCCTTCTCTTCTGTGTTTCTGAAAGTGGTCCACTCTATTTTCTAAAACGTATCTCAATGTTAAGCTTAGGGCCTGATCATTGTGTACAACAAAACACACATAAACAGCAAACATCTAAATAAGTGCAATGGCCTATTTAACTTTATATATTTAGCATTTAATTAAAACGCTGAATATTTTTATTTAACAATATATCTGTGAATTAGTCAGTGCTAAGAGCTATGCAATGGTGTTGCCAAATTATTACCTTTGTACTTTTCAACTTTAATCTCTTGCTTTTTGTTGTTTTCTGAAATACCTTTTTTCTTTCGGCCTAAACTTTCTATTCTAGCTAGTAAATACCGGTAGTGGTGTAATGTAGTAATAGTATAAAGTTGACTTGTATTGTCATTTTATTACTTTTTCGATTTTCCTGATTCTAATTTCTATACCTTATGCTTTGCATGGCTCATCTCCTTTCCTGCTGCTATTTATTTCTGCTTTAACTTTTCCTTTAGCTTGAATTGTTTCTATAATTTTTACCTTTTTAATAAAGGTCCTTTCCATTGTAGGAACTGTCCCAGTCTCTCAACTGAACCTGTTGACATATCACCCAGTCTCATACCTTTAAATATACATTGAAATTGTAAGATGTGGACATGAATTAGAACTTTAGAATTTTAAAACTAGCAGTGTCAAAGGTGTCTCTTGTTTTATTACAGGTGTCCCTCTTGGTTTTTTTTGTCATTTCACTTCTGTACTTGCACAATAAACTCTTCTGGTACCACCTCCTTGGCTTATCATTCAACTTAATCATAACATTAAACAAGTTGTTGCTGTTGAGCAGAAACTCACCTCCATATTTCAACTTTAGGCTATACGTTGCTTTGGAACTTAATCTCCTGCTTCATGGTAAAAAGCAGCAAAAACAGCCGATCTACAAGATCACAATTCACTATTGGTGAACTTTTGAAAGTCAAAGTGGTAGGGTTTATATTCACTAATGAACATTAAGAGCTTGTGACTAAATATAACAACATACGGTACATGACAGGCATACACGTTTTCTGCATGGTCAAGTTTTATGCAGGACGTTTTACTTGGGGGGGGTAAAGAAATATGTGAGACAAATACCGCTATACTTGAATTTTATTAGGGTCCTCAAAAAGAGTAGATTGTACAATATACACATTGATATTTACAAAATGGCAGTTTCATACCAAATCTGTGGAGGGATGAGAGACTGCGGAAAAGGGGTTCGTTGCAATTTAATGTTTTTGTTAGTTTGCTGCAACATAAACTATCAAAGCATCATCAAAGCAGTACAAATACTTACTACCGAGAGTGGCTAGTGGCACTCAGCAAAAGAAAACGAAAAACAAAACTGTCAACATACTCAACATAAAAAAGGATGGAGGCAAAAAGAAAAGGACAGAACAAATACTAGTTAGATAGAGATAAGTGAGAAAGTGTCAAGAGGGAAGAAGGAGGGATGGGGATCTAAAGCCTGAATTATACTTAGTCGTATGACTGTGTCGTGTGCCGAAGACAGCCCATCTACAAGGTCAACGCGTCGCAGTTGCCATGTGTCGAGACCTCGTAGGTGGGCTATGCAGAGCACCCGACACCGCCGTACGACGCGGCAAATTAGGCATAACATGCGAGAAGTCTGCAGAGAAAATGAGAGGGGATTTCAGTCGAGACGAGTCATAAGTAAAAACGGGGGAGAAATGGAGCCGTAGTGAAGGAACATGGGAGTTCTTGACGTGTAAATATGAAGGGAGGTCATTACAGAAAGGTGATGAAGAGAACAGTACATGGGAGCAAAAATAATTACCAAACGACATGACTGGGTATCGGAAGGAACACGGAACAAAACATAGATCGTTAGTACTCAGGAGTGAAGTTTCTACTGACATGTAAAAGTGAATCCTGTGTTAAAAAAAAAGCTTTCACAACATTTGCACATAGAAGAGAATCAACAGTGTAAATCATCACAAGCAGTGAACCAGCTTGTGTCAGAGAGAAAAGGCAACATGGGAGCGCACACAAACACAACTCTAATGTCGTTTCAGACAGCCTACCTAAAGCTAAACGGATAAACAAACAAAAGAAAAAACACATCTTGTGTCAAACAACACATGGTTGTATTGTGGGGATATGGAAAGAATGCATTCAGTAATGTCCAGACTCATTTTGATCTTGAAAGGAGCTATGTAAGTTAGTAATTAACAATTCTCATGCAATAACACAATTTCATAAAAACTAGAATTTAGACAACTTGTAATGTATATCCATTATCTGTGCAAAGATGTGAGCCTGAAATGCAGACTAAAAATGTATCTGGACAAACTGAATACCACAACATCCTGGCTTTACTTGGAGGTTTAGCAATACCTACATAAAATATGAAATTATGCTGATTAACTGATATAGCTGGCCCAAGTGGGAAAGACAACATTTCTTTTAGACTGAGTTTTACATGTAAATGTAAAAATAATAAAAGAAAAGTAAAAAAAAAAGAAAAAAATATTCCAAATTGACAGACAGATTGCTAAGGATGTGAGGCTCCCATGTATTTTATCAATCAGTGGTATGGCTTGAACTTCACGGCTCAAACCAAGACTTGTGTTTAGCACACTTCTCTCTGTCTCCACGGCTCGCTTCAGGAGACGCTCCCATTTAAAATCACTCCATTTGCTCCTGCAATGCAGTACTACAAAAAGAAAAATAAATGAAGAGGACTAGGGGTGTGTTGGGGGAGAGAGAGAGAGAGAGAGAGAGAGGGGGAGAGAGAATGTAGGGGAACGGAAGAGAGGGATAGGAAGTTGAAAGGAGGGAGAGGAGAACATGTTGAGATTATTTCAATAATCAGTTATCAACAATGATATTTCTGTAATAAGGTCCAACACTGAATACTTTCAACAGACAGTTTACATAAGGTCTGATTTTGCAACCAGGCCTTGATGGAATATTATTGTGCTGCAGAAGCCTTAACAGGCTTGAAAAGGTGTTCAAATCCAAATGACGTTTGCATGAAGCAACCGCTAACTTTGCGCACATGACATTACCAATGCAGTGATCCAGTCTAGAAATATCCAAATTGATTTCAGACAGCGTGTACTACAAACCATCATGTCTTCATTTAGCGTGAATGGATTAACAGTTTGCAACACTGGAATAAACTACTACTTTAGCGATCTCAACTATAAAATAACTCTACAGAACAATGCATCAAAACAGATCTAGGAGACATTTGACAAAGATTTGGTTTAGAAGAGCATATAAATGTGTATATTGAATTCTTTTGACTGATAGTTTGCATCAAGTAATCAAACAAATTCATTAGGTTGAAACTTTACAAGCTACACAAAGGAAGCATGGCAAGTATCCACCCCATTTTAGTATCGAGCATCAACGTGGTGCAAAGACGACCCTCTAATCAAATGTACTGTACATATCAACACCACAAGGTCTAAAGAGTTGCCTTGAGAAGCACACACTTACCCCTGTGTGAATAAACAAAACAAAAAAAGTCGCTACACACACAGTAACTGAAAATAAATCACAGCAATATAATACATTATGTACAAAAATATAAATATTCTCTGTAAATCAACAAGTGGGTTGGACAGGACACCGGTGTTCACCCATTCCCCTTGATCAATGACACCATGTACGCCCAGTCCCAATACCACAGGTGCTGTTGCCTGCATGTGCATTCCAGCTTAATACTGTTCATGAAAACCTCTCCTGGAAGCACACTATTCTAAAAAGGGACAACGGTCACATATAGATTATTATTTTTCTTTTCTTCCATCGTGTGAAAACTAGTCGCACGCGCAACATGAACCCTCCAATCCAGTGGAACGTTCCTGGTGGTTTTAGAATGATGTCGAGTGGGTTTCCCTTCTAATGTTTTGCAGGGGATACTCTATGCAATATCATTCAAAGAATTCTAAACAAACCTGCTACCAAACGCCGAGACTATGTGGACTGCCAATATTTTTGGGACATTGGAATCAATTCATCATTTTTGTCATCTGTGGGCGATCACAGAACATGCAACATTCGGTATTAACACTCGCATTGTTCAAACTGACATGGTTTATGATGACCATCGTAAACAATGTCTAACTGACCAAAGCTCCTCGCATCATTACAAAGCCACCGCCACTGAAAGGGAGGCTTCATGCCAAAGCTTCTGGACTAAGGCTATTATCCGTTTATGCATTTCCCCAATTTAGAAATATTTCATACACCGAGCATGTAGATCAATTTGTGGATTGGCCATGAAGATTAAACATCACATACTTAACTTTAAATACTTGTGTTTGTATATTTTTAAACAGTGGAAGGTATTTATATATCTTATTCAACCCATGTTTAGCAGATGGATGTCATTATGATCCCATGCTAGGTCATGTTTTTTTTTGTTGGTGGTTATCATCACTCCAAAAGTGATGAGACAAAAGCCAATACTGCTGTCCATAAAGGGGGGGAAAAAATAAACACCCCACAATGAGATATAACCCTTCTCACTTAGAGATGGAAGCTATTCACATTACTTCAATGGAAATGCCGTTAGCACCCTGGCAGGGCTGTGCCTCCAACTCCTTCCTTCAACAGATGTCCAATTCTCTTACCAGCCATACATACGTACTCCTTGCCTGGTAGCATACAAACCACTCCACGTTCCTTCACCCAGAAGCTTGTCAGGGGGGCGAAACCCTGGCTGCACGGTTAGGAAGGACCTCATCCAGCCGCTGGGCAGAGGATCCGTAGCTGCTGCCCTTTTGTAGAGGGTTGGTGGGACGCCACGTGGGACGCCTGTGGAGCTTACGATGGAAGGGCGCGTGCTGCTGTGGTGGTCGGCCGTTGCTCCACCGGGGGGAGGGAGCTGCTGTTGAAGGAAACGCTGTGAACGGGGGAGGGGTTACTCCGGACGGACGTCTAGTGGAAACCTCAACCTGGGGAGGAGCAGACTTCCTTCCTCTGCATGCGACAGACGGGGCCCTAGACTGGGGTTAGCGATAGGGATTCCCTCCCCGGCTCCAAGACTGTGGTCGGACCATCTTGGTGTAGAGCGTCGGCCCGTTTTCCATTACTAGAAATAAAGTCAATACATACTGGACTGATATGCGATACGGAGACTAGGGATTTACTGGATGGGGACGTCGGGCAACGATTTCTTTGGCCAGCCATTTGCTAAGTATGAGCGGTTTAACAGTGGTGGTAATTGGCAAGTGGCTAATATTTAACTGAACCAGGAACCAGGCTTTCACATTTCTCAGTCCATGGATTTCAAAGGCAGCGGAATGCTGTCAGGCGGAAACGGGACAGATCAGCCAATTGTAGATACTTTGAGGGGAAAGGGGGGCGGGACAGGACATACAAACCACCAGCTCTTCTTCAGGTCGACATGCTGGCAGCGCTTCCACGTCAGAACGGGGGCTTACAGTCTCTACAGAGGAACATGGCCTGAACGTGGCCGGTCCCCAGGCCAGGCTTAATGTGGACGACGACCCTGAACGATGGCTTTGAGGGCTTGAAGCTGTCGAGGAGCTTTTCTGTATATTCACTTGGCTGAGGAAGTCTCGAGTCTTCGGGAGCTTAGAGCTGTTGACTTGGGGAAGGAAAAGAAACATAACAAAACACTGTTAGCTTTGACATCTGAGGGCGGGGTAATGGATGGAAGGGGGTGGGTGGGTGGGTAGGAGGGGGCGTGAGGGGGGGAGCTCTTCCCTGATTTGACTCGTCACTTTGCTGCTGGAATTCCTGACCAATGCCTGACCTGAGATCTTCACTAACGTCTCTGGTCTGATTAATTAAGATCTTGAATGAACGCAGAAGGTGGAGTGGGACGCTACGCGCTAAGACTACACCGTTGCAGGAGTAGTGTATGCAGGTGCCCTCCCTCATCCATATCTGTGACAGTGGGGGGATGAATCGGTGCGTGTTCCGCGCCTACACTCTGTCTGGTACTGGAGTTTGCTGGTGTACACCTGTCGCTAATGGCCACTTCCAACGTCGCTAGTCTAGCCACAACTCTCGTCTTCACTAGCTGAGGTATGCTGAAGTGCAGTGCATTTATACTATAGGGCAAAGGGGGGGTCCCTACCACTCCCTATGGGTGTCCCTTTTACTGTGTTTCCCACGACCAACCCGGAATCCCTCCCTATTGCCCATTTCCCTCCCCCCCCCCCCCCCAATCAGGAAGCAGCCAAAGAAGCTGAGCTGGCTTTGCAGTCTATCTTGTTGGGGTCAGAGGGGAAGAAAGTGACCCCCAGACCAGTAACAAAGGCCATGCAGGAGTCTAAACAAGGGAAGCCCAGAGCGGACTGCACATACTGCACCGGCAAGTCAGGTCTGAACCTGGAGGACAGAAGAAACACAAGGAGGTCCAGGGTCAGTGTTTCATAGTGAAAACATGACAGGTAAAGACATCATCATGGTAGAAACTCTTCAGCCACATCTCCCCCCCCCCCCAAACAGGGTAGAAAAGGAACCTGAAAGACTCGTTTTAACCCATTTAGACCCGATTCTTAAAAAAATGTCTTTTAAATCCTGACAGTTTTCTGAAATACCTATGTTTCTATATCAGTGGTGCTCAATATTTCATGTCAAGAACCCCAAAAAGTATGTATTTGGCCGCCGACCCCCATCGGAAAATATGTCGTTCCAGGGACCCTCCCCAGAAGCAAAGATTTGAGTCAAAAACATTCACTCTGAAAGAATATATATTCAAATATTTGCGACATTTTTCAAAAATAGCAGACCTACAAGTTCATAGCGCGGCACTCAAGCCGCGCTATGAGCTTGTAGATCTGCTATTTTTCAACAGCTAAAGCACAACATAATGCTTGAAACACCAAAAGGGGTTCCCGCCCAAAGTCACACTCGATTTTCCTAGCATTCATTTATGTCCAGAAGCACATCTTAAGGAGAATTCCATGCAAGAAGGCTTTCTTACCTTTATTTGTAGTTGTTACGTCCCCACCAAAGAGGTCCAGGTGTTATTTTGTGCAAAACCTCCTTATTGGCTATTTCCCCTACCATAAGCCCTAAATGAATTGCATTGAATGGGCATTGAACGGGGCTATGGGGTGTTGTGCTAATTTGCTTATTTCCATCGCTCAAAATTATTATTTTTTTGTATATATCCTCTCTTCATAATGTAAATAATATCCCAAGCGGCACACTTTACTACTTATTTCGATGGAAATAAGTGAATTAGCACAACACCCCATAGCCCCATTCAATTCATTGAGGGCTTATGGTGGGGGAAATAGCCAATAAGGAGTTTTTGCACAAAAAAAACACGTGGACCTCTTTGGTGGGGACGCAACAACTTCAAAGAAAGGTAAGAACGGTAAGAAAGTCTTCTAGCAAGGAATTCTCCTTTAAAAAGGAAGAGTGGAGGAACACTGATCCGTTTACAACCAGAGGGAACAGATGAACAAACAAAGAAACAACTTACGTTTTGAGTATGGCCCTGAGTGCGATTTTCCTCTCCCTCTCCAAGAACTTGTCTATGAGGTAAGAGGCCATGCGCGGGGCTTCCTGATACAGTTTAAAGAAGCGATGGTAGTTGCCGAGAGCCCAGGCGGCGCGGAGGGCGAGCGCGTGAGACACGCACACGTCCCTCCGCAGCTCTGGAGTCAGGTACACCAACTCGGTGGTCAGGTCTGCGGGGAAAATTTTAAAAAAAGTTCTAAATCCTCCAGGTTTCTGAAATAAATATTTTCACGATTTTTCAAAAAAAGCAGACCTACAAGCTCGTAGCGCGCCACTCGGTGGCGCGCTATGAGCTTGTAGATCTGCTATTTTTCAATAGCTAAATTATAACGTAATGTTTAAAACACCAAAAAGGGTTCCCGCCCAAAATGGGTTTAAAAAAACACTTTTCAACCGCTCTTCATATAATAGGTCCTCACTAATAATCATGATAAAAATGGCACATTTTTTTTCCTACTCAGTCCGTGTCTCATAGGAGGGCTGTGGGCAGTTCAGAAACCCATCCACCAGTGACATCATCGATGGGGAATCCAAGCTAATAGAAACTGCAGGCTTTCTAGCCCTGAAAAGTTGCAATGCGAAAATAGAAGCCATAATATAAATCTAAACATTTTTGTAAAAAAAAAATCTTGTTTAAAATAAAATCTGCCTAACGATGATGTCACTGGTGGACGGGTTTCTGAACTGCCCACAGCCCTCCTATGAGACACAGACTGAGTAGGGAAAAAATTGTGCCAAAAATTGTGCCATTTTATCATGATTATTAGTGAGGACCTATTCTATGAAGATTGGTTGAAAAGTGGTGAAGTGGTCGAGAGGAGCGACATAACATTACAGTTAAACTAGTTTGTATTGCCACAGCTCTGCATCATGGTAAAATCACACCGTGTGAACCGAGCGGTGCAACAGTGTCACTTCAGGTCACCCAGCGGTATTGCAGCTGCCGGTACTCAAATAGACATACGGACACACAAAGCTGTTCATTGGTGCGGTTAGGCACCGCTCAAAAAAAGTACAAGTGTGCATCTCCCAAGAACTTCACACCTATGCCATCTGGACAGCCTGGATCAATCATCTATTTATTAAAGGCAAAAAAACAGCTTGTGTTATAATAAGCAGTCAGTGTATGACACGTTTGCTTTTTTTGCCCTCAATAAATAGAAGATGATCCTTGAGTGCCGTTAATTCCGTTTGTTTTCACAACTCTGTAGATTACATTACTGGGCTCATGTCCTTTGTGTACTGTACCGGAGGACATGTACTGTACTGTGTACTGTACCGGAGTGGCCTATGTGGGGGCATGGCTGCTGCTCTTTGGAGCACCAGTTTTCTGCTTTTACACAACATTTCCATACAGAAATATTTTTGATTTGCACACATCTTTGTGGTTTTGCATTTTTGATGATATAATGCATTTGACTGTGTGGTTACACAGCATGTCATGCTTTAACCCATTCAGGCCTGACCTCAAAATTAAAAAAAAACATATTCTAAAGCCACCAGTTTTCTGAAATAATATTTTCACGTTTAAAAAAAAATAGCAGACCTACAAGCTCGTAGCGCGCCACTCGGTGGCGCGCTATGAGCTTGTAGATCTGCTATTTTTCAATAGCTAAATTATATCATAATGTTTAAAACACCAAAAGGGGTGCCCGCCCATAATCGGTTAAAGCCCAGTGTCTGTTTTGTACATGGAGGTGTGGATTGGCGTCTCCTTACCTCCAGAGTTCTTAGTGAAGATGTAATACATCAGCCTGTAGGCTGTGAACTCTCCGATGTTCTCCGATGGGTTGTCCTTGTACAGGGCCTTCAGCTGGTTCTGGCACTGGTTGAACTCCGCATGGTCCCCCTGGTAACACAATTCAAGGTTTCATTATAAAATGCCACAAAGACTTCTATTGTAAACAGTTTTGTCATTTTTGAGGGGCCCTAACCCCTCCAACGTCTGGCTTTCAGTGTCATGTGGCAGCCAAGTCTATGGACTTTAAATGTTTGAAAACAATAGATTTTATTTGATAGATTACTTTTTATAACCGGTTAAAACAATGAATTTGATTACCCTTTGCACCTCAGCAGTCTACAGTTGGTAGTTGCGAACAAAGTGATTGCGAACGAAGTGATTGCGAACGAAGTGAGCAATTACTATAGAAGCCGCCCTAGCTTGTCTGTCTGTCTGTGTGTCACGCTGTAACACCACCCGCCTGCCACCAGAGGGCTTAGGTCTCTGTGTGTGCGTGTGTGTCAGACTGCCACAACATCTTTGTTCGCTTCCCGCATTTACGCGTCTTACTTGTGCTACATACTTTTGCTTTGTCCATCAGCTTCTGCCTGTTTAGGAGTCAGCCCAGCTCCTTATCCAGACATCAGTCATATAACTTAACTCTCTTTACTGGCCTCCCGGCATGTGCACTTAAACCTCTCCAAATGATTCAGAATGCTGCAGCACGCTTGGTTGTCGTCACACTCGGACCTAGTGTGGCTAGTATTTAACGAAAGGCACAGGTTGAAAACTGCAAAAAGAAATACTGAAATATTCACCAGACAGAATCCTTGATGATGCAGGGACAAGTCAGTTTTATTAACCCTTTTTCTTTTTACAGACCAGTGATCAAACATGACGCACAGCAAACTATTCATTTACAGCACTAGACAAGATTGGTCCTGGCTCTCTCCTCAACAGTCCTTCCTTGACTGCCAGGCAGAGGCAGGTCTCCCTTCCTTTTCTTTGTCATCAAAGTTTTTTATTGATTTTACAATAAAGCATACAAAATACACATGACTTACACAAAAGAAAGAGACAAGAAAAAACAAAAAAACAAAACACAAATAGCAGTAAAAAAAAAAAACCCCATGGACAACACCCCTCCACATTCTGTTGACAATAGTGATTATATTATCTGTAATGTATTACCAATTACAAATTGATAATGCAACCATCCTTTAATAGCAGGTCTCCCACATCGAACTGCCATGTTTCAGTCAGTGTCCATTCTAGTGCCACAGGTATTTACACAAATGACCCCGGGCCTTAACTGGAAGTTAGCTCACGGATAAGCAATCCTATTGCGGGAGGATCGCGAGATAAAAGGGTGTTACGATTTTGTAGAGATGTTGGTGGTATGCACCCTACACTGGATTCAATACAATCAACATATATCAATACAAACAAATATCATTCTCTGCAACATAAACAAGAATAATTCAAACTTTAACCCCATTTGTGTGATATCATTCCTGTTATAGTAAGTTTTAGGTTATGGGAAAAATAACATGGAACTTATTAAAGGTTGTTAAATGTAGTGTCAGTGGCAGGGTGAAGTGCCACAGTCTTCAACCAGCCTAAACATTCACATGTCTTCTCCGCTCCTTCCATTGGCTCCCCGTTACTGCCAGACTCTTCTCTCTTCTGGCTCACAACCTTTGGAATTAACTCCCCAGTGTAGCGCCGAGAGAAACTAGGATACCAGCCATGAACGCAGCATCTGTCTAAACCACTGTTTTCCAAAACACTGGGTCGGACTCGGGACCCCTTTGTGGGTTTACTACATTGTGTTTTATTATTTCAAAACATTTTCCAAAAATATTCCCCAAAAAGATTTTTAAAAAAAATCATGAATTAAAAACAGAATTCATGAAGAAATGAAAGAAAAATCTAAGAAAGTAGAGAAAATAGCCAATCTACAAGCTCGACTTCGCGCAGCGTTGTGACCGTGAGGTTGTGAGGACTGTCGTCACTAGTTTCGGTCCCGGGCAAACATCTAATTTCTCTTTTGGGTCACGGGCTAAAAGGGTTTGGGAACCACTGGTCTAAACAACATGCTATCTAAACAACAATGTGTTACCAGGTCACCAGGCAAATAATCCATCCGTCTAAATAACATGCCATCTCAAAGTCACAGATTAGTCGCCATCAAGTCTTTGTCCTTTAGAGAAGCTCACAGAGAACCTCTGTGATGGGTGGCTCACCAACAACCGCAGTACAAGACCCACAAGTGTGCCAGATGGATTCTCTATTAGCAGAAGAGTTGGCACTGGTATTAGCTAGGTAACTGTAGCTGTGTGAGGGGCAATGGTAGCTGTATGAGTTTCCACTTTTAAGGTAGACCTTCCCTTTACACAGACACTCCCATTGCTGTTGGGACTGTCGAGGGTGCTGTGCAACATCTCCAGAGGCCTTCCTTTCTCCCAGGTAAACAAAGGGAGACAGCGTGCCGTCCATCCAGTCATTATTGCCTGTTCTCTGGTATGGGGTCGTCGTTAAAGTGAGGATTTCTGTCCTCTGGTGTGGGCCGCTCCTGTTGAAAAATGATAAAGTCGAAGCAGGGACGTTCCAGAGCACTTCTACTTTTTGGGGTCGTGATGTTTCCTCATCTCCCTTTTCATCTGCAACTTTGATCACCTGAGATGAAACACTTCGTGATTGAGAGAAAACACTTCGTGATTTAGATGAAACACTTCGTGATTGAGATGAAACACTTCGTGATTGAGATGAAACACTTCGTGATTGTGTTTCATCACAGAAATTTGCAATTTCATAATAATGTGTTGCGAGAGAAGAGATCTGTTTGCCTCGACAGCTCAATCCATGGACGTGTCCACTCACGACAATGGATTTACAAGGCAACTGTCCACAGCCACCTCCACAATATAAGTGTCCAATTTGTCCATCCATTAAGTTCTTGACATATACTTCATTGCACACACCTATGGTCCAGTCACAGTCTTCAGGAAGGCTAACCATCCACTTAGCAATAGCAGTGGAGTTATCACTCTGGATCCGAAGGGTGTGGGCGGGTCGTTTCTCTGACGTTTCTCTGCTATAGAAAACCTTCCTGTGGTCGCTGGACATCGACATGCCTTTTCTCAGCGACTTTAGGTCAAAGGTTCCGACTGAGTTGTTAGGAAGGTCTTCCAGGTGGTTCTCTGGGTCAACCAGGGTCAGCAGCGAGCCGCACAACTGGACTGCGTTCTGTACCATCTCGTCTCCACCCTGCCTCAACTCCTTAAGCAGCTCGTCACGGTCGCTCCCTGGCTCCAATCCCTTCCTCAGGTCCACAGCTTTGGCCTTCTCCACATCCCGATGCACCCCAGAAAACATCTGCAAGAAACGGAAGGTATCCCTCTCGCTCTGAGCCGCCTGAAAGCTGCTCTCGCTGGTTTTGATGGACACCATACGGGCGGAGACGGAACTCTGGACACTGGACAAGGCGAGGTCTCGCAGTTTGGACACGGCCTCGACGAGACGCACGCTGGACTCGGCCAACTTGCTCCGTTCTCCTTTTTCCCACTTCTCCAAACTCTCGCCCTTATCCGTCGTCTTGGCTAAGGCCTGCTGCTCAACAGCAAGCTTCCCCGCGAGCTCTTTGTGGGCCGTGGAGTTGGTCTTCATGTTGTGCAGACGGTGCTGGTCTTCAATGGCACAGGAGACACACACACAGGTCAGATCGCTTAGACAGTAGTACTCCAGCACCTTGCCATGTTGGGGACATTTGGTGGCTCCGCCTAAGCCGGCTTCCCCCGGGGCCAGGGGCTCGGTCAGAGGGTGACTTAAAAAAACGGGGGCGGTCAGGTGGGCCTGTAGGTGTTGGACACACATGGAGATTTCACACTTCATGCAGGTCTTCCGTGCCGGCCTCCGGTCCTCCTCGGTGCACATGTCACACAGAACGGCTTGCTGCTTGCTGTGCTGCTGCTGTAGGCTGTCAGACATGTTCTCAGACGACAGCAGATCCTGGGTCTGCTGCTGTAGGCTGTCAGACATGTTCTCAGACGACAGCAGATCCTGGGTCCTATAGTAGTTTGTTTTCGCTTCCCTTCTTCTTTGCTGTTGTAGTGTTCCCCCAAGTCAAGACGCGCCACTTGTTTGTATTTGTCGCGATTGGTCCGATCTCAAAAGGTTTGACGAGGGTTTAGACGTTCTGTTTCTGGTGCGTTAACCTGCTTGTCACCGTGGCGATCCCAAGTCTAGTTGCACTAATGCAGAATTTGAGACTTTGGAGTTTGTCATAACACGTGGACAGTGCTCTTTTATTACCGTCTCCTTATCACAGAGTCTTTGACACACATGTTCTGCCACACCTTTCGCACACAGTATATCGTCGCTGTAGGACAGACAACTTGTACGCCAAAAACAATCATTAAAAGACCATAGACTTGACTTGCAAAAAAATAAATGATACCTACCCTAAACATTAAAGTCCATAGACTTGGCTGGCGACATGTTATTGTTAATTGGGCTCTAAACAAACATTAAAAGTCCGTAGACTTGGCCACAACATGACGTAATTTCGGAAAGGTATGCATTGCCCTTAAAAAATACAGGACCCCACAGTGGGAGCCTCTCACTTCACACAAGTGTCCAGCTAATCTACAAGCTCGCAATGTGCTGCACAGTGATGCTGTTGTGAGCTTGTAGATTGGCTATGGAGTAGGTCGATACAGAGCATTGCTAAAAATAAATGTGCACAATAGTAACATTTTAGGTGAGGTTCATAATCGGGGACAATGTTTCCTAGCGAGGTGAATGCATTGTCATTTGAAATCGTCAAAACAGGAGCTCACCTTCTCCAGGGCGATGCGTGCGTGACACTCGTACACTTCCACTGTGAACTCTGTACGCACTCCTTGGACCTGAGGGAGCAAGGACAGACACCAGGCAGAGACATATTATTATTATTACTTGCGCAAGCAGAGCGCACAAGTACTGTAATCCGTTTGCGTATGTCGGTCGTATGTCGGCCAATCAGGGATTGGCTGATGGCGTAACTAAGGTACGTTTGTACAGTATGTATGTATGTTGGGGTAAGAATGGTGTTCCCTTATTGGCCATGTATGGCCTACTTGTGTGCAAGGTGCAAGTTGGCACCTCGACAGAGTCAGTTTCAGATTGACAAGTCATGGGGCACTAGTTAGCTATTTTCTTCCGTGTGTAGACATTTCACAACAATTAGGGGTGGAAAATAAAATCGATTCATAGATTATGGAAGATTATGAATCGATTGACAAATGTAAAAATGCTTTGTAGTGAAATAAAAAGATAATGGAGGTAAATGAATATCTTTTCATCATGGATCATTAGAAAGCATTTTGTTTAGTTAGTCACACAGTGGGGGGGGGGGGGGGGGGGGAATAAATCATGTATCGGATTTGAGATGCATCGATTTATAATTGATTCGTAGCCATCGGAATGGAATCGCCAGGTACATAAGAGATTTCCGCCCCATGGCGTGGCTCCCATTGCATCTCGGACCTCAGGTGGCCACCAGTCTCATTGAGACAACAGACGTCATAGCCGGTGACCGACACCACTAAGACAATCGGTTCCTACAGAGCCAAGCCGTGAAAATCCAGTCAGTACCAGCATACCCGTGTGCTTGTACATACTGCATCACACAGGCGTCGTCCTGGAACTGTTAAACATTAGCCTAAAAAGGGTGTCTGGCGGGACAGCTAGGCTCAAGGACTGTCTAAAGAGGACGAGACGCGAAGACCGTACGGGCGACGCCATGTTGCTCCATGGTGCTCCATGGAAGGAAAGAAACATGCGCAGTTGAGACCAGGAAGTTGTACATGCACAAATTTGGGCTTCGCGTCTCGTCCTCTTTAGACAGTCCTTGGCTAGGCTGAGGAAGTGCACGCACCGTGAGGTCCTGCCGTATGGATTTCATCTGTTCACAGGCGTAGGTGTAGTCCTGGTTGGTCTTCCAGTGGAGCTTCACCGCCAGCAGAGACTTTCTCAGCACCTGGACAACACAACACACAAGGTGCAGCGACACATCACCGCCTGCCCGATTCCCAGCATGCTTTATCACAGGAAGCCTGAGGCACGTACAACACCGTCAACACTTGTTACGTCTTGCAATTTATAAAATAACTCATTTTCGCAGAAACTAGAAAGGTCCGCAAATCTTCTGGAGTGAAGAACAAGACCTCATGGTGATATTTTCTGTTCATAATGTTCATTTAGTCAGTCTAGCATATCAAAATAAAATAGACAAACAGGACATTAGAACCTTGACCTTTAACCACTCAACGTGTAGGCATATAATTAGGCAAACTATTTAAATATCAATTAATAAAAAAATAAAAGAAAACAATTATATTCATTGTATGATGAAGTATAAAGCACTTAAGAGCTTAAGCAATATAAACCATTATTTTAAAAGATTCTTTGATATAACCCCAGTTTGTAGCTGTAGAATGAAGGGGGCGTTAGCTCACGTGCACAGGACGAACGGTGGAGGCGTCTGGAGCACAGGTGAGCCTCAGGTAGATCTTGGTGATGTCCTGGCTGGTGCCTACGATGGGGCAGTCGTCCCAGCTGATGCCCTCCTGGGTGGCGTTGGGCAGGTCCAGGCTGTTTATGGACAGCACCAGGGGCTCCGTCCGGAGCTGCTTGTGGAAGCGGGCGGCGCGGCTCTGCTTCTTGGCCTCGCGGTTGGGGTCGTGGAAGTCCAGGCCGGCGTTGCCGCCCTTCCTCTTCTTGCCCCCCATGTTGGAACCGGAGTCATCCATGTTTCTAGGCCAGGGAAGAGAGACGCTTTGTCATACAACGCAGGCCTTCCTGTAGCCACACCAAATTAAGTACCGGTATACTATCACTGTGTAAAAGCACAAAAGATGTGATTAAAATTACTTTAAGTTGCTCCAATGATTAATCAGGAGTCAATTGGGCAGTTTTGCAGAAATTCCGTACAGAATTCCTTTTTTCCAAACTTGCAATCATTTGTCAATCGATAACCAGCTCGATCTGGAACCAGCTCGACCAGCTAGATCTGGAACTTTTCTTTTCCTTCCATCCTACTCCTTTTCGAACATTCCTTTTTTTTTTTGTTATGCTCGTCTTTTCAGCATTGCATTTATTTAGTTTGGAACTTTACGTTATAAACCGATTCATTAAACGAATGAATGAATTCACAATACCCAGAATAACAGCAGAGTGGAATGTTCCAATGCTACTGTGGAACGAACGGCTAAGGACAAAACGGCTGAAGGATTTTTTTACCTCCTCCCTCTGTTGGCTCGTCCTCCTCTGCCCCGCCCCCTCTCTCCGCCGCCCCGCCCCTGGGCCCGGTCGTTGCCGCGGCCGCGGCCTCCTTTCTGGTTGCGCCTGGACAGCTGTGGCCGCAGGTCGCTGGAGATGCTGTTGTCCGACTGGGAACCGGAGTCGCTGCCGGAAAACACAACCATGTATGCGTGTTTAGAAAGCCACAAGGCGTCAAATCCAAACTGCTGCATATCATTGCCGTCGGGCAGGAAACCTCTTATACAGTTGGGTGCCACCGATATTGTCCCTTATCATTTGACCCATTTAGGCCTGACCTCAAAATTTCAAAAAAATCCTTCTAAATCCTCCAGTTTTCTGAAATAAATATTTTCACGATTTTTCAAAAAATAGCAGACCTACAAGCTCGTAGCGCACCACTCGGTGGCGCGCTATGAGCTTGTAGATCTGCTATTTTTCAATAGCTAAATTATAACATATTGTTTAAAACACCAAAAGGGGTTCCCACCCAAAATGGGTTAACTGTCCTTTTGCGCAGATCACGCAAACCTCAGCAAAAATAAAGATAAAGAGTTTTAAGATTTTCGTTCTCTTCGGCTAAACAGGCAGGGAACATTTTCGATGACTGTCACTTTTGTGCAACACAGAGGATTGCGCAACAAGCACTCCCAGGCTGTAGAGCGATGCGACCGGTTTTGATATCACTAATTTGACGGAGATAAATCAATCTCGGACATCTACGTCATGGGCCCCGAAACTGTTAACGTTACCCACTAGCCTTTACAAAAAAATGCAACTACAGTCAATTTAGCTCGGATCCTTTTCCAAGCGCAGGGCTCACTTTTCAGAACTCTCGTTGCATCTTCCTTTACCTGCGCCTGTGTCTCTGGTTGCTGCGGTCGCGGTGTCGGGCGTGTGAGGGCGACGGCGAGCGCGAGGAGGAGCGCGAGGAGCTGGAGGTGGGACTCCGCGTGGAGAAGACGTTCCTGTATCCGCCCAGCCGGTGTCCCAAGCCCCTGCCCCGTGCGCTGGCCGCCGCGCCTCCTCCTCCTCCTCGACTCGCCGAGTTGTCCACCGTCCTCGGAATGTTCTCCCAGCGAGACGACTTGGCCTTCAGTCTGGTGGAACAAAACAAAACGTCCGTTAGTATCAAATAAAAAAGGGGGTGGGGGATACATAATAGACAACATTCTTTTTGCATTTTAATCTACAAATGAGAAAAGGTAATAACAACAATGCAGTGGCTCATTTTGTCAAGTTGAAATGTCAACAGAAAAGACCGACAGAGCAACCCTTTATTTTTTCCTACGAACGCAAATTACACAACATTACACTCTTAACCCATTTAGACCTGGGAACGATTCTACAAATGTCTTCTAAATCCTGACAGTTTTCTGAAAAACCCATGTTTCTATGTCAGTCGTTCTCAAACATTTTCATGTCAAGGACCCCCAAGATTATCTGTAATTGGAACATAATGAAACACCAAAAGGGGTTCTCGCCCAAAATGGGTTAATAAATCAACCGTGTATTAGTGAAAGGCTCTAAAATGCATTTTCGCATCGCCATTGTCAAGTGCAAAAATAATAATGTAAAATGTTTTATGAAAACATTTTAAAGAAATGAACGTCAGGGTAAATGTGGTTAAAAACTTACTCTGGCAGAGGCTCGCGGGTCCAGTCGATGGTGTAGGCGGAGCCGTCCTTTAACCGGTCCTGCAGGACCTCCTTCAGCACCTTCTCGGTGCGATCCTTGTCTTCCTCCGTCTCGCAGGCCGTGAAGCAGCGCTGGACATACTCCTTCATAGCCTGGGGCCAGTCCTGGGGCCTGGACACACACACACACACACACACACGGGCAAAGGTTAGAAACAAGGCCTGCCCAAACTATTGTGCACAATTGAATAGCGAAAAGTCCTCATCAAAACTTGACATATTATTCGTTCCATACTGGCATAATATCATGTAGGACATGTTTTTTTTACAGACAGTAGGCTGACAGGAAATGGGGAGAGAGATGGGGGGGAAGACATGCAGTAAAGGCCGTCGGGATCGGGAGTCGAACCCGCGGCACACTGCCAGACTGGATTACCAGCCAAGGTGCCTGGACCACTGAGCCATGGCCCAGGCCTTAGGACATGCTTTTATCCTGCAATCAAACTAGTCTCTCGAGAGATGTGTGGGCTCCCGCAATTTTCAAATGCTTCCATCTAACAGTCTGTAACGTCAGAAGTGTTGAAAATTAATAGAAATTAAAGGTGATGCCATTTATTTAGCTGCTTTCACTGAGAGCCTGCCATCGCGCAACCTCCAGCTTTTCACCAGAGGAGAAAAACTTTAGTTTTTTTTTATCCAAAATGTGTCAGAGATGTAAGTGTCGACATGTAAATATGAAATAAACATGTAGCTAGGTGTAATGTTAGAGACCACAGAAGAGAACCTTTCAAGCCCGTTTTCTCAACTCGCTGTTTTCTGCAAGACATTAATCTATAAGCCATATCTCCAAAACTGGTGGGTCAAACTGAACAACCAATATGTCAATTTGAAGCTAAGATATGCTTTCATATGACATGAAAAAAAAAATCCAATCCAGTCCCTCAGTCAAATTTGGCCACAAAATATTTTCATGAACACTGTGCCATGAATACCCCTCTGGGCAGATGACAGCTTCTCGTTCTCAATCGTTTAAGAGGCAGAATTACAGACTCTCTGTAGCATGCTAAGCTTGTGGAAGAGATAGCCTGGCTTGGGATACTATAATGCAGCATACCCCTGCCACAGTGATCGATAGGACAATAAACTACAGACTAAAGAAGTTGGAAAAGAGCTGCGTTTTCACCTCATCTGCGCTGATCCTGCTGCGTTGGCTGTGGACGGGGAGGAGGGTGAGGGAGACAATCCTGACGGCTGCTCCCCTGGAGGAAACGTCTGATTGGTCATCACGTAAGGCCTCTTGGGAATATTGAACTTCACAGCACCTGCATTGGAGGGCGCCTCTGTGGACACACACACACAAATATAAAACAGCTGGTTATTCGTTCAGTTTTAATCTCTGCCAAGTAACCATGCGTTTCCTATTCTGGGTATGTACCATGTACGAATTCAGATGAATGCCTATATATATATATATATATTCATTGTGTTAACCAATTAGGTCCTGTATACTAAATTGTTTGATTAATAGAGCTAAATATTTTAGCAGGAATATACAAAATCACAATATTTTCACCTATGACATGCCAAAATAGGGATGCCAGGTTGAAAGTGGTTAAATGTAAGCAATGATATTCATATTGTGGAAGCATGTAGCCAATTATTCCTGTTCGATAAATTGTCTTCATTGCTGCCAGCTGCTCAACCAAACGACACGTACTGTATACCAAAAACGACCTTACAAACTACAAAAAAAACTCCAAATAATCGTACGTTTCATCCTGTGCCAGAGTTGTTGTCCTCCTCCTGGTTTTTGGTTCTTGTTTTTGTTGGCGTCTCCTCCTCCACCACCACCACCTCCTCCACCACCACCACCTCCTCCTCCACCACCACCACCTCCTCCTCCTCTGCCCATGCCTGGCCCGTACTGGCCTTGCTGCTGCTGCTGCATCTGCTGGGAGTTATTCTGGGCGGCCTGCTGGTACGCATTCTGGCTCTGGTAGCTCTGTCCGTAGTTGGGCCTGCCCTGGCCGTGGTTGTACGCCTGCATGTGGTTGGGGTCACCGGACGGGTACGGCATGGGACTGGTGGCGCCGTAGGCGTTCTGGGACGGCGAGGGGGGGTACTGGCCCGGGCTCGGCGGGGGCGGGAGGGACGGCGGAGGAGGCGGAGGGGGTTTCTCCGAGGCAGTCGGGCTCTGGGGGGGTTGAGGGACAGAAGGGGGAGGTGGCTGGGGTGGACCGGTATAGTTGGACGCCTGGTCGTCTATTCCTGGCACCGGAGGAGGCTGTAAACACAAGAAGGCGACAGCTTAGGGTTGTCGTGACCCCCGTGACCCGTGCGCTCAGATTGTGCTCTGTGTGATCAGCACATGACATGTGGACTGGAACCTTGCGCCGACATTTCTCCGGGCTTTATGCTAGTGCTGCACGATTCTTGTGAATCTCGATTTTCCTCCACGAGAATTGAGATCACGATTCTCATTTGTTTTCCATGAAAATGTGTCTTTTGTCTTTACTACATTCAAAACGTGGCACCTGGAGTCAACTACTGCGAATTAAACAAACATCAATATGCTAGCAGATCGGATTGAAAATCTTAAAATGTGAATAACTCTTGATCTAAATCATTCTGTCCAATTCTAAGCAAAGATTATGTGTTAGATGGCACATCGCGGTCGCGTCGCTAATCGCGTTAGAATTAATCATACCTCCCGTTGTTGTCGGTCGCCTCGGGAGTGTTTTGGCTACATCAAGCTACTTCAGCTACATCCGGGATAGCGCCTGGTGCGTCGCTAAATGTGCTCCGCTGCTATAAATCGCTGGGCGCTCTGATTTAAATGGATTAAATAACCCTGGGCGTTTAACGTGTTAAAAGCATTCCACACTGAGCGGTTGCGAGTTGTCCCCTTTGAAAAAGTTGAAAACCTATAACATCCATTTGTCATATCAAGTCACATGCTTTTGCCTCCAGCCTTCCTTCGTCATTCAAAGCAAAAGCAGCAGACCGGTGTCACGGTGAGCAACGTCATTTAGCATAACATGGTTATTGTCAATTGAAAACCTTGCATCTCCAAATTATTTTGTATAGTGCAATGCTACCGTTCATACCAACAGTTTAAGTGCCAGGGACGTTAAGACGAGCCCGATATCACTATGTACTGATTGCCAGGGCCGTTGAATCGATATTTTAGAAAATTCCTCTAATCTGGTGTGCAGGTTATGACATGCACATTACATGCACAATAGAATTACATTTTCTTTCTTTTATTTATAATGGGAAAAGTGGCACCCAGGACCAAAACTGGTGTCCACCCCCTGGCACCCAAGTCATTTGGACAGGTTTTTCATTCTTCCAGTTAATGAAATGAACAATTTTGGATTTAGGAGAGTTTTTAGGAGACTGTAATGGACCAAATGTTTTTTGTTTTGCTTTTATAAACCAGTATTTTACCAAATACGATCATATGGCCCAGCCCTAGTCCCTACCCCAACTGAGGGAATGTCTGGGCCATAAATGGAGGTCTGTATCAACCACAGATGTCAAAATTCTCTTGCCAAATGCAACAGGAATGCTAAAGGAAAAAAGGGAAAGGATGAAACGACTCCTTGCACTGAAGTGTTTTGTGTGGGCGAGAGGCAGTCTTGCTTTATATACAACCCCTTATCTCGTTTCCAAAATCACATTTACTGAACTCTCTTTGAACTCACAACTCTCTGAACAGCAATTATACATCCTGTGTGAACACACACATGCAAATCTGTTTGATGTAGGACTGTGGTTTAACCTTCCCGTGAGGAATATGAAACTGTTTTTTGACCATAATAAATACATAAAAACATTTGCATAAGAGAGTTCCTCAATTTGTCATCATTGCCATTAATAGCCTCTGTGAGTAAGACAAGGTATCCATAGAACAAAATTGATAATTTATTAATAAATATAATATATATATGTTTGTATCATGTCATGTACCTGTCCATTGTGAGTAGGGGGTCCTGGGTAGCCGGCAGGAGGTGCACCGTATTGATTTGGTGGATAGGTACTGCCATACTGCGAATGGAACAGGGGAAAGAGACGGGCATTCAGTTAACTTCATTGCAATGTAAGAGAACTTTATTTGCCTTAACCCATTTAGACCCGTGGCCGATTCTAAAAGTTCCTTCTAAATAACTTCTAACTTTTCTGAAAAACTTCAAATGTTTATTTAAAAAAAAACAGCTACCCCAAAAGGGGTTCCCGGATTGAAAAGGTAAAAACCCCAAAGGGGCTTCCCGTCTTAAATTGGTTCATCCATTGGTTAATTAATTTGTCTCCAATGAAATCCGTAGGTCAACGTGTTGACGGAATTATTACCGTTGCGGTTTGCTTAACCCATTTTGGGCGGGAACCCCTTTTGGTGTTAGCATTATGTTATGCTTTAGCTATTGAAAAATAGCAGATCTACAAGCTCATAGCGCGCCACCAAGTGGCGCGCTACGAGCTTGTAGGTCTGCTATTTTTGAAAAATCGAAGAACGACTGACATAGAAACATAGCTTTTTCAGAAAACTCTCAGGATGTAGAAGACATTTTTAGAATCTGATCTCAGGTAAAAATGGGTTAAACAGTTAAAGGTTAAGGTGGCTGGTTGGGATGTTGATGTGCAGATGAATTACATCGTCATAGAAGATTCACAGGAAGGATGAAACATGGATACATACGGTAGTACACTAAGATACATTCTCCACACGAGTCACGACAGCATTAACGGAGACACACAAAAGCACGATTGCTGTAGGAGCTTGTGTGCGAGCACAAAAGCTCTGGCGGCCAGCAGCATGGAGTCACATTTTACCCAATCAGGTCGCATGACCTAAAATAAGTCCGACACAGCCCTAGTCTAAATTTGTGAAAGAAGTCTGTCTCTTATCAAGTTAACTATTACCTACAGTCAACAGTCAAAATGTCTCGATATTGCCAATATTTAAAAGGTATATTCAGTGATTTCACTTAATTCAAATATCACTTCTTTCTTTTTGTTTTGTTGTGATAATCCTCCCTAATATAGAGTGTGTTGACCATATAAGGAGTTCCTCCCTGTCCCCAGTTAACCCCTGGGGTCAAAAAAACCTTAAGTTTTGTTTTTGGCTAGGTGGCCCAGCCTTCCGCCAATCATGATCGAGCGGGTGTGCGAGCCTTGGTGTGCGTGCTGTTGGCCTGTTGCGTGTCCCCCCCACTGTAGTGTGCACATCTTGTTACCGGGGCAGACCGGGGGGTTTTCCCAAATCACTGAATGCTACTTTAACCCATTTTGACCAGAGATCAGATTCTAAAAATGTCTTCTACATCCTGACAGTTTTCTGAAAAAGCTGTGTTTCTATGTCAGTCGTACTTCAATTTAAAAAAAATAGCAGACCTACAAGCTCGTAGCGCACCACTCGGTGGCGCGCTATGAGCTTGTAGATCTGCTATTTTTCAATAGCTAAAGCATAACATAATGCTAACACCAAAACGGGTTCCCGCCCAAAATGGATTAAATGTAGAAATCTAAATTATTTATGCAGCCATCAGAAAAAACAAGTTTCTGCATACTGTACTTACTGGAGCTGGAGCCATTGGGTAGTAGTACGGAGTGTACGGATATTGGTATCCAGGATACTGCTGTTGGTTCTGTTGGTTCTGCTGGTACCACTGCTGATAGTACTGCTGCTGCTGCTGTTGCTGCTGTTGTTGTTGCTGCTGTTGAATGGCTGTGGAATCAGTGGCTGCTGGCTGAAACTGACCCGGCTGGAAAGATAGATAGAGATAGACAGACAGAACAGGATTGATGATTAACAAAGCCTCACCAATGCATGTATAGCATTTAGCTGCACCCTGGCCTGAGTTGCTGTGACGTTGAGGTTATTGTGACTTGCGATGCAGTGGCGATCACAATGGAAACAAGCACACTGGTTAGCCAAGATGCGAAACGTCTTCCTCAGCGTAATCATGTTAATAACGTTTTCAATCAAAAAAAAATCTGCATTAAGTGTAAAACATGCCGACTCTGACTGAGGGTTGTACTGTATGGAAAAGGATGATCCATTGACCACAATTTTCAAGCTCTTATGAATGAATGAATGAATGAATGAATCATATTCATCATATCATATTAGTACGGATGTGAATAAAAATCGATTTGAGTCGATTTGACTCATGCTCATCCCGACTCAAATAGAAATCAAAAAAGATTATTTTATTAATATATAAAAAATAAATGTAATGGCTATTTCAAAAACGTTACGGTTTTCAAAATGTAAAACATTTTGAAAAACAAATGTTTTTCAAGTGGGAGTGATAATGTCACTGGCAAGCACACACGGCCCCGGGTGTTACAGTGACCGATCACCAATGCCTTGCAGTCTGTGGTGGTTGCGTAATCATTCGACCGTATTCAATGGGTCAGCACTTTTGGTGTAACCCCGGGTGACGGACTGACTGACCGTTCAAAGTCAACAGATAAACAGATAGTGTGCTATCAAATCAGCTGCTATCCTATTTTTTTTATATAGATTATAATTGTACTTGTATTGTGATTTGAGAAACTGAGGTATAGGTGACGCAACATTGTGATCGTTCCAAGACAGAAACACACCAAATGATGGAGACATAACACCCTTTTCCCCACATACACACACCTCTGCTGTGGTCCGGTCAGCCTGTGCAGGCGGCTTGGTAGACAGGCTCTGACTCTGACTTTTACTAATGGAGGCTAGTGCTTGTCTTGCTTTCTCCCATTCAGGGTTCTCATGGACCTGGCCTCCATCTCCGTAGGACCTGTCATTAACAACAAATAAATGTCAGTCAAAAGGCTCCAAAACATTTAACACTTTCCCCCCCAATCACGAGTTGACACCTAGAACGCCCGGGGGTATTTGTAAACATTAAAATCAGGACGTCCAGCGATTTGTTTCTTCAGGGCCCATTTCAAGGTGCCCATCTTGGATGTAGCTGAAGTAGCCAAAACACCCCCGAGGCGATCGACAACAACGGGAAGTATGATTACTTCTAACGCGACGGGACCGCGATGGGCCGTCAAAAACATAATCTTTGGTTAGAATTGGACGGATAGATTTAGATCAAGAATTATTCACGTTTGAAGATTTTTCCTCTCATCCACTAAAATGGAGGGGGACCACTTTGGATGACGTCCCAACCGGAAATGACATCGAATGTTGCCCAACAGGCACTCCCAGCCTGTGGAGCGGTGCGCTCGGTTATGATATTATTAATGTTCCGTCCTGTGATTAATCTCCATCCTGGGTGACGAGCGGAATTATTTAATAGGACGGAGACCTCTGTTTATGCCGCTCGGAGTGTTAATTGATTGTAGAACAGCTTCCCTCTTAATACCGAGTTACGTTTTCATTGTTTAATTCGCGTTTTGAATACGTTTTAACTTTTAAGACTTACGGGGCTTCCATCGGACAAAGTGGGATAGGTGACACGTTTTGATGACTTCATCGGAAAAACATCCGTCACATGCAAAGGGTTCTGGGAAATTGAAGACCAATGCATTCCAATGGCAGCGGTGGCACGTAGTGGGCGCTTTCCTCCTCCGCCAACTTGTGATCGCCACTTTGGATTCTTTTTCAACACTACGACAGTCGTTCTTCAAAGGTTAGTGAAATCCAGGTAGTGAATGTGGCATTGCAATGCAATTAATTCCACAGTCAAACTGTTAAAGTAGGGTTTAGTGTGGTTACCTAATACGATAAGGGTAAAGATCTGGGAAGGCCAATTTGTCAATGAAATAGCACTGGTTCAAACTCCTGGCTTCATTGATTTTGGAAATTTGTGTACCAGACCACCGTACCATTTCAGGTGGTCATTTCCTCACCATTTCCTGAACCCGCTGCAGTATCAGCTAGTACCCATAGGGTTTACAAACTGTGGGAACATCTTTCTGTTGAGATACCCTTTGCTTATATTCTCTTCAATTATATTGTTGTCTAATCATATCCATTCATCTTAAAAAAGTGCCAAGTAGTTATGGCATAGTGTGATCATACAGTTTTGCTGAATATTATGAGTATATTATGTTATTGTATGTCTATGCTTGAACACTTGACCCACATGATTAGTTGTAAGTTGTCTTCCCAACAGAATACCACATGAAGCAGTTAATTCAATCAAGGCCACCATGATATTCACTTCAGACATGATGTACATACTGTGACAATGTATAGTATCCTCTCACAGGGCAAAAAAACCCATGCTGTGTCACACCAGGCCAGAAATAGGCACCTCTCAGTAAGTATTGAGAAACGAACATACATCCATAGCAAGTGTTCAAGCGATGACTGTTAACCCATTAGTTCCCATAATTCTAAAGGCTGTGTTGTCTTCTTTCCTCTTTAGGTTGAAAATGGCTAATTGGCTATATGACCAATATATCACCCCAAGGAAAAGCAGAAGTCTCCGGGAAGGGGACGCACAGAGATGATTCAGTGGAAATAACCTTTTTGCATTGTTAACGTATAAATGGGCGAGGGAAAGTTAGGAGAGTGCGCCAGACTTCATGAACTGCCACTCGTTGACTATGTATTGCTGAGAGGGAGAGCATTTTGGACGCCCAGAGATCTCTACTAACTCATTATATTATTCAATCTGTAATATTTTATCTTTATGCAATTTGATTAAATACATGTTAAACCTTAATACTTTTGTCCGTTCTTAAACTTCACCAATTAAAGGACGCACAGAGATAGCGTGCTCCATGAGGGTTTTCTAAATTGTCTCACTGCACTATTGTGTTACTATCAAGAGCATATCTCCATCAAAACCCCTGGTTGAGAATCTCTGCTCTAGTCTGGTCAGGCCAAACTTTCAGCAAGGTCAATGAGCCGAGTTCAGCACTCTACAGACTTCTCCGTCTGGACTTGCAATATGAACACTTTTATTAGGCAACGTTTCGGTCAAAGACCTTCTTCGGGCATCTAGTTAAATGTCCCAAAAACATTAGTAATAGCGCTTACTTTTTTACTCAGGGTGGATGTGGAATTGTGGATGTTAATGTAGTCGGACATCATGGCACATGAAGAGCAGCAGACCAGGATTTTGCAAACTATATTTTCACCCAGTGTCAATTTTCTAATGTAATCCTGGGCGTACACCTCCTGACTTCATGCTTCCTTCTATGCATGAGTAGTCCAAGCCGCTTCTTTTCACCTGACAGGGGGGAGTTTCCCCGGTTGGACGTAGCCAATCACGTGGAAGGAACACTTTATTCCAACCAGTTCATTTGAAAAATTATTTTCTGTTTATTAAAGAGCTGGAGTGACAGTGAGACCCATGTTACTGAACACACACTATATAACAATGATCACTATCAGAATATAGTGATTTAACCTTTTAACAAAAAAAAAAAAGTTTTAAGCCAAAAAACAAATCACTTATCACCTACCTTAGGCTTTAATAGTGCTTTACAATTTTCTTACTATACTTACTACTTTTTCTACTTTTGTTTCTGCCAGTACCAAAATAGCAAGTTAACATTTTTCAGTATTAACTTAAATAATGTTAAATCATTTGTTTATTCACAACTGAACTCTTTCATCGTTTTAAAAGGGTATATAAATTAGGGTTACATTCACACTGACAGTTTGATAGATGGGAAATATGATATCACATGTAAAATCTGGCATCAACATTGCTTTTAGCAAGCTCCAATGTTTGTTTACAAACCTCACCAATATAAATAAACCTAATATTATAGACTACAGCCCCATACAGAAAATACAGTTGTAAACTGTTGTCCAACTAGTGTTGCTTTTTGTAACAAATCACTACTAGAAACTACCAAGAAGTCTAAATAATCTGGATCAAGTTCAAGTGCCATTCCCTTTTCTTTCATTGTTGTGGTGGTGTCAGTAACCCGGCATTGTTTCCATTTGTTTCACGATCGATTGGGCCTTAAGTTAAATGTTACTGTTAAACAAAAGTGACTTTACCAGAAAGTCAGTCAGGGCTTTTCCTCTCAGCCATGTTGGTTCTCTCTAGCGATAGTCATGGCCTTGTAATTTGTATAGCCAACGTCGGGCCTCGACCAAAACTAATATACGACGACCCAGAGCAATATGTATGTAACCACTTTGAACCATGGTGTCATGTCATTATAGGGAAGACAATTTTAAACACAAGCAAAACAACTAAATAAAGCTTAAAATAGTAAAGAAAAGAAAAGAAAAAAAGTACAAGTAAAGCCCACGACGCGCCGCTCGTGGGCTTGCTTGTTGAATCCGATCGGCTGTTTTCGTTCTTTCTGCGCGACACCGTGGTACGAGGAAGCACACAGCGGGGGATTTAAATAGTTAATCATAATGTGTGTGTTGTTGTTTATTAGTTAATAATAATGCTTGGATGATGATTGACAACCAACCACGACAAAACATTGAAAACTAACACCTACCAGGCTGCGGTCGGCGCGCTGGTCGCGTTGGCCGCCATTTCACCGCCGACCTGCTGGCTGCAGTGAGTCAGTGCTGGATGATCAACGCTAGCAGGCTAACGTTAACCTAGCTTCTCTGCTGCTGCTGCAATGGCGAAACGTAAACAAGATGAAGCCCGACCCGATGTTTCTAGCTATCTAAAAAAATATACCAGAATTATCTATAATTTACCGAAATTTACGACACTAAATATATCAACGGACTGACTTAAGAGATATTCCGATGAAAACGCACCATCTGAAATGAGGTAAAAATGACGACAATCTTAATAATTTTTAGTTGTGTTCTTCATCAACGCGTACTAGTAAGTAACTTCCCTCTCTGGGCTGTGTGTGTCTGTGGCACAAAATGGCAGAGAGCAGCAGAGAGACATGAAACGTAATCACGCCTTCCGTTACATTGGGTACTTTGTTTTGCCTTTCATCCTTACTTTAAAATGGGCTGTGGCTTTTTCAAGTGTACAATTTGGTTTGAAACTTTAAATTAAAGGTAAGTTGTTATAATAATAATGATAATAATAATAATAATTATTATTATTATTATTTATTATGCACAGGGAAGAGTGGCAGCCAAGCAGCAGGCACGTGTAACCCCTTGACTGAAAGCCAAAGGTTTGGAGAGTAAAACAAATGTTACGTTAATACATAAAACATGTTTTCTCTGTTATTCATTGTGATTTAGTCTGTTTTAACTGGTCACACCTGTAATTTGTTGTAGAAAGCATAGAGATATTATTATCAGGCCCAGATTTACCATTGGGCTAGGGTGGGCTGCAGCCCGGGGGATGATGAAATTGAAAGTATTGCAATCCAATTAAAGTGAAATTTGTGTTTAGCTACTAGTGTAAAGTGTGTAAATCCAGAGTTTATGCCCCCTCTCTGACTGCCTTATCTGTTGTATGACACTGTTATTACTATTATTTCAATATCCTGGCTGATTAGTGGGCACTGGGTAGACAGACTAGACAGAATATATATAATGGTAAAGAGGCTTTCTGGTAATCAGAAAGTCACTGTCTGAAACTGAATTTCCAATTAAAAATGTACCGGTATTTGAATAATAATAATATAATAATAATAATAACAATAAGCCTAATATTATTATTATTAATAATAATAATAATAATGAATATTATTATTAATCGTTATTATTAATCGTTATTATTAATAATAATATACATATTTAAATAAGAATCCACTAATTGTCCAAGTGTTCAAAGACTTAACTTACAGGCAAAAGTTACCATATGTATTTCAGTAAGGTCATCACTGACTTGATTGTGATTGATTGATTGAATGACAGACAAATAACTGCATGTTCAACCGCATTTAATCACCAAGAACATTGTCATTTAGTTCATTATGTTTATGCTGAATAATCTTGACCCCCCCCCCCCCCCTCTGGTAAACTATATCACTTGGCAGTTAGGAACCGCCCCTACCATTTCATTCCACCTGATGCACTAATAACATAAAACTATAAATGTTCTTTATTAATATTTTTAATTGATGACATAATGCTACAAGACCATAATATAGCCTACTTTCCACAGTAGGCCGCTATATTATAGCCTACTGTGGAAAGTAGGCTAATGCACTCACAAATTTGATGTCTTCCTTAGAGTTCTCAAACTCTGCCCGAACCCGACCAGGCCCGACCCGACCCGACGTTTTAGGGCCGGGCCGGACCGGGCCTCGGGCTCCATGAAAATATATATATATTGAATTTGTTTATAATAGTAAATACACAAACAGACAGAACAGAACGATTTATCTATTATGAAGATGGTGCTGACTGGCGCAATTTACTTCTCAAATTCTCCACAAACCCGACAGGCCCGACCCAACCCGAAGTTTTAGGGCCGGGCCGGGCCTAAAATCTATGCTAATTAGTCGGGCCCGATGAGAACTCTACTCTTCCTTTCCCATTCTAATTTCCTGTAGCACAGCTGCAGGATGTGTGTGTGTGTGTGTGTGTGTGTGTGTGTGTGTGTGTGTGTGTGTGTGTGTGTGTGTGTGTGTGCAGCTGAGAGAAGACAGGGTAAGAAAACCGCGATTATTAAAGCAAGGGAGTCCTTGAAGATGTCAAATTGAGGACATTCAAATCTCATATGTCATTTGGAGCCCTCAGAATATCATCCTTGTCACAAAGCACACCACACGTGCCAGCCCAGAGGGGCCTCTGTGCAAACAGGCGGATACACAGGCTTGATTACTGAAAGGCTATATTATTAGATTGGATTGAGACCTTATTATGCAGCAAATTATGTCATTGTTGTGTTCTACACAGATTGCAGCTTCAAATGGTTTGATCCAGAAAAAGTAGCACATTTGCAAAATAATTTGTAAAACAAGGGGGGGGGGGAAAAGATAATTTTCTTTCATGGATAAAAAGGAATTCTAAGTCATTGGCTGACTAAATTGTAACTAATGCATCATGGAACTTCTATAGACTTGGGCCTATAAGTAAGCTAGTATTTTTTTTACTTTTCACCCCTAGTGCTCTTCTGTTGGCTAGTGACCCTTTAACCTTTGCCCTGCTTATTTAGGTATATTTATTTAAGTGTGGTCACGGGACCCCCAGTGGGGTTCCAGCTAGGGGATCCCCAGCTAAACGATTGATAGTTGGGAACCAAATGGACCCTTACAGGTCTGTAACTCTGAGAGTGTACAAATGGACCATTACTCCATCCATCCATCTTAAACCGCTTATCCGTAGTCGGGCCGTGGGCATTTGTACACTCTCATAGTTAAATGAACACTGAGGATATTAGTACAGTGTAGTACAGGGTCCCAGAAATATATTGTTTAAAATGGGGGTCCGTGGCCTAATGAATATCAAACGGATGTTACTAATCAACCTACTGTGCGGGGCTTCCTAGGGTTAATCTTACTCCAGTCTCAAACCCACAAGTGCTGTGTGCTGAGCTTGTCTTTCAATTGGAGAGAATGAAATTAGTCAAACCAATAAAGGCCTAATGAATTTAATTTAAACTATGTTTGATAGACAGACAATCATACTTTCACTTCAGCTAATTCACCAGCGTAACTGTGAGTTAGCTTAAGATATTTCTGCAGTGTAATTGATTTCTTCTTGTAGCATGTTGTCAGGGAGCCCATGCAGTGATCATGTTTCCTTGCCAGACAAACAACAAAAAGATAAACTAATCCCACCTTTTATGATAAGTATAAAGGTCAGTATACTATACCTCTGTTAATCCTTATTTTGGGCATGTCATTATTGCCTTTTTCAAGAACTGGGGATCTACAAGCTTCCAGTTCTTTGTGAGCTTGTATATAGATTGTCATTATTTGCTATTCATCAAAGTATATAGGGGAGGGCTTAAGTGGTTAAGTTATGAATGCACCCCCTATCATGGTTATTTATTATTATGTTTCCCCACCCTACTTTGTAGGCCGGGGTCCCACTCCCCCAGGGACTGAATCCTTCCACCCCCCAGGTCCTCCAAACTCTGCCCATTTCTCTTTCCCTATTCTTTCCCTCTACTAAGCCAAATCTTTAGCTGGAAATAGCCAAACTGCAAGCTCACAACACATGGTGTTGCAACACATTGGATATTTTCACTGAATGTTCACCTCAGAATATAGGTGAGTGGCGACGCCCCTGGTTAAATCACAGAGGACATTCTAATCTATTCAGACACAGACAGACAGCAGAGAGGAACACGGAACAGGAGAGGCCCAGGAATGAAGACGGGCAGGACTTGTTCCTGTATAACAATAAAAAGCAAATACATTAAAAGTTTACATTTGCTGCCCAATACCTTCCGATATCAAAGAACTCCTACAGTAGATACTAAATCATTACATTTGATATAGTTGTTGAAATAGAAAGAGCATACAGTATAGCAAACTATATTAATTCCAAAACGTCTCGTACGTGGAATAGAGCAACCTTTCATACTGTAGGCCTACTATAGTATTTCTGGGCACATCATCACACAAATATGTTTAGTATGCATGAGGCTACCCGACAAACAATGACTCACTTCCCTGCACCATTGTACGGATTGCTGGGGTTTGAGCGCTTTGCTCACATTATTGTTTATCCCTGTCCCATGGGAGGAAGTTGGAATCAGGTGGGTTAAAGTAGTCATGTCTTGATCACCCAGTCTAACCCGGACTGAGGACTTCTTCAAAGTCCCCCTCCTTTCATGTTGGTTTTTTTCCCCCCAATTATTGACAGTGAAGTGTTAATTAGACCCCCGCAGTGACACCAAAATTTGTGCTGTTGTCACTGAGTGGTTTTGGTAAACTTTACTTCACTCACAGTGTTCCAGAAAAAAAACTGCATAATTGCAGTCAATTTCTTGTCAAACCCCAAGTAATTAGGCCTATGTGAGATTCTCAGAATTGGCATGGTTTTCTGCTATAACATTAAGCTTCAACCATGGACTGAAATATAGCTTTGATGAAGTGTCTCTTCAATATATATCCACCCTAAGTTAAAATTCCATAGGCCTCTCATTTATCCATAACGACATCTGTGAACGACGATCTGTGATTACTAGGCGCAGGATATGGGAGTAAAGTACAATAATCCTCTGGGCCCATCTTTCCTGTGGTATTAAACACTTTACAGGAAAACGTTGTGTTTTAGTAGTAGGCTAGCTAGACAACATAGATTCACTGTTTTGAGATAGTGCTAATAAACTGCCTGAAAGTGTTGTCAAAGTTAAGTTATACACTAATTTGAGACAATAATGGTAAGGCTATGTTTTGAGAAAACTGCTTATCCTGTTTTATATGACTTTTAAATCTGATCAATTAATCAGTTAATTAAACTAGGCTTTATACTAAAACACATTTAATTCATGAGCTGCAAATAATATGTTGTTTAAAGTGCTTTCACTGCTTTACATTATTGTAATATCATATAAAACAATTAACACAAAAATTACACAAGAAATGTAAACTAAATATATTACAAAATGTAAATTAAATAATGCAGTTATGTTGGTACAAAATGCATTACATAATATAAATAGCCTAATGCAGTTATGTTATACATGTGCAAGAAAGAATACACTATATTAAAGGCTTGGAAATAAACAACATGATGAGTCAAAGAAAGACAATAAAAAACAGTAAATGTGTTAACAACACAATAATATAGTTATGTGTGTTGCAGTTATGTATGTTGGTACAAATAAAATAATCCAAGGGAGGGCTCAGTCATGAACCTTTTATAGGCCTGAGAATTCCAAACAGTTCAGAACTTTCTTACTCACTCCCTATTAAATGTCGGCGTCACTTCCTCAGCCTTTAAGTTATATACTGCGTCGCACAGCGGTGTCGCGTGGCCGACAATAGCCGATCTACAAGCTCACGACGCGTCGCGGACGCAACGCGTCGTGAGCATGTAGATCGGCTATTCTCGGCACAAGACACCGCCCCGCCGCGAAGTATAATCCGGCTTCAGGCTTTTTTGCCCATCCCTTAGGAAAAAAAAATCGAAAATTCACCCAGAGAGTGAAACGACGTTGAGGAAAAAGAGCGAGCAGAGAGAGAAAAGCCGAGTCTGAGGAAAGAGAAAGAAAGACACCCCAAAAAGACAGATGAAAATTGGGATATCGAAGAAGAAGGCTGCCAAATACCAGAGTACACACTTCAAAGTAAGTTTTCCCAAAACTTTCAGTGTTTCTTTTTTCTCTTTTTAGGGGGGTAAACAGTCACACACAGTAACTTGATATTTCCACCGATTATTCCTATGAGTCTCTCATGGTTTAGGTGTTACAGTTGTAGTGCTCCGTGGTTCGCATCCAAGTTGTACAATATATTATGTATGTCTTTCCTTTGAGTATTTGATTGAGAAATGGAATTGGGAGGGAGGGAACGGGGAAAGAAGGGGGTGAGGGGGGGCGTGGGGGGGCAGGATAAGGGGGTAAGCACTAAGCAATGAGCCCCCCTCCCAAAATACACGCACACACTGTGACAGAGACAGACACACAAGTACAGTACAGAGTCAGAGTATGGACACATTCTGACAACACAATTTGACTGGTAAATATTTGTTAAACTTGTATTTGTTAGTCATGACATTTGTTTTAGGTTATGTCATATAGACGTATGTCAGACTTATTATTACACTTTGGTGTGCTTTCTTACCTTGACACTAAAATGCTATATGTTTAGTTGATGATCACGCATGATGCTATACCTAATGTGACAAGTTCAACACAGATGGTACACACTATACTAACTGCATTACCTAATACTGTTCCCTACTGGGGCTCTAATATTACCACCAGGTGATAGTCTTTTGAAGCGAAAGGCTTGTCTCCTGTTTTCTCCCTTATAGACCCTCGGGGTAACAATCCAGAGAGAAGTATGTGCTTGCGTTGCATGCGCGTGTCTCACGTACAAGTCCCAGCATGGTTTTCACAGCAGTATCAGATCCACAAAGCTCTCTGGTTTCCCACACACACACGCTCTTGCACAACATACTTGATGTTTCCATGCTGGCCTGTCACTGCATTGCAGCCAGGCCAGTTAACATATGGCTGTCAATGTCCAGCTCTGCTGCAACAGTTTCACACACAACACTCTTCTGAAGCACAGCCACTCGTTATTTTTCAGTGGAATTTCAGTAGTTAATGTACATTCGGAGTGACGTACAATAAGCTAACAGTACTATAGTAGATCATTTCCTGTGTAGCTCAGTAAGTGGGTACGAACACGAATACTGCAGTGTCTAGGGTTAAGGGTTTCATTCCCCCCCAAGCTCAAGAGACGTGCATTTATGGTCTTTGGACTACCGTGATGTCACAATCTATTAAGTTACATTACATGGCATTAATATATTTAGCTTCCCAGAGGAACTTAACATCATTGGAATCCCAGAGAAAGGAGTGTGTGGTTCGGAGCCATATGGCATGTGTGATTCTATAAAGATCATGGAGGAAGTGCAGTACAGATGTAATGGTTTTGCGTTCTTTCTACTGTAGCCTATATCTGTGATCCAATTTTGTTATTTCAGGTGTGCAAATTCGGGACAATGTCTACTGTAGAGACCCTAGACTGACTCTGAACTTTCAGATTGCACTTTGATCTCGTCGGGGGGGAAATTCAGTAAACTTGGCTTTGGGCCTGCATGAGTACGCTTTGACCTTTTTAATTATAATGGGAAAACACAGATGTTACAAATAGCTTCATTCCCTTCTGTCATCGACGTAGGAACTTTATGTTCCAGCCAGAAATGGCCCCCCTCCTTTATAATATTCTTCTGCATTTCTTCTATCCCTCTGTATACCCCTTGCCCCCATCACATGCTTACTATTTGCTGTTTGTAGGAAAGAATGTGTTTTGGATGAATCAATGTGGGAGCAATTATTTCAGGGTCTCTGGTCAAAAGTTCAACACTATTATCAATGCTTGGTAAAGCAAAGGAATGCAGTCTGTGGATTCAAAGACAAGTGTGATGTCAAAGACAACAAGTATATAATATATATTATATACTATACGCAAGTAGCAATTGTTATTTCGCTCCGAAGAAGATAGACAGACGTAATGCCATCTGACATCATAGATTTCAAATTAGAAAAAATTGGTCATGCCTTCTAGAGGTTCGGGCCGCTATGCAGACCTCGCATCTAGAGTCTGGGCCGATGGAGAGTATCACACACAGCCCTCACACCTTCGCCCTCCCATTAGCCATTTTTAATATAGATAGGTGTGATAGGATGGTTGTCTTCTACTGCTGTGTCTAAAAAATAAATATAGACCTCACAATACATCATGTCTACCTTATGGCACAATCGCAACTACGTATTGGGAAAACCATGGGAGTGCACTCTCAGCCAAACATAACAGCAGGAGAATACGTGTTGGAGCAGATAGAGTTCCTTGACATCACATATATTGAGCAACAGTCTAAACTGTGTATTGCT
Source organism: Electrona antarctica (assembly GCF_951216825.1). Lineage (NCBI taxonomy): Eukaryota > Metazoa > Chordata > Actinopteri > Myctophiformes > Myctophidae > Electrona > Electrona antarctica. Next base: position 11,481,110 of record NC_136811.1, read on the forward strand.
GATTTGCATTTACATTGCTTCGACAAACTCGTCATTCAAACACATTCTATCGTACACTATTACAATTTACTTTGTGACCTCTCATGATGCCCTTTTTCTGTTTTTCCAGTCATGCCACTCCACAAGTCGTCCCGGGCTCCTCGCCTGGACCCGACCATGATCTCGGCCCCCCTCGGCGACTTCCGCCACACCATGCACATCGGCAGGGGAGGCGACGCCTTCGGCGACACCTCGTTCCTGTCGAGTCACGGCCCAGCAGGCCCTGACCAGAATGCTCCAGGGAACATGCCAGGCGCCATCGACTCTCAGACGACAGTCAACGACGACAGTCCAAAAGCAGCAGATGACCTTGGAAGCCTGGAAAGCGACGGGATTCAGCACTCAGCGTCTGTGTCTTCCTTCACTTTGGATCTGGACCTGGGCCCGTCTATGCTAGGAGACATTCTGGGGGTGATGGACGGACTGGGCCTAGACTCTGACTGGACAAGCACCAACGAAGAAGAGGTGTTTACTCCCAACGGTGATGCCGGCACGACTGAAACAAAGCAGTGCACGACGGTGTCAGACGAGGGATCGATGGGCGCGCAGGACGAGTTGAACGGGAATAAGCTGGTGGACGACGAGCCGGTTGATGGGGGTAGGATAACGGAGGAAAACGGGACCAAGCCAAAGGGGCTGCGGCCAAAGGTGAGATTCAGTGACAAGAGAGAGGAAATCATTCGCCAGGCCTCCGAGGAAGAGGAGGGCCAGGGCTTTGACTTCCAGGACGACGATGAGCTAGAGTGCGGCAGTCCGACCGTGGGGGAGGTCAAGTGTGGTACTCACCCCCCGGTCAGCAGCGCAGGAGGAGTAGGCGAAGCGGAGGCGACCAATCACAAAGCGGATGTGCCACCCAGTCCTGCCTCATCGTCGCACAGCTCGGAATATGAAGGAGTGACGCCATTGGACAGGAGGAGGGTTGACAGCTGTCATTCAGAGACTGACTCCGAGGAGGAGGAGGAGGAGGAAGGGGCGGATGACGGCAGAGGTTACACATTTGAGGACGAGTTTGACGATGAGATCGGCCTATAGGGGAATTTGCATGGCTCTCGTGAAAAGCCATCTTTGCTGTCAAAGTGAATCTTGTATAGTATAGTAGCATAATTATGTTTCTCGATTCCTAATTTTTCCATGTCATACAAAAGGGAGGTTAGGTTTACATAGAGAATATTCCTGAACACAAAGCTGGACATGACAATCAAAGGTGTTTTACGGGACCTAAATCTTCACCTTCAACCGTGCAGACGAAGTTCTTCAACTGGAAAACACATCTTCAAACTTTACATTTGATAAGAGACGTTATAAAGTATTGCCTCCGTCGGTTTAAACAAAGCAGAACAAAAGCATAGCTTTTGTAAGCACTTTTGATTCATTCCAGGCATCTGGAAGCCTCGCTGTAGAACTGATGCTCAGTGGAAAGTTTGATTCAGACAAATTGAATGATGCTTGTGATATTTTAAAGTCAGAAGCAGGTCTAGTGTTTGTGCTTCGTTTTTAGCAGGTTTAAAGTTTATTACAAAAGAGTTTTTATATATAATGTGCCTTAAAGGGAGCTGTATTATGTACTATTAATGTACTGTGCTATTATGATGTCTTACGTTTCTTTTCATATTGCATGTTTTTAATCTTAGTCCGGATTGGAGAATGTTTGTGTCAGTCGACTAGCCTTCCAATTTTGTGACTTTCAAACCAAAAAGTGATATTATATAAAATAAAGATATCCTGTGTATTTTATATTACTGTGAACTAGTCACATTCTAAATCTGTGTGCAGTCTTGAGTCATGATCAGTCTGCCTGCATTTGGTAGACTTACCAAAATGGCCCAACAAAGCTTTTCTCTCTTTTTGGGGTGGGTAGGTAACACATATGACCACTGATCTCAAAGAAGTAATCTGTAAAAGTACAATGTTCGATTGTATATCGGGACCAAAAGTGTGCTTATTTTTGTACAAGCTTACACACTATGCCTCTTCTTGGACCATTTGAACAGTCGATGTTCATCTCATTCAATTGATCCAGTTGGGAATGCTGGCAACTGGGAGTATTTCTATGCTGGAGAAAGGTGCCTTTTCCTACATGTTATATTGTGGGTTTGTGGGGGAAAATAAATCAAATCAATAAAACAACGCAACTGGGAATAGATCTGGTTTACCATGTCTTTATTCTTGTCCCAAAAAAAAGCATACCTCACTGGATAGACGTCTACAGAAGCTCCGAACGTTGCCCACTTTCAACCTGCCGTTAGCATTTTAGGCATGTCAAAACGTAAAATAGGACGGCGACCCAATAATGGAATCACATGGGCTCTAATGCCTGGCAGCAAGTCTCTGGTTCGATTCCTTACGAGCCGTAACATTTGCTGCATGTCACCTGCTGTTACAAAAAAAGCTATCCAATCTACAAGCTCAAAGCGTTGCAATTAGGGATGTGCCGATGAGACATTTTGGCCGATATCGATATAATTAATTGCTGTTATGGCCGATAACCGATATTACGGTGATCTCATTCTGTAATGAAAAACTAATAATTTTGTCCATTCTGAAAAATACATGCAACAGGTTGTCTGCACTGCAGGCTTAGGCAAATCAGATTTAACTTAAATCCCTTTACATTTAATATTGTGAGCTTGTAGATCTGTCAAAGCTGTTACTTTGGGCTTGGTTTATCTGTAAAGACAGACCGATTAATCAAACCGATGCCGATTAATCTAAAAACTAAAATCGTCCGATACCGATGTGTTTGCCGATTAATCTCCCATCACTAGTTGCAATGCTTTGCATTGTGGTGGTCTTGTAGACGGGCTGTTTTCACTATTGGTCTGATACTAATAGCTAGGGCTTAAATTGTTTAGGGAAACATAACAGATTTTGAACCAGAATTATTCTACGGTGAGGATGTCGTGAAAATCTGTCACATAAAACACATTTTACATCAGCAAAGTAACAATCTATAAAAAGTACAATCATCTATGGGCCACAGGGGCCTTTGGAATTCTTCCAGGTTTTTAACCAGCTCTTCAGCCCTACTCAAAGTATGTACCTGTGGGCCGTGGCCATAAAACCAAAACCATAATGCTGAAAAACAGGAAAGGTGCACAATAAGCTCTTCACACAACCGAATAGTGTTGAAAAGTGTTTAATTTTAATGTAAAAATACATTACATGGTAGTTGGAGCCAATGTGTTTACTTATTCTGTCCTGTGAAACCAAAACGACAGCAACAACCTTTTGCGTTTTAAGAAAATTCATAATTCATTGTTGACTTTCAGATTGTATATTATGAAGATTCTAATGTATAAAGTGTAGACAGCCAGTGACTGACTAAACATAAGCTCCAATATGATACAACAGTATTGTACATATTATCAAGCATGTACTTTACATACATGCACATCTCACACACACATGCACATCTCACACACACACACACACACACACACACACACACACACACACACACACACACACACACACACACACACACACACACACACACACACACACACACACACACACACACACACACACACACACACACACACACACACACACACACACACACACACACACCTTTCTCTCCGTCACACTCACGTGCTACACTGATACTAACTCTCTCACACACACACACTACACCGATATTGTCCTGAACAAGTTGAATCCTGACAGGGCTGTGGATATCATGACACCCGGTAGCTGTGGATGCCAGTGGATCTCCTTGACCTCCGACTGACCCTGGTGCAGGAACAGCAACTGCGGGGGCAGGTTCCTCACGCCTTCTGCCCTGGCGCCCACGTCGCACGACTCCACGGAGAGATCCCACTGGCTGACGACGTCGTCGGCGCCCGCGGCGGCGAACACGCTGGAGTCCACGGGGTTCCACTCCACCGATGTGATGGGGGCGCTGTGCTGCTTGAAGCTGGCCACGGGACGTCCCGACTAAAAAACAAACACAAACACACACACACACACAAGACATCCTTATTTATAATGTAAAATCCTGGAGTGTTAACAAGGCGGGGTCTAAACGGCGTGGACTGGCTTCCATGTGGATCTCATACTTCATAGGGCCAAGTTATGACCTCAGTCATCTATAATTTATCCATGGCACATGACTCCATGTTTGGGCAAAGTTTCAGCCTGATCCGAGCCACAATGACTTTCATCCATACTCAAATTTATCCAATTACTTATTTCAAAAAATATTAAACATGTGAAGAAAAAACGTGTGGACTAAGCCTTACTAGTGCACACATTTCTTTTGCAAATATACAGAGCAAGTACCTTAGTCACCAAGGTACTTGCTCTGTATATTTGCACCATTCAAAAGAAATGTGGCACTGACTCATACTCCCATAAATCCAATGGTTTGCGAGGGTAGCCTGATGGACAGAAAGACAGACTCACTTCTAGACAGCTTCTAGATATGCTGTAAAAACCTGGGTCCACTTTTTGCAGACTGTCAATTCGACACCATTTTCAGTGAATTCTCATGTGAAAATGACATTTTTGTTGATAGACAAGCGAATACATTAAACAGGAGGGTGCAAAGAGGCTCAATTCACACAGGAATGTTTTACTAACAAATGACTGAAATATTCTAATATACTGTATGTGTTTATATTTGGTATTATCACTGAATGCAGGTCCCCTGACCAAATCACTTTCTACGTCATACACAATGGGAACGGAATGGACCAACAGCTTGTACAAAAACAAAACAAAAAAAACATTATTGTTAATAGTGTGTGGACATACTTGCTACTAGTGCTACTAGTTCTATCCTTCGGACCTACATTATGAATTTATCTCAAATAAGCCACAGGCAGTTTCACTCCACTCCATCTAGGCTCTGAGCTGGGCTTTACACCTACAGTTGGGTGCCACCGATATTGTCCCTTATTATTTGACCCATTTAGGCCTGACCTCAAAATTTTTAAAAATCCTTCTAAATCCTCCAGTTTTCTGAAATAAATATTTTCACGATTTTTCAAAAATAGCAGACCTACAAGCTCGTAGCGCGCCACTCGGTGGCGCGCTATGAGCTTGTAGATCTGCTATTTTTCAATAGCTAAATTATAACATAATGTTTAAAACACCAAAAGGTGTTCCCGCCCAAAATGGGTTAACTGTCCTTTTGCGCAGATCACGCAAACCTCAGCAAAAAGAAAAGGACAATATCGATGGCCTCCAACTGTAAACTGATCATGACTGATAAACCGACTGGGACAATATCTTCTCCATCTTTTTCCGCTGCGTGCAGTGAGAGAGACCATTATCTGGGGACTGGCTTTCTTGAAACTCTGCAACCTTCACGATTATCATGTTTTCATGGCAAGTGAAGATAGAAATGTTGTGTGTGTTTAAACCACTGACAAGAGAGATAGAGATAATGAGATTAGATTGTGGTGTAGACATTGGGCTCCATCTTGTGCCACCCTTATCCCTAAACGCATTTGCTATTTTTTTTTTACTATTTTGAAAAACATTTCAAAATAGTTCAACTAGCCGATCTACATCGAGACATTTTGAGCTTGTAGATCGGCTATTTGAACCATTTTAAAAGCAAATTGGCAAATTAGTTTAGGGATAAGGGTTAAGGGGTGGCACAAGATTCAGCCCATTGTGATTCTGCAGGAGTCTAGCCATCTATGAGAGGGTCAGTCTGTGTGTGTCTGTATGTGTCCGGAGCCAGTCTTTCAAGACATTTTCAAATGTCTTGTGCACACTGAAGGCCAACGTACCTCCACTAAAGTCTCCTTCACATATCGTATGGTGTATACCCTCTTGACATTAAATAACTTTACAATGAAAGTCAATGGTGGTTTTACCTGGAACTGCCGAAGGTCCCAGACCTTTAGGACGCCGTCGTCACCTCCCGACAGTATGAATGGTTCACTCCGGTTCCAGCTGATGACGTTGACGTCTGAGGAATGTGCCTCATTGGCCGAAAGCATGGAGTTGGGCGGGGAACGGACGTCCCAGACACGGATCGATCGATCCACTGAACAGGATGCAAAGACCTGGGAGTGAAAGGAGAGAGTAGCACAAAACTGTAGCTTAAAACCTGTAGCTTTTCACCTAGCTATCCTAAACAAGGAACTGAATCTCATCAATACGTGGATGACATTCCACATATCTAGTTTTAGTGCATTTAGTTCCATCTAAACCAACTTCCAACACATTTTGTCTGACTCGAAAAGCTGATTACAAGCTCTTGGGCGTCTCTCATACCTATATATATATATTTAGGGGCAGCGGTGGGCTAAGGGTTAGAGGAGCGCCCTTGTTGCCGAAAGGTTGCCGGTTCGATTCCCCCGGACTGGCAGGAAAAATCTGGGTGGGGAAGTGATTGTCATCACTCACCCAACACTGCTGAAGTGCCCTTGAGCAAGGCACTGAACCCCCAACTGCTCCCCCTGGAGCTGCTTAGTGGTTGTACTGGTCAGCTCCCAGGTTTTAATGTACGTCTGTTTGTGTGTGTGTGTTTCTATGTGCAGGGTGTTGCTGAAAATGAGCACTTGTGCTCAGCTACTACCCTGGGTAAATAAAGGATATAAAATAAAATAAAAAGTCAACTAGACTACACCAAAGTAGTGATGGACATGCTCAACATGGTACATGTGTGATCCTTTACTGTCCGCCCAGGGGACTGGGAGGTTTGCGGTGAATCCCTGGCGGAGTCATACCAAAGACTATTAAAAATGGTACGCAGTGCCTCCCTGCATGGCATTCAGCAAGGGTTGGATTGGGAGTTAAGTCCTACTCCTGTGACATAACATCATCATGTTCAAGAGGTGTACTTTCACATCAAGCTGCCTCTCACACTAAGAAAATAGTGTGTTGTTGGACAGAGAAAGGTCTATAATACAGTAGGGTTTCTCATGATTTGTCTCTCTGAAAAAAGCCATTTTAGTATGAAAAGCTTAAGAATATTGTGTGGCTTGTGATGATCAGGTCCAATATTTTTGTTCAGTATCGACGGAGCTAAAGAATGATTCAGAAGCTGTGTTCATGTTCACTCTTCCATTGGAATGACTAGACTCCAACCTGCTTCCCATATCCTAAAATATTTAAAAAAAAAAAAGGTGTCCACCCACTTCACGCAGATACGGGAAGTTAACCGGAGATGGCATGTCTTGCTATTTCCGTCTTGGATTATAGTTAAGAGATATTGGAACTGGGTGGAGCACACCGGGTTGGTGATTTAGAATCTACCAATGGAAGTTGGCAACAGTGCCATCTGATGGCAAGTGCTATTGGTAGAAAGCAACAACAGCATGATCCATTGCTATATAACCCATTTAGACCTGGGAACGATTCTACAAATGTCTTCTGAATCCTGACAGTTTTCTGAAAAACCCATGTTTCTATGTCGTTTCTAAGTCGTTCTCAAACATTTTCATGTCAAGGACCCCCAAGATTATCTGTAATTGGCCGCCGACCCACATCTGAAAATATGTTGTTCCAGGGACCCCGCTGAAGCAAAGATTTGAGTTAAAAATCAGACCAGTCTGAAGCGAGTGGTGCAACAGCACCCCCTATTGGTACCCTAAACATCGGGACATAGTCACATATACAAAGCTGTTCCTTGGAGTGGTTGCACCACTCAAAAACGTTGGCTCTGAAAGAATATATACATTCAAAGATTTGCACTACATTTTCAAAAATAGCAGACCTACAAGCTCGTAGCGTGGCACTCGGTGCCACGCTATGAGCTTGTAGATCTGCTATTTTTAAATAGCTAAAGCATAACCTAATGCTTAAAACACCAAAAAGGGTTCCCGCCCAGAATGGGATAAATCAGAGCAGCACTACACAGCTGCTTCTTGAGCGTACGACGTACCGTGGCTTCTGTAGGCGACCACTGCAGGTCCTCCACAGATGCTGTGTGTGAGCTGAACGGCCGTTGGTCAATCTTCCAGGCGGCCCCCCCCCTCCTGGGGCTCCCACACGTGAATGTTCTTCTTGCAGTCGCCGCTGACCAGACGGCCTGTTGTTGAACACAGCAATGGAGTACACGCACATCATCATCAACCATACTCCCTTTTTAATTCAAACGGGAAAAAATTGGTTGCAATGGTTAACCAGCACTACTGTCGGAAAACAATGATTCAGTCATGGCCAAAATCAATATCCTCCATATCGATTGTGATATTTTTTTAACAATTTGTTTTGGTTTATAATGTTGTACATGTACAGTATATACCCTGAGGCAGGGGTGGGCAACTTTGACGATGGAGTGGGCCACTATATTTCCACACTCACTCCCTAGGGCCATATATTACTGTCGTAGCAAAAATAGCCGATCTACAAGCACAAAACGCGTCGCGCTGCGACGCATTTTGAGCTTGTAGATCGGCTATTTTTGTTATATTCGAATTTAAATCTTGAATTATTTTTTCCTATTTTTGAATTGGAATCCTGAAAATTAACATTTTTATGTCATTTCAAATGCCTTTAATTATACTTGTGTTGAGCAATGAGCTACAAATTTAGTAAGTATAGGGTCATGTTTGCATGTTGTGGAATTGTAACAGCTGAAACCAACATATCAGTATTCTGACATTAACCTGAGGGCGACATTAAGTGAAGGTGGGGGCCGCATGTGGCCCCCGGGCCGCCAGTTGCCCACCACTGCCCTGAGGCTTTCTAACCGTTTTCCTTGCTTGTCAGGAGTGTGCATGGAGTTCACCTAATAGACTTCCTAGCCCTCTCAATGTGCATGGAGTTCACCTAATAGACTTCCTAGCCCTCTCAATGTGCATGGAGTTCACCTAATAGACTTCCTAGCCCTCTCAATGTGCATGGAGTTCACCTAATAGACTTCCTAGCCCTCTCAATGTGCATGGAGTTCACCTAATAGACTTCCTAGCCCTCTCAATGTGCATGGAGTTCACCTAATAGACTTCCTAGCCCTCTCAATGTGCATGGAGTTCACCTAATAGACTTCCTAGCCCTCTCAATGTGCATGGAGTTCACCTAATAGACTTCCTAGCCCTCTCAATGTGCATGGAGTTCACCTGATAGACTTCCTAGCCCTCTCAATGTGCATGGAGTTCACCTAATAGACTTCCTAGCCCTCTCAATGTGCATGGAGTTCACCTAATAGACTTCCTAGCCCTCTCAATGTGCATGGAGTTCACCTAATAGACTTCCTAGCCCTCTCAATGTGCATGGAGTTCACCTAATAGACTTCCTAGCCCTCTCAATGTGCATGGAGTTCACCTAATAGACTTCCTAGCCCTCTCAATGTGCATGGAGTTCACCTAATAGACTTCCTAGCCCTCTCAATGTGCATGGAGTTCACCTGATAGACTTCCTAGCCCTCTCAGGGCCAGGAGGCCTTGTCAGGAGTGTGCATGGAGTTCACCTGATAGACTTCCTAGCCCTCTCAGGGCCAGCAATCACAGAAGTGATATTCTTTACCCGTTTGAATGTTTGCATTCAGTATTTGCATTCTTAGCCTAATCCCCATAAACGTGAGATAAGATGACTGATTTATTAATTAAGGGTTTATTTAATTTCTACGGGCATGACAAACTAGGACTGGTAAATATATATATATTATAATGTGATACGAGACTAAATGTCACCTGGGTGTCACCGTGAGGATATCTGTGATATGGCACAAGTGTCGTCTTTCTTGATTAAATCACGTACATCCTATTTTATCCCAGTAAGACGCTTTCCCAGTTTTCATAGGTTAACAACCCATTAAGACCAGTTACACCCATAAGTTGCTAAACCTTTCAAGCCGGGAATGTGGGGAATGCCGAATGCAAGATTTGATGTTTTTCAGAAAACTTAGGTCAGGATTTAGAAAGCGACCCGCATGAGTCTTCCTCATGAGTTTTTTTCAACCAAGGTTCATGTTTTAGGTTGTTATTAGAGAAAGTAAAAGGTGAGTGTAATTTATTTTTGTTTTAGGGATTTTTGCTGTTTTTTACAGGGGGGCGGGGGCATTCGAACATGGGGCTAAATATGTATTTCTTCACAACATTTTATAGGAATCTATTGTTATTATTTACTATAAAAATTACATCTGGCCACAAAAGATCACGGGATCTACTGAATGTGTCAAACTGACATATTGAGCCTATGACACAGTGTGGCTTCCCCCCAGTAGGCTACCTTCATATTCAGTAGATCCTGTGATCTTTTGTGGCCAGATGTAATTTCTTGGGGTCTAGTAGGTCTATAGTAAATAATAAAAAAAGACATCGCTATAAAATGTTGTAAAGAAATACACATTTAGCCCCATGCTCGAATGCCCCTGTCAAAAACAACTAAAATCCCTAAAAGAAAAGAAAGCAGCAAACACTCAACTTTTACTTTTTCTAACAACAACCTAAAACATGAACCTTGGTTGAAAAAAGTCCTTTAAATGGACCAGTCTGGAGTATGCTTGGAGTTCACAGAGTTTACCTAACAGGATTCCTTTAGGACTTGTTATTGACTTCATGAAAACCTCTTTACCACCTGGACTGGAGTTGGCACCTTTTGAACTTTAACCGACTTTGAGCGCACTCAGGTTGTTTTTGTTCTTTAGAGCAACATGTGTCAGCATGTTCTTGAGCTGCATCATGTGTTGAAAAGGTTTAGGGCATTTTGAAATTGTATTAGTGAACCGAAATGTACTCTTTACACAGGTCAGAAATATATTAGACATCTTAAACGCATAAAGCCCCAGACATGAGTGAGTTCATAGACCAAAGTGGTGGCACTTGGGTGCCACGTGATGAGAAGCAATTCCACCATGACGCGCGTGCTAATAACGCCAACGCTAGTGAGGCAAGGCGACGCCCATCCTCGCACCAGAAAACACCAGCGCCCTATTTTGGGTCGCACAGACGCAGTGCAAGCGAGGCCCTAGCAACCGTGCCTAGCAACCGGAGCGATTCCAAAAATGGAAAATAGCGAGGCATTCTTATATCAATATTAAACATTCCACTTTCAACGTAGCGCCCCCCAAACCCACTTACCAGGTACTTTGGGTGACCAGTCAATCGCATAGCCTTCCGTCATGTGACCAGAAAAACTGAAGAGGGGAGTGGCCTCCTTCTGCTGTTTGATGAAGGCTGCCATGGCGACAGAGCTGTGGACTGCCTGAAGCTGAGGTTGTAGGTCAAATATCTCCACCTGACCCTTGTCTGACCAGACCGCAGCCAAAGACTGGTCCTCACGCTGCGTCACCTGAATACAAAATACTTTTTTGATGGAATGATCCAGGAATATACTTTAAGAGGTACGCTCATTTTCAACATTGAATTGTCATTAATATACCTTAGAGTTGTTGTTGTGGGTATAGTTTATGCGTAGGGGTTCCAGGTCTAAATGGGTTAATAGTGTGTGTATGTGTGTGTGTGTGTGCCAGCAATGGACAGCTTCTGTACAGCTGTACAGTTAACTCCATGCCTGACACACAGAAACACCTAAATGAAACATATACACAAATAATGACATTACCTACAGCTCTTTACCTGTCAAAATGTCTGCTGTGAAAAGGGTTCTATGGTTTGGGACAGCACTGATCTATACTTGGCATCTATATTATTGCGAACGCAGTGATTGCGAACGCAGTGATTGCGAACGCAGTGAGCACTAACTATGAGACCTAGCAGAACATGTCTGTCTGTCTGTCTGTCTGTGTGTCACGCTGTAACACCACCCGCCCACCACCAGAGGGCGCAGCTGTATCACACACAAAACACACACACACACAAAAAACGTAAGTTAAAAAAAACTTAACTTAAAAAAAAACGTAAAGAAACTTTTTAAAAAAACGTTAAAAAAAACCAAAAAAAAAAACACGCACTAAAAAAACTTAACGTAAAAAAAAAAACTTAAAAAAAGTACGTAATTTATTCTAATTGTTGTTATTGCAATTTACGAGCTGCGTTCGCTTCCCGCGTTTGCGCGTCTTACTTGTTAATCTAGACTTCTAGAGCACAACTAAGCAAACGCAGACGACGTGAGGTGTGGATACTGCGGATGAGGCGGGCCACGTACTCGGACTCTGTTGATTCCTCCATAGTGTGGCATCATGGCCAGCTCCATCTGAGGCTTCTTATCCTCGTCCTCGTCCTCGCTCTCTTCTTCACTGCTCTCCTCCTCGTCCTCGTCTTTTTGCTCTTTTTCCACCTGCGTTCCATGGAGGTTGCGCATACGCATGACAAGAAGTCTGAGAGAGAGAGAGAGAGAGAGAGAGAGAGAGAGAGAGAGAGAGAGAGAGAGAGAGAGAGAGAGAGAGAGAGAGAGAGAGAGCAGAGCAGAGCAAGTACAGTTTAGGACGGTCATAGAAAAGCTCAAGATAAGATAAAACCGCATTCATTATACTGTATTGAGGTGACATTTGGTCAGTAGCAAGACAGCTACAGCTGCAAACGGAAAGGTCAACAAAATGGGATAAAGATAACAAAAAAAAGAATGATAAGTATACCCTATACAGAATATTTGGGATACTATAGGTTGACTAGCGACTGCTCCAGTGAAGCTGCAAATACAGCCAACTGAAGTTGGGCATCATCATGGCCAAATCAATGTTGATTGTTATAAGTGTTAGTGTTAAACAGTGTTAAGTAATAACAACAGCCTATGCATGTATTACTTACTATTACTGTAGGTCAAATAAATCTTATATCTTACCTATTACTGAGAGCAGAGTCAGCTTGAGTGCCAGCACAGAGCAGCATTGACAAGGGATACTGTTCCCTGCCATCTCCATTCGCATCTCTCAAGACATCAAAGCTCAAACAGGGAGAACCTATGAGGGATAAACAATCAATTAACAGCATTATGATTTCCTGGTGATACCCATTGGCTAAATGCCCACACATTTAACTTTTGTAAAGCGTTATTCGGTTTTCGGTGGTGAGGTGACCACCGAACTACAACATGACGTCACGAGCCGTGGTGAAGAGCAAACCACCGCCACCGCCCAAGCCCTTCTCTCCGTTTTTACTCACCACTGCTCAACGTTATTTCACCTCACCACCGCAAATCCAGACTATGAATGAGCCTTAACTCGGAGAGGGTAAAAATGTAACGGGCAGTGGTTCTCAACATCGGGTCTTGGGACCCCCAGCTAAATGGTGGATAGTTAATCTTCACCATTATTACATGTACAAGTATTTGCGACCGAAGGTCGAAGTTAACTATGGAATCGTGCATTTCCTGTCCGTCAGTGTATCACTCAAAATCAACCATACATGGGAAAGCCCATGGTGACCAGGTCTTGTGACATCACGTGACATCATTAGTGATGAAGATCCCTGATGTCATAGAAAATGCGACCTGTTGTCGCAATTAAGCCCATATATGGAGATCCCTGATGTCATCCATATTTACGTTCTCAACATGTCAATAGGTCCGAAAATTAAGGCCCGGTCCTACCCGGGCCGGGATCCGCACGTAATTCCGACAGAGCATTAGTCCGACATGCGTTCCGCATGTCGAACATGCGCTGCTCCCGTGCTTGTGGTTAGGTTAGGGTTTGAGGTAGGTTGCCGTTTGTCGGACCAATGACTAGTCTGAACTAAGTACTGCACCCACCTGGGCCCTCATCAAACCTTGTACAAGACACTGCCCCCGCTGTCAGCCTTAGAAGACTCCATATATGGAGCTGACCTGTTCTGGCATTCCATATGTTGATCTGACCTCATCAAACCCTGTACACTCAAGACACGCTCCATATGTGGCCAGTACAGAATTCATTCCATATGTCGATCTGACCCCCATCGCCAGGATGCGTGGGTCGCCCGCAGGCGTCGGTCTTACTGGTAAATACTACTAGAGAATGCACATGTCTATTTTTGATCAGTTCAACTTCAAATAGGCCGGTGCATATCAAATTTGTGGCCCTTGAAATAAAAAGAAAGGCCTTGTTGTGGTATATAACAGTTGAAATACCGGTATGCAAGTAGCCTACTTCAGTAAGAGTGAAATCCTCAATGTTTATTTTAACAATGTGTAACTCCTACAGTGTACAAATGTAACCAATTGTAACAAATGAGTTATTTGGTTACATTTGTTACAAGCCCATCTGCAGTGTAAGGGCTCTCTCTACTCCATTGAGAAATTAAAGCACTAACCACACCAGAGGGTCGCCATGCAACTATTATTCCCAATGGCAGTTGCGTTGGTGTGGTTTGTTGCAAGGAGTTGCAGATGGTGTGGTTTGGGCCTTAAGACTGGTAAACAAGTAGTACAGCCTGTGTAGATAAATTGGAACAGTCTCCCAGTCACACTAAGCCAAGGGAATAGGGAAAGTCCCAGTGCTCACCCTCACAACTTTCAAACAACCTAGTCTACAGTAGACTAGGTTGTTTGAAACTCTAAACTGCTCTATAAAATTGTAGTAGACTGTCTACTACAATTTTATAGAGCAGTTTTAGAGCAGCATTTGTAGCGAGTCTCTCTAACGCACTGGACCAGGGCTAAGTTGTATCCTCGTTAGTAGTTAACAGTTTTTGTATTGACCTGTACTTTCGTTTGAAATGTACGTCCATTCTACAAACCGTGAATAACATTTTTCAATCCATTTTTCAATCGGTTATGCTCTAGTTCAGTGGTAACGAAACTGGGGGTTCGCAATCGCGACCCACAAATGTGTCCCCGGACCACCGTTTGTGAAACATTGATGTGTGCTGCACAGACAGGCCTATCCGCATAGCTTCCATCACGCTGCCATGCACTGACTCGCCTGTTTGGCACTCATGGTACATGCGGTAGGCAGACTGGTCCATCTCCAGCTCCTCCCCGGGCCTCAGCAGCTGTACGCCGGGGACGTACACCTTGTCGTCCGGGTCTCTCTCCTGCTTCACCTCCATCTCGTCTTCTTCTTCTTCTTCTTCATCGCTGCTGCCAGTGTCCACTTCGTCCATCTCCTCACCTTCGTGCTCCTCGCTAAACGTGTCTTCCCCGGGCGCAGACATCTTGGATTTAGAGAGAGAAACAGCTGCCTGCAGCAGTTCGCTTACTTCTGGTGTTGTCGTGTTTCCACGTGGTTTGAAAACGTCATAGTGATCCCATAGCCCTGGCTGAGAGTGGCGCTGTGATTGGCCACAGTTCACATATGTGTGGTGGTGATTGGCTAGCCTGGTGGGTTGTCTGGGTCTGAAGTTCTAGATCCGGTCCAGAGCGGAGACGGAACAGGACGCGTAGTGTGCATAGGTAGTGTGTGTGTGAAACTTAGCGGATACAGTAGACGGGCTCTAGATCGGATCTGAAGTTGAACACGGAGCAGTACATTGACAACTTTCTGGTTGTCCTTGTTGCTAGACAACCAAGAAGCCAATCAATCATCTTCCAGCAGATGAGCTGGGACCGAGGCTAGACTGGGACCGAGGCTATTCAGCCTACTGATCTGGGAATTTTGCCTGGCATCGTTGCAAATGAATGAATGAATGAATGAACGAATTTCCAAAAATAAAATAACTACAAAATCACATTATATCTCATCTGACATTTGCACTATTGGAAACAGTATTTATTAACAGTTTTAGAATTACAGTACATTTCAAGCACAACTCAAAACAAAAACTGTTAACAGTGAGTGGACGACCCAATAAAGCACTACACTGAGGGTCCACCTAGTTCAATTCATCATAACATTTAGAGACGTACAAATATACACTTCTATAGCCAAAGAACAGGAAATCATCATAAAGGAGGTAAGAAGGGAAAAGAAAACATAGGCTACAGTGAGGGGGAAAAAGGGGTGGGTGGGCCGTGGGGGATTCAGATTTTACGGGGGCCAGTTTCGAATTGCAGCCGTCCGTAGGTGCCCTTTGAGAGCGGTTTTGAAGGTGTCAAGGGGTTCGCATGTCTTAATGACTGTTGATAGGGCGTTCCACATTTTGGTGGCATAGGATTGGTGGCATTTTGGTGGAACACTTCAAACATTTTCCAATAATGTCAAACAAAATAATGATTATTATTTTTTGTAGATCGGATCTGTACTCTCAGTAAAGTACAGAGCTTAAGTGGTTAAACATCCTCAGCTTCCCGCCCCCCCATCTCTCTCCTGTCCTCCCTGCTCCCTCCCATGTTAACCTCTCGTCACCAGGCCCTTTACTCTGTCATTCCCTCTCTCTCTCTCCCCCTCCTCTCTCACTCCCCCCACCCTCTCTCTGCCTCTCCCGCCCGCTTGCATTTACTGGAATTCAGCTGACTGCTTGACAATGGTGCTGGGCGCATCCAGCCCGGTCCAGCCCCTGCCTCGCTAACAGGAAAAATGGAGATGCATTGAGAAAAGTAAAAGCCCCCCTTGGGAATAAAAGCCCCTTGCTTTCTCCCCACTTCCAGTGAAAGTGCATACTGTGTGTGTGTGTGTGTGTGTGAGACCACTTTCACTTTCACTTCCAGTGAAAGTAGGCTACAAGTGTGAAAGGGGACTATGATCCCTGGCATAGTTATAGAAAGGTGATAGAAAGGTTAACTATTGTACATGTGTTACCTATTAGTATAGCTACCTACTGTACATACTCGAAGAGTGGGCAGTCTGGGCACTAAAGAAAAGTGCAGGGCACTTTGATGCAAAATTGGCTATTTTGTCCAAAATGTAAAAAAAAAGAATTAATCATTTGAAAAATGGTATGAAGTAATGTAAAGTATACGTGATGTGAACATGCATGGGACATCATTAACAGACCAACCCTTCAGCTTCTTGTTTATGCCCAAAATAATTGGATAATATACAGGTTTTGTAGCAACTGTAGAAATATTAGGCCTTAATTGTCGAATGTTCAATCATCTTCAAATCATGTATGCCGTACTTCACATTACTTAAGACCGTTTCCCAAATATTATTTTTTTTAAAAACATTTTGGACAAAATAGACTAATGCCCACTGATCCTGCTGGTATAGCCTACTGCAAAATGTTGAGTAATAGGCTAATAATAATAACCTCAAATTAAAGAAATTGCTTATTTGTATACCATATTGTAGGCCTATGTACAGAATGCATGACCATACCAGTATAATTTTTACTGCCTGACAACACATCATAGCTTATCTTTTAAAAACTTTCTAGACTGTGTTCATTCATAAATTCTATTTCTACTTCAATGTACTTACCGTTAGGTTGAATCACCTATAATTGTGTTTTACACACTTTGCTTGTTTGTGGATTTCATGTATGAAGCACTTTGTAAACGTGTTTTTGAAAAGTGCTATACAAATAAAAGTTTATAATCTTATGTTTTATTTTATCTTAGGAAGCCTTTATTGATATAGTTAGGTTTAGATAATGATTCTTATTTGTAAATGTACACTGTGTATTGTTTATTTATTTATGTGTGAGGTTTATGTAAACTATACTATGTGGCCAATTAGATAATCAGTTAATTAACTGGTGCCAATGTGGGGTGAAGAGGCCTTCAG
This sequence comes from Electrona antarctica, assembly GCF_951216825.1. Taxonomy (NCBI): domain Eukaryota; kingdom Metazoa; phylum Chordata; class Actinopteri; order Myctophiformes; family Myctophidae; genus Electrona; species Electrona antarctica. The sequence continues at coordinate 11,498,532 of NC_136811.1, forward strand.
TAAATCCAGTCAAAATATCCCAACTTTAGTGCAAAAGCACCTGTCACAGCACACCGTACTGTATCTGATACAGTCTCCTCCTCCTCAATAAGTTTTGCAACAATTCAACATAAAATGCTTGAGGGGGTTAAGTGTTTGAAAATCTATGTCAATATTTTCGGGAGCGCCCATGAAGATATATGCGTGACATGCATCACATTACCGTATCATCACATGTGCATGCATGTGTATTGTGTAAGTGCTACAGATTGTATTTGTGTAGTAGACTGTGGTAGCATTCACGTTGCAGGTCCACAGCCACATTTAATGTGAAGTGCACTCCTCCCTCATGCGGTTCGTCTTTCAGACTTGGTGTCTGTCAGTAGCTAGCCTCGGGGACCACAGGCGTTTTAGTCTGTATCGGATACACTGGCAGGCCTGGACTGGCCAATTGACACACCGGGCCGACAGATGAAGCCTGGCCCAAAAAATCGTGGCCCCCAAAAATAAAATAAAAAAATATTTTTGGCGACCCAATTGACAGCTCCCACTACCCACCCGTGAGCCGCAACCCAGTCTTTGGGAAACAATGAATTAGATGATGTGTTTACATAAAGGCGAAAGGTGCCATATGTGATAACGTTTTGGTAAGTGATACAATTGCTCCATATATTCTCATAGTAATCATTGCGAGTGTTCAGTGTTCAGTGACAGGGGTCTCCCTTTCTTTCCAGCCAGCCCGTTTAGTAAACAGAAAATGCATTTTCTTCATCCAATCAGGAGAGAGACCTCATACAAGATACAGGATAAACAAGTGGTGACAGAAATGAGCAGTCAAAATTGTAATTGAAGCTGACATTTTGTCAGCTTCAGTTGGGAGACTGATTTGAGCACGGTCTCCCAATTGGATGAAACTGACAGCGGCAACCCACCCCGAGAATGTATTTTTATTAAATAGCTGGCGAGAACGGTTTACTAAACAAACTCGCAATGATTACTATCACAATATAGAGCTTTAGTTGACAACGGTCAACTAAGTGTTTAGGCGGGTTTATTAAACCTACAAAGAAGCAACAGACAGACAATATTTGTATGTAAATTGCTCTAATTTTTATGTACACTAGTATGTACAAAATTATACATTCATAGTCCAAAATGTCTTATACACGTACGTACATTTACATGACATTCATTGTAAACAATGCATTTCACACGAAAGAGACAATGCCTTATGTGCAGTGGCTTGCTCAGCTTGTTAGCACAGAAAAAGCTTAGCTAGACGGATTTCATGGCTTACAATGGACAGTGTGGATATGCAATTAAAAACTGTGACATCAACCCTGACAGAGCGCTGTCGTGTCCTAAATGAACTTCCTTTTGAACATTTAATGTAACCTGTGCATGTTCACTTCATATTAAAGCTTAGGTGATGCATTATGAGTACACAGATGCACACAGTATAATCAAAGACAATCACTCAGTGCCACTCAGTAAAATCTCTTCCGCATTTAGTCGTCGTCTTCTCCCGTGCATCATCAGATGGCCAGTCGGTGTCTCGTAGCCATGCGTATGTACATGCCCTCATCTCTGGTCCTCCGCCGAAAAGGCAGGCTTCTGAACGCAGTCTATATATAAGAGGCAGGTGGTAATTACATGTTCGTCAGGCTCGCCGCACTCACATGCTGTGCTGTCTGCATTTAGTGCGTCACAGAAGAGACCCCTAATTTTCTGCCTTTTTTTGCCAGTGCCTGGACTACATTTGCTACCACCTCTAGTAGCGGCCGTAGTGGACACTTTTTCATGATTGGCTGACCTCGTCTCTAGGCTGCCTCTAAGCCAATGGGAGACTTGCCCATAAAACCCATAGTCTGAACGGCATAAAACCCATACTCTGAACGCCGCAACGCGAAGCCGTGAGCTGAGAGGCCGAGGCTGTGGCACACAAACTGATTACACTGTAGATGTTCATAAAATAGAGATTTCTGCACCTGGCAGTTATAACCGAGTCCTTCTTGTTTTTTTGTAACTACAGCAACAGGTGCCGTCCACAGAGCAAGAGAATCCAGGCGGAAACATCTGGAAGTGTCAGGGATGGCGGACCTGCACCATTGGACAGTCCCTCCGGCACGTGGGTGTGGACTTCCCGGGTGGTGAGCAGCCTCGCTCTCGGGGCGGTGTATATCGTCCTCTCGACGGCAGCGGGGGCCAAGCTGGGGATGGGGCACGTTGCGATGGAGGACTCGCAACTCACATTTAGCCATTTGAAGAGGAGCCGGGACGTCAGACGGAGCAGCTCCTCCGGGGAGGAACGGACCAGACGCAGATCGGAGAGCTCCGTCTCCTCCTGGAATCTCTGCGAGACAGGGGGGGGGGGGGGGGGAGTCAGAGAGGTTGAGGAATGCGCTCGGTCGGTGTGTGATTGTACTCGATATTCATCCAGATACTCCCTCCTATACTCGCCGTTAACAGACCACCTGTATATACTCATTGTTGATAGACTGTACATGAAATATATTCATTCAAATATTAAATGGCGATAGACAGATGCATAGCAATAGACGCACTGTATATTCGTTTATATATTCGCTGTACATGTATAGTTATTCTATAGCTAGTGTTCATGTGGTCACTCTTTCACTCTATATATAGGAGCCAGCAGCTCAGTATGTTATCTTTTTATTCTGATTTATCTTGCGTTTATACTTTTCTGTTACTCTTATATATATTTTATCACCTCTCCCTGCGTCTCATTCTCACCGCTGTTGCTGCTGCCTGTGACACATGAATTTCCCTCCGGGGGTCAATAAAGTTTTATCTTATCTGATCTGATCTTGTAAAAATATTTCAGATAATCTACAAAGAGTCAAGTCACAATATTTGACACTGATCTACAGGTCAACAAAGAAGCTGTGAATCCATACACCGATCACAACAGAAAGGATCACACGAAACAACTTGCAGTAGCACAGTGTTGCACAGTAAACACTCATGTCAAATTAAGCTGCGGTTGTAGTAGTTTAAATTGAGGAAACAACGGGTTAAACTGTGCCCCGAAGGTTTTTCTTTTAAAGACATACCTCTGTGTGAATGTTTCTTTGTATGATTTTATCCAGTGATTGTTTGATGTCGAGGATGAAGGAGTGGTTTAGATGCTCATCCCAGAGGTTTCTCAGGAGCGTTTGCCAAGAATCCAAGAGGATAACAGCAGCTGGGAACACGCAGCACTGCAGAAGACACAAGAGCACCAAACTAAGACACATTCGCAAACACAATTTAGACTCTCCATTGTTTTCTGCACTTTATATTGTTGATTTTGACCCGTCTTGCACATAGAACAGCATGTCTATATGTAACTTGTTTTCCTGTGTGAAATCGTAATATATTTATTTTTTCACCCCGGAGAAAACAAACATTCCTTTTTAGAACAGTCTGGAACTTTAACAGTCCCAAAAGAACAAACACAAAAGGACACATTTGTCAGTGGTAAAGTGGACATAGCTTGAGAACGATTCCCATAAGTTGACGCCGTGGATCCATTTAGCAAGAGATAACATATATCTCATATATGAGGTCAAGGATAAGAACATACTTTATATTAAGGGTTGTGTTAATTCACATTCATATCTTGCATCGGCTAATGTTCCACTAATAGCTAATTAACTATTGTGATATGCCCTGACATTCTTCAAGATAAGTGTGACACATGCACGCATGCACGCACGCACGCGCACCACACCCACACACACACACACACACACACACACACACACACACACACACACACACACACACACACACACACACACACACACACACACACACACACACACACACACACACACACACACACAAGCATGGCAGTACACATTTCTTTACCGCTTAACAGGCAGCTGACATGCAATTCATTATAAACTTACGCGGTCAGCACACAGCATGCTGTCCTTGTAGTGGTGGTCAACATGGTAATCTTTAGGAAACACTGTGCGCTAGAAGGGAAACAGATAACAGAGTCAGGTAAATGTTCACACTGTGAGCAAACATGCACAATTTGTTAAACTAGGAAGTAGGAAGGAAGCAATTGAACCACAGAGTTCAGCCACAATTACATGTAGCACATCTGTCTGGTTAACTCTGGTCTAACTCCAACCCTAGCCCAGCATGACCTTTTGCTATTAGGCTAGTGGGAGTGGTCATTAACATTTAGCAGTGCATTTATCACATGTATCAGATAACAATGAGCAGGCAACAGATAACAGAGCTGGCCTGCTTGTTCATTTGATAAACACTTTACTTACAAATCCATTTAGGTTGGAGTCGATGGTTGACTTCATGTTTTCGAAACTCTCCCGGTCACATACCCAACATTGGACTGTCGAGAGTGATAATAACAATAAAACTATATGAAGGAGAGAGAGAGAGAGAGTGTTTCAGATAGGGTAGATGGAAACTTTCTGTGGATTGCAACATGGTAAACGCACACAAATTACTCCCTGCTTCATCTACTCTACTGTATGTATTTCATATTCTTTAATTACTATACACATTTGTTGGAATTACTTGATATCGAGTTAAAATTGCAAATAAAATGGGCACATATATATAAAAATAGTTAATGCAACCTTTATTATTAATATTTTTCCATACATCTGCAGAACAAAAATTGCAAACCCTGCCGTGAACATGCACAACGTGAATCATTTCTCACCTGGCAGTAACATCCTTTTATCTGAATAGGAAGGGACAGTTGTCCATGTCTCTTGTTGCGTGTCGCCGCTTTGCAGGAAGCTTCTTTCTTTCGGTGTCAGTCTGGTTTCCCTCTCCTCAGTGGTGAGGTCTTTGACACAAAGATCGTTGCTGCGTCTCTTCTCGTTGCTGCTCCTCAGTCCCCCAGCAGCACTGTTGTTGACATGTCTTTATCTACAGTCCTCCTTTTGTTCCTTTGGAACTTCCCAAATCTTTATCTTCTTATTGCTCCTCCAGACTTTGGATTTACCCAACTCAAGCTTGACAGACTCCCAGTACCAATCCCTTTCTATCTCCTTTCCCCCCCCTTATCTGTGTCTCCGTTTCCCCTGTTGACCCAGTATTTTTCAGACCGGCCTAATTCGAGTCACTCCTCTCCGTCTCGCTCTATAGACAGATGTTAATGGATAGAGCGAGAGACACACACACAGACCTCTTCTTCTCTCTTTCTCTCTCCCTCTTTCTTTCCCTCTAGGCAGCCCGGAGAGTGTGAGTGTCAGTGTGCTCACTCAGACAGAGGCTGGTCGAATAAAGTGAAAGTGCTGCTTGCTTGTCTAGCCCCTTAAGTGTGGGCCCCTCCCACCGCCACACGTTTTACCTCACCATTGACTGTCTCAGCCCCCTCCCCCCTGCTCGCTTTCCTTTCTACCCCCTACTCACCCCCCCCCCCCCCCCCCCACACACAACCTAGGGCTTAGTCATAGATTTGGAGCGTATGTTTTTCATTTGCCCCCCCCCCTCCCGACCTCACCTCCCCTCCCCACTGGCCTCCGGACTCTTCTCAACACCCCCACCGTCCCATACCACTGTGACACGAGGGTCTCCATTCTCAATCTGTTTCCCCCTCCAGTGTCCGTGAGTAATTACCCATCCTGTTTAGTCATTCCATGACAAGAGAAACGGGTCTTTTAATGGACAGATGGACATGGGACAGGATTGTAACTACAGTAATAGCCACAGTTAATAAATCTTAATCTTGAGTGAGTGAGTGAGTGAGAGAGAGAGAGAGAGAGAGAGAGAGAGGAGTCAACATGTTCAAATGGAGCTCCAGTTGCGGGTGATGTTAGAGTCATGTGCCGATGACATAATTATAATTCACAGACACGACTTGGTGCGCAGCCGTGGCCATGCACTCCCCTCCTGCCCCGTCTTGTCCCGGGCTGGGCCTGCCTGTCTGCTTTATTTATATAGCCTTTGAAACTGCCCCATTGTGTTCTGCTGATGTACAGCTGCACTTCAGGGAGATACAAGTTCATCAACAGAAGGGAAGGTTGAAAGGTGTTTCCCCCTACTGTATGTCAAATTGTCAATCTTAAATACATTTTCATTCTCGAGTATATCCTTCTTAGAGGTGGATGCATGCCAAGACAAGCAGTGCAGTGCGTTTTCCAGAGGGGTAAGACAGTCCCTAGTCGAAGGGAAACTAGAACACAGCATTCTGCCGCTCCCAGAGGTATCATCAAAACCGAAAGTTCTTCGGTGTGTTTAAACACAGATATCCTGTCCACTATATCCCTTAAGAAAGTTTGCTGCACGCAGTTGCTTATTAACCAAGCATGCCAAGCCAAGACAGTTTTAAGTAAATGTGCAACTGATTACTGGCACTGAAATGAATTCTTCTTGTTCTCTGTTTGTATTACAGAGTCTTGCATAATACAGCTGTCATGTTTGAGTGGGAAGCCGGAAAGATACCAGTAACAGTTAACCCTTTGTTAAGTAGCCTGACATTGCTGTTCTGCAAATGCTCAATAGTACATTATAGTTTAACGGGTAAAAGTCAGCCTTAATGATATCCACCAAATTCCCCCTTACTGTGCAACGAGACAAAACAAAACCCAATGCAAAGTGCTGCAAAAATGGTGAGGGGACTGGGGGCTATAGCATGGCATCAATTTAAACAGAGCTGCATACCGGTGAATTTTATTGTCCGACCTGTGCACACTCAGCAAAGCAACAGGCTCAGATATCTAGCAAAAACAATCCTAAAACTATGCAGCTATTTAGAGGGACAGAGTGTTGCTTGCTTGTTAAGCACAGAATCCCTGCTGATGCAGTTCAATAACGTTGCAGAGACAGAGCTCATTACACAACAAAGCCCCTTCCAACCGTTTCAGGACCCCAGAAGACCTGAGAGTTGTCTTTCATTGCTTAAGAATTCCTGGCCGATGGCCACTTGTTCCCTTAAGAAACAAGGGAAATATAATGCCTGAGGAAAGGCGATACAAGCTCATAATGAGTGGCGTACGTGACACATTGTGAGCGTCTAGATCTGCTCATTTTGGCCTGGGACAACCGATCGACTACGTACATTCTGGCTTGATGAGTGAGCGCTGGCAGAAGCGGCTGAGTCCACCATCCTCATTCTCATTCCCTCAATTCTCCACCAGGTGGCGCCATAAAGAGCAAGAGGACACAACAGGAGGGTGACTAAGCAATTTTACTTTAATTTTAAAACATTATGTACAGTGAGTTAACAAACCATTCATTATTTTGTAATAACTTACATTTTTAGTATGAACACACATTTTATAAGAATCGCATAAGAAATTAAACGACATAGCGATGGGATATAATTCAGTGCATTTCAACACACGTTCAATGCATTTCTCAAGACTTTGCATGAGAATCACTGATAAGCTGATACAGCTGTGTCTTTCCATTGACAAACTTGTCAAGTGATGATAAAATAATCATTCCCTCCTTTTCTTTGCTATCTCATCCTTGTTGGCCGGTATCGCATGTTCTTAAAATTCTGACATTTATTAATCTTCACCCAGCTGATAGCTGCTCAGATGGTCATGATGGGACACTTCCCATCTGGGCTGAAAACAGTGACCTTGTTGTGATTACCAAAACACCTCTCTAGTACCACTAAGTTACAGGCCCACAGTGACCGACCCCGTGACCCTTCTGACACGGGAATGTCTTTTGTTACCACTTTCCCTCCCCCCCATGTCTCCCACCGTCTTCCTGGCGCTGGCCGTTTGTGGGGACCGAGGCAGTGACCTAATTAAAGTTAATAACCAGTGAACCAGTCATAACTCCATGCTGACCTCGTGTGTTCCCGTAACAGCTGTGGGGAGTGACCCTTTGACCTCTTCGGTTGATGGGCAAGTCTTTGGCTTCCTCTTATCTGTGAGGAAGCTTCCCAGGTAGACCGCGTTTTTTTTTAAAGAAAATATGGTCACTTAAGTCTGTCTCATTACAGTAGGAAGAATAGGGTACATCCTAGTGAGGTTTCTCGATGTGGCAAAATGTTTGAGGAAACATCAACTGGTTCCTTGGCTGTGTATTGTATGTCTCATATGGCCGTGCTGCCAAGCAGGCATCCCTTACAGCAGGTTTATGGTTTATAAAATGTTCCCTTCCTTAGCCTCAGCTTCTCCACAATAAAGTTAAGTTAGGTCAAAAGCTTCAAAACATCATCAATAGTTGCATTTGTATTGGTATTGGTATGTCTGTCATCGGCGTGCTTTGGTGTCGGTCAGTTCGCCTATTGCGTCAGAGGCGCGTGATTATGAATCCCACCAACATTCTAGGGTAGACCCGCCTCACCATGTGTCTGATTGGCTCCCGGGAAGGCATCATTCTACTGAGGTTAGGCCGTTCGGGTTAGGTTTAGGGGGGTGCATACTTAGTTTAGACTAGTCATTGGTTAGACATGAGTTAAGGTTAGGTTTAGGTGTGCTGCCCCGTGGGGGGTTAGGTTTAGGGTGAGGGTTTGAGATAGGTTGTAGTTGTAGGACTAATGACTGGTCGCAAAAACGAGAACTGTCAATCACAACGACTACTGGCCAATCACAGCAGGGCTTTCCTAGAACTGCGGTGGGATAAATAATAACGCGTCAGAGGCTTGTCTTATGGAAACCGGACACAGGGTTGAGTCTTAGGTAAATTACACGACGCTAACTTTCTAGGCTGTGACAATCCATGCAGTCTTTTGGACTGTACAGTACAAGTAGAAACATTCCTAACTCGCTACCAAGGTGTTAGGGAGGATATATATCCTATCCAAATGAGACGGAGCCTCTGAGTCTCTCTCTACCTCCTTCCTCCTCTTCTTCTTCTTCTTCTTCTTCTTCACTGGCTGGGGCTCCGTTCCCCTCCGCGGACGGCCGTCATCAGGTGGCTCTTGTAGGTCTTGCTGAGTCCCGTCATCCAGAACTTCAGCAGCCTGACGTTGTCCTCCTCCCCGGGGCCCGTGGCCCCCAGGAGGGTCAGCACCTTCTGCGTGTCCTCCCGGCCTCGGCCGTCCACCTTGGAGAACTTGAACAGCACTTTGACTTTGCTGCGTTAGCAGAAGGGAGGTGGTTCACAGGGGAAAAGGGACAGAGATACAGGTGAAGGGATAGAGAGAGAGGACAATCGAGAGATAAACGGTGAGTGAAGAGTCATGTGGAATCAAATGTTAAATCTTTACTGTAATCCCTACATGTTACGTGCAAAAAGACTAAACAAAACAAAGATATTTAACCAATTCAGGCCTGACGTCGAAATTTAAAAAAAAAAAGTTTTCTAAATCATGACAATTTTCTGAAAGATTTGAGGCACATTTTAACGATTTTTCCAAAATAGCAGACCTACAAGTTCATAGCGCGCCACTCGGTGGCGCGCTATGAGCTTGTAGATCTGCTATTTTTCAATAGCTAAATTATAACATAATGTTTAAAACACCAAAAGGGGTTCCCGCCCAAAATGGGTTAACCACATGAACCCCAACAAACACTCGGCTTGTATGTAGGTTTTAAGTGAATCATATCTTTTTTTTCTTTCTTTTCTTTTTATCCCACAATGTTGTAACCCCATTTTGTCACCCAGTGTCAATTATCTAAATGTAATCCTGGGCGCTACACTCCCTCTGCCAACCTGGGGAGAGCACTCATACTTCCTTCACTGCATGAGGAGTCCAAGCCGCTTCTTTTCACCTGACAGGGGGGGGAGTTTCCCTGGTTGGACGTAGCGCGTGGAAGTGAACACGTTATTCCAACCAGTTCCTTTCCCCTCCATCAGGCCCCCCCGGCTGGCCAGGGGAGTGATTAATATCATTGTACGGTCTGCTGTATTAGTCGTGATTAAGTGAAACAAACATCTTAAACGGGCGTGGCAATATTCTTCACAAAGGTGCCTTATTCTGTGAAAAGAAGAGGAGGCAGAGGCTTTGACTCACTTCATCCATTCCTCCTTCAGACAGAGGAGACAGTGAGACACCACGTCTATCGACAGGTTCTCATTAGACAACGCCACCTCCAGTTTATTCAACAATGTAGGACCTGAGAGAGGAGAGAGAGAGAGAGAGAGAGAGGTTACTCATACTGTATAAGCCTTTTGGAGTGTAGACCTTGAGAGCAACAGAGGAGCTTACCAAAGATAACCATCAATACATGCATGTAGTGTATGTATAGGATTCCTCACCCCTGTCTGTGGGCTGTGTGTTGGCACTGCCGATGGTGAACTGGTAGACAGAGGCCACATCGTGTTCACAAACGGCCCGGTACCGACATCCTTTCTCTGCGTTCATCACATCCACCAGCACTGAGAACTCTGGAGGAAGGAACACCAAACCAAGAGCTTTACCCCGAACGTGTGACCAAATGCTCTGAAATCATTTTATATATTTGAGCTTCTTTTTTGTTTGTTTGATTTTTTTTCCATTGATAGTCTTTTGGAATGAAGTGCACCAAATAATCTTAAGTCTTCAAAGTATTTTTAACCCTTCATTCTCCCAATTTAGCCACTATGCCAATTACTCTTTCCACACTGCCTTCCCCACACTGTCAATTATGTTCGTGTAGACACTCGGCCAACCCCTTGGACACATCACTTTCCAACCCCTGGACTCTCTCTTTTGATGGTGGACAGGTACTTTAGCTCTGCGACACACAAGTGCAAAGTAGCCACTCTCCTGAATTGTGCTGTGGGAATTCAGGAAAGCAGTTACCGCCGTAAATGACCAGATTATAATGTGAAAGACCCGTACCTGATGAACTGACGTGGGCAGGGATGGACACGTCAGGACTGAGACCCAGGAAGTTGCATTTGTAAGCTTCCTCGTACTGGGCACTGTATGGCACCGAGCGCACACAGCCAACCGGGAGCAAGGCCTGATGGGACACAGGTGCATTTTAGTTAATATTGCAAACATAGTTGGCAAACAAACATAATAAATATGTGATAGCATTGCAGCAGTGGCTTTCTCCATTCATAACCATCCATGCCAAAACACACTATTCAAAATTGGAATGAGGCATTCGACATCGTATTATTGAGCCCCTCTCTTTGGAAAATGGTAAGCATAATAGCTCAGAAAAGAATATGATTTTTGGAAAAGTGGTTAACACATTCAGACTGTACGACGTGTGGAGCTGTCCGACCTAATCCAACCGACGGGTTGCGAGAACACGTGTACACACGTCCTAGCGCTTTTTCATTGATATCAAACGAGAAAAAAAATATTAGATTATTTTATTTTTTGGGGGGTTGGCCTCTCCTTCTGCAATGTACTCCTTGCTGTTCGAAATTTCATCTATTATTGGCAGTGGCAACATATTGACTATACATTACACAGTATGTACTTCTGTTTTCATGAAAGATGCAGCTTGCAAGCTATTGCAAGAAATTGCAGGGGTCTGGACTGATGATGCAAGTAGTTGCAACTAAGTATTGTGAATCATCGGTGTGGACATGGCCTTGACACAAAGGTTTACACTGTGAATAACCTAAAGATTTAATACCGTTATACATGCACAGATTCTGAGGAAATGCATAGGATAACTTTAATTTTACCATTACATACAGTTGTTTATGCAAAGCACCTCTATGGCTTGCAGAATCGCTAATGAATTAATTAATTCATTATCATATCATGAAGGTTCCACCCCCAGTTCATGTAGTCGGTCATCTAGGACAGGGGTTCTCAACGTTTTTGGCCGGGGACCCCCGGAAATGCTTAGGCCATGTCTCGTGACCCCCGCCCCGCCCACTCAATACAAACTGACTGCAAAAACAACCTTAATAGAGAAAATATATCATAAATTAATACGGAAACCAGATATAATCATTAAGGAAAGTTTATGCATGTACTATGTGTACTATGAAAAACAATTACATTTTCTTTAAAAAATATATATATTTAGGGACCCCGCAAAACAATTTGGTGACCCCCCGAGGGGTCACGACCCACGGGTTGAGAACCCCTGATCTGAGACCCCAAATTTACCATCTAGGGAGAATCCCCTAGTGCTGGAAAATGTGATAATATTGTAGCTTTCTGTGTGTTATCAATCCATTTGTGACACCATGCCAAAACACACATTTCAAATTTAGCCTATAACCTAGAGTTCTCAAATTCTGACTGAACCCGACCCGACATTTTCGGGCTGAGCCGGGCCTAATATGTATGCCAATTCGTAGAGCGGGGCCTCGGGCTCCATGAAAGTGAAATGCTGACTGGCATTTCACTTTCTCTCTGTGATAAGAGTTCTCAAATTCTGCTCAAACCCAAACCAAAATGTATGCTAATTAGTTGGGCCAGGCCATTTAGGGCCGGGTCTTAATTGTCAGGTCCGTTGAGAACAACCTGTACATAGAACCGAAGCATTCTACTTGAAACTGATGACCCTCTTATAATTGACCCTCTCCTTTTGAAAAACGGTAGGCTCAGAGCCTCAGACTATTATGTTTTCCATTACCAGCAACGTAGTTACCTTACATTACACAAGATGTACTTCTGCTTTCAAGATGTTACACAAAGGTTTCCTATCCCCTGGAAATACCCTAAAGCTGTAATACAACGATAATACAACGATTACGTAGATAGATTCTATGGAAACTTAACCTGCAGATTCCAGCCCCAGTTCATGTAAGCCAGGACCCCAAAATTGGGGGGAATAATTATTTTAAAGGTATACAGTACGCACCCCTAGTGTAGAAAATATGTGCTATAGCATTGCACAAGGAATTGTATTATGAATTTCAGTAAAACAAGTATATATTTCACCGGTAATTGTTAAGCACCTCTGGCTGGCAAACTCACCAACCCATTCACTTTCACACTTTCCCCTTGGGCCAAAGGCATTCACTATCCCCACTATCCAAAACCACCAAGTAATATTTCAAATTTCATATAGGCTAGTAGACCCGTCTCATTTTATGGTAGTGTTGACATACCAGTTAACACACAGACAGCAACGATATAGGATTCAGTTTAAGAATCGGCAAAGGTCTTACAATGTCACAGTGTTTTCTGTTCAATCTCTAATCCTGTATTGTTTGGTGACTACTTATTAGATTAGACGGTGCTTCCCAAACCTTTCAGGTCGAGACCCAAAAGAGAGATTAGGCGTTTACCCGGGAGTCTGGAGTCGGGACCCAAAATACTGAAAAAAGCGATCTACAAGTTTTTGGTCCGTGACTCACAAATGGGTCCCGGCCCAGTGTTTGTAGTGGATTATCAGAGCATTCTACACCTACACAATAACAATAAGTGTGCGGTTTGAAAGTTGTTCAGAACCAGAACATCCAGATTCCAGTAGTAGTACACATACCCTGAAGCTGTCTCAAATATAGCACTGCAGGCCACTTAACAGGTCAAATATTTGTGCAATAGGGCGCAGCGTTTTTGAGACACTTGAAGCACTTTATCTACCGTGTCATTTGATATTGCTGATAAGTGTTTTAGCCATGGTGTTGCATATTTTACCCAGGGCCATTTGTATTATGCTTTTTGGTTTTGTACTTTGTTTCATGTCTTTTATGAGTGAGTGGTTTTACTATTTTTGCTAGATTACTATTTTTGTGGATTACTCAATATCTTTAGCTTATCTCTCAAAAGTTAATACTTATGTCAATAAACATGTCAGTGACATCGAATGGCAGGTCAATGCATCGTTGTTTACTAACAAGATAGTCAAAATGCTTAGCTACAGTATGTTGTCAATAGAGGGTTTGCACATCATATCATCATACCTGGAAGTTATGCACCATTATACATTTATATTATATTGTATATAATAATAAATAATAATAAAACTTTATTTGTATAGCACCTTTCATGACATGAAATGCAGCTCAAAGTGCTTTACACAAAAAATAAAATAAAAGCAGGGCATAAACAATACAGTGAGGACATGAATAACATTTTTTTTAAAAGACAGATAAATCAATTAAAAGCAAGGGTGTAAAAGTGGGTCTTGAGCTGAGCTTTAAAAATGTCTACAGAGGCTGCCTGTCGAAGGTACAGTGGGAGTTTGTTCCACGCCGTCGGCCCGTAGAAGCAAAAAGCTGCTTCCCCGTATTTTTTAGTTGCCATTTTTTTAGGCAAAGCGAGCAGGCCAGCAGTGGAAGACCTTAGGGGGCGGTTTGGGACATATTTCGGCAGGCAGTCATGTAGGTAGGAAGGTGCGAGACCATTGAGAGCTTTATAAACAAGTAAAAGAATTTTAAAATCAATCCTAAAAACAACCGGAAGCCAGTGCAATGAGGCCAAGACTGGAGTAATATGTTCTCTCATCTTAGTTCTAGTTAAGACTCTGGCTGCTGCATTTTGGACAAGTTGTAATCTGTCAGTTGATTTCTTAGGCAATCCAGAAAAAAGTGCATTGCAGTAATCAAGCCGAGAAAAAACAAAGGCGTGGATTAGCGTTTTTGCATCGTCCAGTGACAGATAGGCTCTGATTCGTGCAATATTTCTAAGATGAAAAAAGGCAATCTTGGTAACATGATTAATGTGTGAATTAAAATTCAGTTCAGAATCAATAGTGATCCCCAAGTTCTTTACTGTACTGTTACCTTCTACAGTCAGGTTGCCAAGTCTGCTTTTTATCGATTCTTTCTGCTCACTAGAACCGATTATGAGAACTTCTGTCTTATCCTCATTTAGCTTGAGAAAGTTCTCACTCATCCAGCATTTAATGCTAGACAGACAGGTCAACAGCGGGTCTAAGGCACAGAGATCATCTGGATCTACAGAAAGATAAAGTTGGGTATCATCAGCATAGAAATGAAAATTGACTCCGTGATTGGTAATGAGTTCTCCCAATGGCAGTATGTACAGGGAGAATAACAGAGGACCAAGAATTGAGCCCTGTGGAATACCAGAACTGATGTTGTGTTTGTCTGAGTCAAACTCAGCTAGATTGACAAAATAGCTTCTGTTTGTTAGGTAGGAGGAAAACCAGGACAGGGCCGTGCCAGACAGGCCTACCCAGTGCTCCAGACGCTGTATTAAAATTGAATGGTCAATCGTGTCAAATGCAGCCGTTAGATCTAGAAGTAAAAGAACGGAAACATGTTTCTTGTCAGCAGACACCCTAAGATCATTCATTACTTTTACAAGTGCTGTTTCTGTGCTGTGGCCTTTCCTAAAGCCAGATTGGAATTTGTTATGCACATTGTTGTTCTGTAGAAACACATCCAATTGATGAAAGATGCATTTTTCTAAAACCTTGCCCAGAAAGGGCAGATTAGAAATGGGTCGGTAGTTACCCATCACAGAGGGATCAAGATTGTGTTTCTTGAGTAAGGGCCTAACTACAGCCGTCTTCAGTGAGTCTGGAAAGACGCCTGATTGTAGAGAGCTGTTTACAATTTTTAGGATATCTCCAATCACACTGTCTAAAACCTCTTTGAGAAAGGTGGTGGGAATTGTGTCCAATGAACAGGAGGATGATGTCATCTGAGATATGGTTTTTCGGAGTTCGTCTTCATCAATTGTACAGAAAGACAATAGGCTCCCCCTGGAGAGATCAACCCTGGCACCATTAGCTGCTGTTAGAGGGCTTGAGCTAGCAGCAGCACCATTCATAATATCAGCTCTAATGTTACAAATTTTGTTATCAAAAAAGCATGCAAACTCATTACACTTAGCTTTAGAGGCCGGGAACGACTGCTTGTAGGACTGCGGGGGGTTTAAAAGTCGTTCAATGGTAGAGAATAAGACTCTGGCATTTTTCTTGTTCTCATTAATAATGCCAGAGAAATAAGCCTGCCTTGCCAGACGCAGGGTTTTGTTATATGTGACTGTTGACTTTTTAAGAATCTCTAGGTGGATGGTGAGTTTGTTTTTTCTCCAAGCTCGCTCAGCTCTACGACAATCTTGCTTCAGTGAACGTGTATGCTCATTTATCCAGGGTGTTACTCTGGTGTTCTGTTTCTTTTTAGTTTTCATAGGAGCCACTATGTCAAGAGCTGACTCTAGTTTAAGATTAAACATTTGGACCATATCATTCACTGGGGGAGTATCGGATAGGGGGGGGCCCAGATGACGAGAGAACTCGTTGGCTGCAGATGAGCTAAAAAAACGCTTTTTTATAGTATATTCAGTGATGTTTTTCTCTAGATCAGAGACAGTCATATTAAAACACAGCAAATAGTGGTCTGATAGCTCAGGCATTTCAATAGTCCTTTCAACAGTGATGTTCAGACCTCTAGAAATCACCAGGTCCAGAGTGTGCCCCTGTTTATGTGTAGGCCCAACAACATGTTGGATGAACTCAAAGGAGTGCAATAACTCTAAGAAACCCAGAGCCACCGCATTTGAAGCATCGTCCAGGTGTAGATTAAGATCGCCCGAGATAAGAGTTCTGTCATAGTTAGTGGAACAGATAGATAAAAGTTCTGATATTTCTGTTAGAAATACAGCTTTGCTGCACTTTGGAGGACGATAAATGCTGATCATTGGGATAGAGGACTGACCCTGCAGTATAGTGGCCTGGTATTCAAAGGATGAAAAGCTGCCGAGCGTCAGAGCCTTGAATTTTAAAGTGTCTGAAAAAATGATTGCCAGTCCACCTCCTTTCTTAGCCTCGCGAACAGAGTGGATGAAACTGTAGTTTGCGGGACAGGCTGGCGCTAGGAGAACAGCTCCATCCGAGCCAAGCCATGTCTCTGTTAGAAAGATAATATCTAGCTTCTCTTTACATATTATGTCATTTACAGAAGAGGACTTATTTGTTAATGACCTGATGTTAAACAAGGCAAGGTTTAGCTTGTTATCAGATTTTTGGGGGCTGTGATGCCTGTGAGGTACATTAACCAAGCAGCATTCTCTCTTCAGGCTACTCCTTGTCTTGGACAATCTATTTGAAATAACAGTGGAAATGTTGTGAACCTCAACCTGTACGGTGATTGAAACACCAGGCTTTCTAGAAGCAAGGGGTCCATACATGTTTGTTGCTACGCATAATGGACCCTGTTCATATCAGTTATCAAATGTATTTTCTAGGCTATATGGGCGTGGCATATAGCGTGGGATTAACTCTGGCCATGGTATCTCTCGCAATTTGGGCTGTTGGGCTGGCCGTACGGTAAGGGGGGTCAGCCTTACTCCAGCGTTTATCAGGTCCATCATGCCCGGAGTGAATTTGAGGTGATGTATTGGTGAAGGAGTTTGAAATTCCTCCATTCGACTGTCATTGATGGACCTCTCGGCGGCCTCAGTATCCTCTCCACCAGTGGCCCCTGTGACTTCACGCTCTGTGAGTTTATCTCCACCAGGGGGCGCTGTGACTCCACGTCCTGTGAGTTTTCCTCCACCAGGGGGCGCTGTGACTTCACGCCCTGTGAGTTTTTCTCCACCAGGGGGCGCTGTGACTCCACGCTCTGTGCGTTTTTCTCCACCAGGGGGCGCTGTGACTTCACGCCCTGTGAGTTTTTCTCCACCAGGGGGCGCTGTGACTTCACGCCCTGTGAGTTTTTCTCCACCAGGGGGCGCTGTGACTTCACACCCCGTGCGTTTTTCTCCACCAGGGGGCGCTGTGACTTCACGCCCTGTGAGTTTTTCTCCACCAGGGGGCGCAGTGACTTTACGCTCTGTGCGTTTTTCTCCACCAGGGGGCGCTGTGACTTTACGATCTGTGCGTTTTTCTCCACCAGGGGGCGCTGTGACCTCACGCTCTGTGCGTTTTTCTCTGCAATAGTCACCCCCTATGAACACGGGGGTGAGTTCATAGGGGGTGAGTTTTTCAGGGGGCCATGCATCACCAGGGGACCATGCATCACGCTCTATGTAGTCACAGCAGATGCAGATATACCAGGGGGGATGCACTTCCTCTTCTCCATCAGAGGAGGACCACTCTTCTGCATCAGTCCAGAGCACATCAGGAGGAGTTGTGTGTTCACTTGATTTGACTTCTCCACCAGGAGGAGCTGTGGGTTCACTATCTGTGGTATTCCTTGTTTTGAGAACATCCTTGGCGAGGGGGAGAAGCTTGGCACCCGCCGCCACAATATTATCTGTTTTGGCTAGGGCGCTATCTCTTGATTCCATGTTGTGGAACAAGTTGCTGGAGAATAGTTTAACCCCCAGCTTGTTTAGGTGAATTCCATCAACAAAGAGGTGCCTACGATCAAAGAAGAAATTGAAGTTGTCAATGAAATTGAATGATTCTTCTGTGCATGCCGTTGAGAGCCATTTGCTGAGTGCATACAGTCTGCTGAAGCGTTCACATCCGGTCATTGGAGGTAGTGGCCCGCTGATCCACACGTCTAAATCTAGGGAGCTGAGGGTGTGGAATAGGGCTCTGAAATCATTTTTTAGGATTTCTGACTGTTGTTTTTCTGTATCACGTGTACCGATGTGCAGTATCAGTGTTTTCACCATAGGGTGTGCAGCAACAACGTCAGAGATTCTGTCATTCAAATCAGAGACTGTGTCTTTGGGAAAGCATAGAACTTTTGCTTTTTTCTTTTTGTTACTTTTAACATATTTCACAGCCTGATCACCAACAATCAGGAATTCATTAATTTGGTCTCCATTAGCTCGCCTTTCATTTTCTGTGATGTTGGATCTTACCCTGCTCGGTGTGGCGATATCTCTGTCGTTCATCTGGAGCAGTGGGCTGAATCTGTTAGCCACCTGCACATTCTCCATATGGGGAGATATGATTTTTGATCTGCTTTTCACAGTTTTCCAATTTTGAAGGGGGGTGGACGAGGCTCTGAGTCGGGCTGGTAGCGTAGGCCAGCTGGTCTTATCGGGGCTCCGAGCTCTTCCAGTTAGTCGTCCTTTCAAGTCCTGTACGCCGTTCTCTCTGTTTGTAATCACAGTGGATATACCGGGGGGGGAGACACCCCCAGTTTTTCGTCCTTTCATGTCCTTTGGCCTAGCGCCGAGAGAACTCCAGGCGAATGTCTTATCCTGCGTGCGGTTCTCCTGATTCCCATGTTGTTGTTTTACTTCCAAATTAACTTTTAAATAGTGTAATTCCGCTTCGAGCACTGCAATCTTTTGAAGCAGTTTCTGAAAGTCCTGATATGATATGACAGGGAACATCGCGGTGCTGGCTATTTGCCAAGTATCCAGTGCTAGTTAGCTATAGCTAATGTGCCACGTACCCATTCACTGGAGGTAAAAAAAGAGTATTTTGCAGTATGGCAAAAGCTTCGTTCTATAGAAGAAATACAGTCCCATCGGTTTACAAGTAATGAGGATCCACTTGTAGTTTCTCAAAGAAAAATAAAACATTGATATCAGTTGAAGAATGCAAGCATATGACATAAGCAACTGATAATGTAAGAAACAGCAGACAATTGTAAATAATCATTTGCATGAATGTGCTAAAAAGCATTTGTAATTTGTTCAAAAGAATGACAAATTGCTTTTATGATGAAGTGACAAGCTGAAGTTGAGAATTTTAGCATTTCAATTCCGAGTAGAGAAAAAAACGAAACCATAAATCGAACATTTGGCCACATTACAAACATTACAAACATTCTCCTTTTAGAGCTATGATAGTACGGTACTGTACTGTACTGTACTGTACTGTACTGTACTGTACTGTACTGTACTGTACTGTACTGTACTGTACTGTACTGTACTGTACTGTACTGTACTGTACTGTACTAGGCATGGGACAGTTACCTTCAGCGTGATGAAGGCTGACTGGATGAGGCCCGGGTCAGCGCCTCTCCAAATTACTTGGTTCCCCATGAGCACGTGCCACGCCAGCTGACGAAACTCAGTCGCCCCAAGGACCTGTTAGGGATCAAATAGACAGCGGTGTGAGGCTGGTAAAGTCCATGTCAAAAATTGGTTGACCCATTTGTGGGTCATTTTTTATGGGTGCCTTTATTTTTTGTTAAATGTTATGTTGTTATGTTTTGCTAAATTTAGTTTTTAATTATTTTTACTTCAAAACATTTCCCCCCCCCCCCCCCAAAAAAAAGCAAAAATTTCCATGAATTAAAAACAAAATTTCATGAAGAAATCAAAGAAAAATCTAAGAAATTCCACACATTACAAATGTTTAAGAAGTAGTGAAAATAGCCGATCTACAAGCTCACAACGCACCACTTCGCACCGCGTTGTGCGCGGGCGCGCACGCACGCACGCACACGCGCACGTACGCACACACGCACACACACAGTAAAAATATTGATAGTTATCGTGAGACGGTGAGCCGAGCACTGAATAGACAATGGACAATGTTTGACGTGATATGACTCAACATGCGTGCACACAGCACGCCGGCGTGCACGTGGCTAAACACTGAGGTAATAACCAGAACAAACAGTAACAAGAACAGTAATCCCACCTGCCTCAGATGTCTGAGGGACCTGAACTTTGGACCGGGAAAGTCCTCAAATTTCCCGGCATCGCCGTACAGCAAGTGCCCGCCCAGCTCCATCTCTGATTGGTGGCGCTGTGGTCTGGCCCCGCCTTCTTCAGCTCCCTCCCAGCAGCTCATTTCCTCCTCTTGTTCTTCAGGAACAAACATGAAACTGTGTTTAACATTTAGACCCGAGAACGATTCTACAAATGTCTTCTAAATCAAAACAGTTTTCTGAAAAACCCATGTTTCTATGTCAGTTGTTCTCAGACATTTTCATGTCAAGGACCCCCAAAACTATATGTAATTAGCCACCGACCCCCATCTGAAAATATGTTGTTCCAGGGACCCCCCCAGAAGCAAAGATTTGAGTTGAAAACGTTCGCTCTGAAAGAATATATATTCAAAGATTCGCGCCACATCATTTTCACGATTTTTCAAAAATAGCAGATCTACAAGCTCGTGAGTTTGTGGATCTAGCTTGCTATTTTTCAATACCTTAAGTATAACATAATGCTTAAAACACCAAAAGGGGTTCCCGTCCTGAATGGGTTAAATGCTTGAGCTCTATTTTATATGCACGATGAAATTACAAGCACACAACGCATCACGAAGCGATGCGTTGTGTGCATGTGGACCGGCTATTTTCCAAAAATATTTCTTTCACATTTTATAATATGTTTGGCTTGTTTTCCTACAATGGCATGCCCACACTAGGGTGGTGGAAAATATGAATTTTAACCCATTTTGGGGCGGGAATCCCTTTTGGTGTTTTAAACATTGTTATAATTTAGCTATTGAAAAATAGCAGATCTACAAGCTCATAGCGCGCCACCGAGTGGCGCGCTACGAGCTTGTAGGTCTGCTATTTTTGAAAAGTCGTTTTTAACTCAAATCTTTGCTTCTGGGGGGTTCCTGGAACAACATATTTTCAGATGGGGGGGTCGGAGGCCAATTACATATCATTTTTGGGGTCCTTGACATGAAATATTGAACACCACGGATACAGAAACATGAGGTATTTCAGAAAGACATTTAGAAGACATTTTTTTTATTTCGACGTCTGGCCTAAATGGGTTAAAGGAAGATAAACACTACCCCCCCCCCCCCCCCCCCCCGGCTTCCTGTTTCTGGAGTCACACGCTTCCAGATCAAAGCTTCTATTTCCTTCGAGCCGCATGTTTTACAGCTTTCCAACTGTCTGTATAGTGTCTGACAGACTGACACAGTTTCAACGGACAATGAACTGAAAATCCCAGGTTCAGAAAAACTATCTACAAACTAACTAAGAAACAATGAAATAGAATCTTCGCTATAGCTTTCCCACCATCATAACAGATGGCATGCATTCCTTCATCCTACCCTTTTCACTTTCTATATAAATCGAGGCTTTCCTCAAAATAACTGAAATAAGACATAAACAAAATAAATGCGTGTAGTTTTCCGATTACGCTACCGATTAATCGTGCATCCCTGGAAAAAACTACACTGAAATCCACTTCTAAATGAGTAACAACAACTGTGGTTTAATCCATTTCAACCGAGACCGATTCTACAAAATGTCTTCTAAATCATGACAGTTTTCTGAAAAACCCTATGTTTCTGTATCAGTGGTTCTCAAACTATTTCATGTCAAGGAGCCCCAGAATTATATGTAATTGGATCTCAAAATAGGTTGTTCCAGGGACCTCCCCAGAAGCAAAGATTTGAGTTTAAAACACTCTGAAAGAATATATATATATTCAAAGATTTGTGCCACATGTTCACGATTTTTCAAAAATAGCAGATGTAGATCTGCTATTTTTCAATAGCTGAAGTAATAACATAACACCAAAAGGGGTTCCCGCCCAGAATGGGATAATAAGACACATGTTGGGTTTCGGTTTACCAAGCACTGTCAGCACCCAGCGGACGGCGGTTGTGAAATTCCATGACACTGCTTTGCACATTGCCAAAAATACGGAATGCTTTAAAGCCTCCTATTTCCTGTTGTTTTTGGCACCCTGTGTTGCTAAAATATTTATGTCAACAAAAAGGCCAAGGAATGTTTTACGAAGCAAAAACCAGGGAACTTCACATCTTGCATTGAACGTGATGCGGCAGAACTACTGTAACCATGTCTAGAGACTATCTATAACATTAAGATATTGGTCAGAGGGTAGCATGAATGGAAAATAAATGGTACATTTATGCATTTATATAGCGCCTTTATCCAAGGCGCTTTACATAGATTGTGCATTACATTCACCCATGCATTCACACACACACACACACAAACACATTCATACACCGATGGCGGCGGAAACCATGCGAGGCACCAACCAGCACATCAGGAGCAATTATGGGTTCAGTGTGTAACCAACATTTGAAGTGAACTGAGCTCCTGACCTCTGTCTAGTTGAGTAAGTAGCATTATTTTGTATTTTAGCAAGCTGCTGGTAGTGGTACTCTAAGTGCTTTTCTATTAGTATTATATTATTAGCTTGTGTGGTAGTCTGTAGTTTATAGTTGTATTGTTTGTGTTCAAGCAGTAGGCTAGTGGCACTTTGGACTAGTGTAATTAGTTTCACCCTGTAATAGGCCACTTGATAAGTAGTATAGCCCACTTGATTTCCTTGTGAAGTGTGAAGTGTGTGGTTTAGCCAGCACAGCTCAAGGGATAAGTAGCCAGGTTGTGAGTATTCTATTCAGTGTGTAACCAACATTTGAAGTGAACTGAGCTCCTGACCTCTGTCTAGTTGAGTAAGTAGCATTATTTTGTATTTTAGCAAGCTGCTGGTAGTGGTACTCTAAGTGCTTTTCTATTAGTATTATATTATTAGCTTGTGTGGTAGTCTGTAGTTTATAGTTGTATTGTTTGTTTTCAAGCAGTAGGCTAGTGGCACTTTGGACTAGTGTAATTAGTTTCACCCTGTAATAGGCCACTTGATAAGTAGTATAGCCCACTTGATGTCCTTGTGAAGTGTGAAGTGTGTGGTTTAGCCAGCACTCCTGGCAGACGATTAGCAATCAGTTGAAGTGGCCTTATACCACCAGCTGAAAGCGTCAGCTTTTAAGCGGCGTCCAGCAAACGAAGGCCAGGCGAACAAAGGCGACAGGCGACTTTGTCAAACGAACAAAGGCGACAGGCGACTTTGTCAAACGAACAAAGGCGACAGGCGACTTTGTCAAAGTCCGACTTCGTCACTGAACGATAAGCTGTAGCATTGATTAGTGACATATATAGTAGTGTGATAGATATAGTAGTGTATTGTAGTATATGTTTAGTGATCTACAATGTGTTTTCTTCCTATTCCTGTCCTCTCTTCTTCCTGGCGGTCGCACAAACACTGGGTTACACCCAGATGTCGCGACACAACTAATCTCATCTATCCTACTCTTTCAACTCACGTCGAGCAAGTGGTAACGGGAGGGCTTTGGAATTGCCACTCGGCTGTGGTGGAAGGCAAATCTGCTTTCATCTCAGCCTACGCATCCTTGCTCTCCCTTAACTTCCTTGCTCTGACTGAGACCTGGATCAGACCAGAAAACACTGCTACGCCCGCGGCTCTGTCAGATGTGTACTCTTTCTCTCACACTCCCAGAGCCGTGCGGACAGGTGGTGGGGTTGGTCTGCTAATTTCCAGAAAATGGAAATACTCTCCTGTTTCACTGTCACAATTCTCTCCTACCTCATTTGAATTTCATGTGGTCACTGTTTCTCATCCAGTCAAGCTCACCATTGCAGTTGTTTATCGCCCACCGGGCCCTGCTGGTGGCTTCCTGGAGGAGCTGGACCATCTAGTCTCCCACTTCCCTGTCGATGGCTCTGGATTCATCCTTCTGGGTGACTTCAACCTCCCGACTGAGAAGCAGCTAGACCCACTACTTTCGTTTCTCGCCGCCTTTGACCTAGTTATTTCCCCATCTCCTCCTACCCATGAGGCGGGCAACCAACTGGACCTGATCTTCACCAGAGGCTGCTCTATTGCTAACCTGTCTGTCACTCCTCTTTCCAGTGAAAAGGGTAAGAAACTCTCTGATCACTACTTCATGTCCTACTCTCTCTCTCTCTCCTCTCCCCCCTCACAGCCCCTCCCTACCCACATGATTTCCTCACGTCACAATCTTCGCTCACTTTCCTCCACTGATCTTTCCTCTTCTGTTCTCTCTGCTCTCCCTGCCCCTGAATCCTTTGCTCTTCTATCCCCTGATACCGCCACAGATCTTCTTTTCTCTACTCTATCCTCTTCTCTCGACCATCTCTGTCCCCTCACCACCAGGCCTGCACGCCAAACTCCACCTGCCCCCTGGTTGTCGGACTCAGTGCGGACTGAGAGACGGAGCCTGAGAGCGGCTGAGCGCAAATGGAGAAATGGCAACCTCCCGGAGGACCTTCTCACCTTCCAATCTCTCATTTCTACTTTTTCCTCCTCTCTATCAGCTGCTAAAGCTGCTTTTTTCTGCACTAAAATTCAGGCTTCTGCTTCCAACCCTAAAAAACTCTTTGAAACTTTCTCCTCTCTCCTACAACCACCACCCCCTCCTCCCTCCTCGTCCCTCCTCCCTGACGATTTCGCCAACTTCTTTGACAAGAAGGTGAACGATATCCGATCCTCCTTCCCTCCTCCCCCGGCTGGTGCCCTGCGCACTACCCACACCCGTCTGCCTGCCACCCCCCCCTCTCTACCTTCATCTACTCCTCTTCCCCCCCCCATCCCCTCTCTATCCCACTTCTCTCCCCTCTCCCCTAACGAGGTCCTTCTCCTTGTTACCTCTAGTCGCCCCACCTCATGCTCTCTGGACCCGGTCCCATCCACTCTGTTGCAGTCTATTGCACCTGAACTTCTTCCCTTCTTAACCCACCTTATTAACACCTCTCTGACATCTGGCTACTTTCCTTCTACTTTCAAGACTGCCAGAGTCACCCCCCTCCTGAAGAAACCGACACTTGACCCCTCTGAGATCAAGAACTACAGACCGGTTTCCCTTCTATCCTTCCTATCTAAAACTCTCGAACGTGCTGTCTTTAAACAACTGTCCTCCTATCTCCACCAGAACAACCTCCTGGACTCCAACCAGTCTGGTTTCAAAGTGGGTCACTCGACAGAGACTGCCCTGCTGGCAGTGACGGAGTCGCTCCATGCCGCTAGAGCGAACTCTCTCTCCTCCGTCCTGATACTCCTGGACCTGTCTGCAGCGTTCGACACGGTGAACCATCAGATCCTCCTCTCCACCCTCGAGGGGATGGGTGTCTCAGGCTCTGCACTCTCCCTGTTTGCATCCTACCTGACGGGTCGCTCCTACCAGGTGATGCTGAGAGGGTCTGTGTCAGAACCACACAGGCTCACAACTGGGGTTCCCCAAGGCTCGGTTCTGGGTCCTCTTCTTTTCTCTCTCTACACTACATCTCTGGGTGCTGTCATCCACTCCCATGGCTTTTCCTACCACTGCTATGCCGATGACACCCAGCTGATCCTCTCATTCCCCCCCTCTGATACCCAAGTGGAGGCACGCATTGCTGCTTGTCTGGCTGACATCTCGGCGTGGATGTCGACAAACCACCTGAAGCTCAACCTGGACAAGACCGAGCTGATGTTCCTCCCGGGGAAGGGCTGTCCGCACCGAGACATGGCCATCACCATTGATAATGCTGTGGTGACCTCAACTCGGACTGCGAAAAATCTGGGTGTGACCCTGGACGATCAACTGACGTTCTCGGCAAACATCGCATCAGTGACAAGGTCCTGCAGATTCCTCCTCTACAACATCAGGAGGATTCGCCCCTTCCTCACGGAGAAGGCAGCCCAGGTGCTCATCCAGGCTCTCGTCATCTCCCGCCTGGACTACTGCAACTCCCTCCTTGCTGGTGCTCCGGCATCTGCCATCAGACCTCTGGAGCTTGTTCAGAAAGCTGCGGCTCGTCTGGTGTTCAACCGCCCCAAGTTCTCCCACACAACCATCCTTCTCCGTTCTCTACACTGGCTCCCCGTAGCGGCTCGCATCCAGTTCAAAACCCTGGTGTTTGCCTATAGGGCAGTGAAAGGAACAGCTCCTTCCTACCTCCGGGCTATGGTCGATGCCTACACCCCTGCCCGACCACTTCGGTCTGCCACCTCGGGGCGACTGATTGCCTCGTCACTCAAGGGTCCTTCTGGCCGATCCACACGGTCACGACTCTTTTCTGTTCTGGCCCCACAGTGGTGGAATGACCTCCCCACTGATGTTAGGACAGCAGAGTCACTGCCCATATTTCGCCGCAGGTTGAAAACCCACCTCTTCAGGAAACACTACCCTTCCTCTCTGCCTGACCTACTTGTTGTTAACTAGTTGTACGAACGCTTGTTTTCTATTGTTGTATTGTTTATTGGATCTTGTTTAGTCGATACACTTAATTGTTTTAGCTCATGCTCATTTGATTTAGCTATTTTGTCTCATCTGTTTAAGGAAATAGGTAGCTGATATATTGCACTTTTACCTTAGCACTAGGTATACTCTTGGTTGCTTGTTTTTGCAGAAAATGCACTAAAGACTTCTGGTGATTAGTAGTTTTTGTTCCCTACCTATGTTGAATACACTTATTGTAAGTCGCTTTGGATAAAAGCGTCTGCTAAATGACTGTAATGTAATGTCTTGCTCAAGGACACTTCGACACTAACTCTGGGGGAGCCCGGGTTCGAACTGGCAACCTTGCGGTTACCTTCCGGCCACTCCACCCCTGAGCCACCGCCGCCCCGTAGCATGTTTATGTATTTTATTTTCACACCAATGTACAGTATTATTTTAATGATCTACATCAGTGGTTCCCAGACATTTCTGGTCGAGACCCAAAAGAGAGATTAGACGTTTGCCCGGCGGGACCCAGACGAGTGACAATAGCAGATGTACAAGCTCACAACGCGTCGATTCGCATCGCATTGTGTGCTTGTAGATCGGATATTTTCACCACTTCTTAAACATTTGTTTTTTTAATTAATCAAATTTATTTGATTTCTATTTTATATCTTCATGAAATTACTGGGGAAAAAAATAATTTGTTTTAGATGTTCCTTTTTCTGGGGGAATGCTTTTTGAAAATGTTTTGAAATAAATAATTAAAACCAAAATGCAGGGAAAAAAGAACAACAGATAACATAACATAACAATGTGTCAGCGACCCACACATGGGTCCCGACTCAGTGTTAGGGAACCAGTCATTCCTATACTGTGCTGCGTCGGGACGGGTTGGGAATATCCCAAGAAAGTCACGGATCACATGATGATTTCCACTTTCAGGAAAACAAGCGGCGGTCACCGACTGGTCATATGCGTTCATCGTGTGAATCACAGTCTGTTCTGGTGTTTTGACGGCTGTGAAAAGTCTTCAGAGGCAGTGCGCGCACGCGCGCACGCACGCACGCACCTCTGCCTTCCACAGAGGTTGAGTCAACCGCACTATACAAGAATATTGAACAACTTATTCCTCCCTAATAAATCCCCATAATCATTGCTTAGACATTATTATGTCAACTCCTGCGCGCGCACGCACGCACGCACGCACGCACGCACGCACGCACGCACGCACGCACGCACGCACGCACGCACGCACGCCCCCCCAGTCTCATGTCTCAACTCTGATCCTCTGTCCACACCACATGACATGGAATGACATCATGAACCTCAGGGAGTCGAGCCAATCTCTGCCCGGAAAGACAGACAACGGATCCCTCAAAATCCTGCTCTCTCCGTCCTCCGCTGTATTAAGGGAGCAACTGCAGCTGCTCAGCCCTTTACCATCATTTACAGAGCGAACCAAGGCAGTTCCGATGAGTAAAGCTACAACTCCCAATTGTGGTCAAGACAAAAGAATGTCACCCCAAAACACTTAGGCAGGAATGTTACCACCACAATGGGGGATTTTCAAAACGTATATTTGAACAGTTTGCACCACTATTCTGTAGTTCACTAGATATATATATTTGTACCCCTATGCTTTGATTTGTATTCCTCATGATAAAAGAAAAAGCCACTATTACTTTGAAACATTCCTCAGCAGTATTACACTTACAGTTGGAGGCCATCGATATTGTCCTTTTCTTTTTGCTGAGGTTTGCGTGATCTGCGCAAAAGGACAGTTAACCCATTTTGGGCGGGAACCCCTTTTGGTGTTTTAAACATTATGTTATAATTTAGCTATTGAAAAATAGCAGATCTACAAGCTCATAGCGCGCCACCGAGTGGCGCGCTACGAGCTTGTAGGTCTGCTATTTTTGAAAAATCGTGAAAATATTTATTTCAGAAAACAGAAGGGACAATATCGGTGGCACCCAACTGTACACAGTAAGGCTTAATGCGATTAGAGCGATTAGAGCTGAACATGTTTTGAAGGAATTGTCATCGTGAAAATATTGCAATCTGTGTCGCAACATAAAAAGCAGGAGTTAACATAATAATGTCTAACAGTCTAGCAATGATTATGGGGATTTATTAGGGAGGAATAAGGCAGTTGTTCAATATTCTGGTATAGTGCGGTTGACTCAACCTCTGTGGAAGGCAGCACAGAAAGTGCTTGCAAGAATGCATTAACCCATTTTGGGCAGGAACCCCTTTTGGTGTTTTAACTAAGCATTATGTTATACTTTAGCTATTGAAAAATAGCAGATCTACAAGCTCATAGCTACGAGCTTGTAGATCTGCTATTTTTGAAAAATCGTGAAAATGTGGCCCAAATGTTTGAATATATTCTTTCAGAGCGAACGTTTTTAACTCAAATCTTTGCTTCTGGGGGGGTTCCTGGAACTATTTTCAGATGGGGGTCGGTGGCCTATTACATGTAATTTTTGGGGTCCTTGACATGAAATATTGAGAACCACTAATATAGAAACAGATACAGAAAAAAACTAAATTTAAATTTCGTTTTAATTTTATTTATTTTAGTCAGGCCTAAATGCATTAAATCACGGGCATTCCTTCCCACTGTCGTCAACTGTTTACTCATAGCGGGCAGGCTGAGTCTTTGTAGGACAAATTAAAAATATGTACAATCATTATGTCTCACGACTCATTTGGATGATTTGCGTGAGATCAAGTGCAGAATGACATGTATTGGCAGCACTCACACTCAGTCAGTCTATGACCATTCTACTGTCAGGTGTCTACTATGAGCACTGTACCTACGGGACCAGTCTGTCTGTCTGTCTGTCTGTCTATGACCATTCTACTGTCAGGTGTCTACTATGAGCACTGTACCTACGGGAGCTGTCTGTCTGTCAGTCTATGACCATTCTACTGTCAGGTGTCTACTATGAGCACTGTACCTACGGGAGCAGTCTGTCTGTCTGTCTGTCTATGACCATTCTACTGTCAGGTGTCTACTATGAGCACTGTACCTACGGGAGCAGTCTGTCTGTCTGTCTGTCTATGACCATTCTACTGTCAGGTGTCTACTATGAGCACTGTACCTACGGGAGCAGTCTGTCTGTCTGTCTGTCTGTCTGTCTGTCTGTCTATGACCATTCTACTGTCAGGTGTCTACTATGAGCACTGTACCTACGGGACCAGTCTGTCTGTCTGTCTGTGACCATTCTACTGTCAGGTGTCTACTATGAGCACTGTACCTACGGGACCAGTCTGTCTGTCTGTCTGTCTGTCTATGACCATTCTACTGTCAGGTGTCTACTATGAGCACTGTACCTACGGGACCAGTCTGTCTGTCTGTCTGTCAGTCTATGACCATTCTACTGTCAGGTGTCTACTATGAGCACTGTACCTACGGGAGCAG
Source organism: Electrona antarctica (assembly GCF_951216825.1). Taxonomy (NCBI): domain Eukaryota; kingdom Metazoa; phylum Chordata; class Actinopteri; order Myctophiformes; family Myctophidae; genus Electrona; species Electrona antarctica. The sequence goes on from NC_136811.1 coordinate 11,528,538, forward strand.
TCTGTCTGTCTGTCTGTCAGTCTATGACCATTCTACTGTCAGGTGTCTACTATGAGCACTGTACCTACGGGACCAGTCTGTCTGTCTGTCTGTCTGTCTGTCTATGACCATTCTACTGTCAGGTGTCTACTATGAGCACTGTACCTACGGGACCAGTCTGTCTGTCTGTCTGTCTGTCTGTCTGTCTGTCTATGACCATTCTACTGTCAGGTGTCTACTATGAGCACTGTACCTACGGGAGCAGTCTGTCTGTCTGTCTGTCTATGACCATTCTACTGTCAGGTGTCTACTATGAGCACTGTACCTACGGGAGCAGTCTGTCTGTCTGTCTGTCTGTCTGTCTGTCTGTCTATGACCATTCTACTGTCAGGTGTCTACTATGAGCACTGTACCTACGGGACCAGTCTGTCTGTCTGTCTGTCAGTCTATGACCATTCTACTGTCAGGTGTCTACTATGAGCACTGTACCTACGGGAGCAGTCTGTCTGTCTGTCTGTCAGTCTATGACCATTCTACTGTCAGGTGTCTACTATGAGCACTGTACCTACGGGACCAGTCTGTCTGTCTGTCTGTCTGTCTGTCTATGACCATTCTACTGTCAGGTGTCTACTATGAGCACTGTACCTACGGGAGCAGTCTGTCTGTCTGTCTGTCTGTCTGTCTGTCTGTCTATGACCATTCTACTGTCAGGTGTCTACTATGAGCACTGTACCTACGGGACCAGTCTGTCTGTCTGTCTGTCTGTCTGTCTGTCTGTCTATGACCATTCTACTGTCAGGTGTCTACTATGAGCACTGTGACTACGGGAGCAGTACTGTTCCTGTCTGTCTCTCTATATGGAACAAGTCTGTCATACATTTTCCATTCGTTTTTTATTTTTCATTCGTTTTTTTGACTTCGTATTTTCAATTTAGTTGGTTTTCATTCCTTTTTTAGGTTTAGTTTATTTCTTATTTTGTGAAAAGGCTTAGTTTTAGTTACATTTTTTATTAGTTCAATGTTTAGCGGTTTTTTTTATTATTTTTTTTATGGATGGAATAGTTAGGGGCGGGGCGGTATTCAACAAGTTCCAAACAATAGCAGATCTACAAGCTCTGAATATGTCACATTTGAAGTTGTATTTATTTTATTTTTAGGGTGGGTTTTGCCTTTATTGATAGGATATAGTGGAGAGAGACAGGAAACAGGGAGAGATAGACTGGGAATGACACGCAGCATGCGCCTATATGTGGCATTCGCAGATTCTTTTGACAAAGACTAACACTAAGGACATTTTCCCAATGAGTTTAGTTAGTTTTATAAACACAAAGACTAAAACTAAGGACATTTTCTCAATGCTTTTACCGTAGTTCGTTTTATAAACACACAATGCCGTTCGAGTTAGTTATAGTTTTTTTTTGTAAAGCTTAGTATTTATTTTTATATCAGTGAACTAATTTATTATTATTATTTGTGTTTTGAATTCTAGTTTTTGTTATTTCGTTTAGTTCCAGTTAACTAAAGGCCCCATTTACACTGGCGGCCAGATCCAGCCTGAATCAGATCTGAGCCACATTCAGATAGGAATCTGATTTGTTTAAATGAGTCATGTGACATGTTGGACTCATTTAAACCAATCGGATTTCAATCTCGATGTGGCACAGATCTGATTCAGGCCACCCTGGGCAAGACCTACGCCGACTATCATCGGAAGTTGCGGGATTTTAGTGGAAGTATCGCCAAGGAAATTACGTTGATGCTTTACAAATCAGTTTACATTCTCCGCGAATGAAACAAGTGTTGTGATTGGTCGGGAAAATATCGTATCCGGGGGAAATACAGCTGACGGATGTTCCGGAGGATACATCCGCCGATAGCTTCTCTGCCTTACGTTGTGACCAGGCTTTTCTTTTCGCAGATAAGTAAGCCTGGGACCGAGGCTAGATTCAGGCTAGATTTGTCTGCCAGTGTAAATGGGGCCTTAATAACCCCCGTATCTCTGTGAGGAGCAGTCTTGTCAGCCCTACCTGTGTGTCTCTCTATGAGGACCAGAGTGTCCTCGGTCGGGGCTCCCTCCAGTAGTTTCTCAGTCAGGCGACTTCCACAGGCCTTCAGCAACCTGAGCATACAAAGAGCACACCGAGTGGATTCTTATTATCACTGGTTACCAGGGGTCATTGTCGCCATGTTGGCTTATTGCCACGGACACACAAAATGAATGAATTACCAGGAACACATGAAGAGATAGCCCTGAATGACCATAACAGGTCTGTTATGCCTTAGCTTTGCACAAAAAACATCCATCGCTACTTGACCAAATGTGCTGACCTCATCACATTAAATGATGATGGCTATGGCCGTTTATAGCCCAAGGAGTGTTTTTTGTGCAAAACGAATGCTTGGAATGGATTCAGAATCATGAAAACCACCTAGTTCCATATGTCACATCATCACATGTTACTTAAAGAATGATTTTTTTGAAGGGAAGACATCCGCACACTCGACTTACTAATGACAACAGGTGTGTCGGCGACAAAGCAGCAGACTGCAGATACATAGAGAAATAAAAAAGCTCTTGAACCAGCAAGTGACAGTGTGACATTTTTGCCTTATATATAGGATGTTAATGGTAAATATTGTCAGGGCGAAAATAAAAAAATGTAAACCGTTTTTTATGTGTTCTATAGGGTCCATAGAACAGAAAAAACATGGTTTACAAGAATCTTCAGGAAACATTTACACTTAAGTACACAATGACATACACGATTCCATTTTTGCCACGGACACACAAAATGAGAATTACCAACTCATGAAGAGATAGCCCTGAATGACAGGTGACCAGTGACAGGTTTGTAACTCTAAGAGTGAACCAAAATGGACCCATAAGGTCCATTTGGTAGTCTTGACAATTTGTGAGAAAAATAATTCAATGATATGTCCAAAAAATAAATGACTGGCGTCCGCCAGGTAGAAAGTGGTTAATAAATAACATTACAGTCAGAAACACATTAGCCCTGCCCCCAGCTACAGTAACCAAATAAACATAATTTATAGACACTTCAGCAGTATAAATTGCAATAAACTGCGTTCACACATCAGTGCACAGATGAAATTGAAAAGTATGAATATAACAAACAAACCATAGGGACAAATTAGCAGACACATAACGAACAAAATATGGATAATAAAAGGGGAAGACAAATGTAAAAAGGGCAACAATTTAACAGAATATTAATGCAATAGAAATATCTGCCTCTGTATAAAAGCAAGGCAAAAAAAAGTATGTTTTGAGTAGGCACTTAAAAGCTACAAGTGCCTACAAGTAGCTGTCCTCAGATGTACTTAGAGGGAGACTACTGAAATCGAGAGTTGCAGAGTTGAAATCCAGAGTTGAAATAAAGTGTGGCTCTGAAGCCTTGAGACATGAAACCAGTTATTTTTGGCAAGCAACACTGCCATGTGATTCTGAGGGTTCTACCAGGGATAAATTATCTAAATTATACCGTGGGCGTGGGGTGACTGGATAGGATGTTTCTAACTTTCTACCAGGGACATGGAATACCAAAACACTCGCCCCGGTGGGCGCAAATCCGGCGACCTCAGAACGGTCACTACCTGGTATTCCTCAGTAACCTCAGTTAAACTAAGCCTAAACCCTAAAATGATTTCTAATCTTATCCTCAGTGAAACAAATACAAGAACCGCCCCGCGTGTGGTAGGGCTTTAAATCGAAATAAAAAAAGTCTTCTGAAAGGATATATATTCAAAGATTTGTGCCGCAATTTCACGATTTTTCAAAAATAGCAGACCTACAAGCTAGTAGCGCGCAACTCGGTGGCACGCTATGAGCTTGTAGATCTGCTATTTTTCAATAGCTAAAGTATAACATAATGCTTAGTTAAAACACCAAAAGGGGTTCCCCCAAAGAATGGGTTAACTAGTCGACTATTCAACTAGTAAATCCACTAGTCGACCTTGTTGGTAATAGTTGACTAGTTGATAAGAAAGACTATGGTTATAGTCACCAATGTACACAGTAAAAAAGTTTTTTTTTTTTTTTTTTTTTTACATAATAGGTAGTTAAACAACTAGTCGACTAGTCGACTAGTAAACTAGTCAACTAGTAAAAATGACTATAAAATGGGGTGTGTGTGTTTTGGGGTGAGCCTTCCGGTTACCGGGACATATCATATCAGTAGCTTAAGTATACTGTGGACTGGATAGGACGTTTCTATCAGGGACATTATTATTATCAGCATCGGTACAGTGGTATAGCTGGTGACTTTGTTGTCAGGACAAGTCAACACATGTGATCCAGAAAGCACATATTGTCATGTTGTCTGACTGCAATTACATGGATTCAGAGTTTCCAAGTTAACCGTTTGTGTGTAAAATAAAAGTAATCTTTTCTTACCTGCCCCAAACGCATTACATCGGAATATAACTTTTTACATGGGCAAAATGGTTCAGACTGGTTCAGACTGTCTAATCTGCCTGTCTGCTACTCAGGAGAGATCTCAGGAGCTCATACATTATTACACTTTTAAAAAGTAAGCAAAAGCGATAAACAGACCGCACCCAGGGTGCCGGCCTGATTCCGGCGAGCCGCCCCACAGCCGAAACGGTTGAGAAATGACAGAGTTACCGTGTGGGGGTCCCTCTACTGTACCCTCTACTGTACTGTACTGTACTGTCACTGTACTATACATTACTGGCACACCCAAAATCACCATATATACAGTTAGTACATTGTGCGTGTGTGTTTGTGTGTGTGTTAGGTTGCGCACGCCGCACAGGTGGTGAAAAACAACCATGTTGTTTTCGTGCTCAGATGCACCCAGCCAGCCACCCACCCAGCCACCCACCCACACACATAGTCACTTAAGGAAGTGGTTGCACTACTTTAAAAAAAAAAATAGCGGATCAACCAATCTACAAGCTTACAGTCTAAGAAGGTTGTAGATCGGCTATATCCGCTATTTTATGAAAATATCTGAACATGGAAACGATTATGTCGATCTAATAATTGCGATTAGGCGATTATGCAATATTTGTGACAGGCCTAGTTGGGCACAGGGCTAACCGTGTTCCCGCTCCCATCTCTCTCTCTCTCTTTTATTTTATAATTTTTATCCCAACGATTTTGTAACCCATTTTTTCACCCAGTGTCAATTATCTAATGTAATCCTGGGCTCTACACTCCCTCTGCTTACCTGGGGAGAGCAACGGACTGACCTCATGCTTCCTTCAGTGCATGAGCGTCCAAGCCACCCGCTTCTTTTCACCTGACAGGGGGGGGGGGGGGGGGGGTCCCTGGAACACGTTATTCCAACCAGTTCCATTCCCCTCCATCAGGCGCCCCGGCTGGCCAGGGGTTGGCCAGTTTGTCCCGCTACCATCTCTATGGAATGTACAGTGCAAGCAGCCAGGATGGTGCACCACTCACCAGCTGAAGGAAGAGTGCAGGCTGGCCCAGAGGTTTGGGTGCTGGGTGAGCGAGGTCAGGGAGCGCGCTGCGTTGCCACTCCTCTGGTGGGGGAAGACGGCAGGGGAGAACACGCTGTTCATCCTCACTGCTCGCTGGGGGCAGACACCCTGCTCGTTGTCAAACACCTGTAAGAGACGGACAGGACAGGACAGACACCATGATGCCAGGTTGCCGGGTTAAGACTGTGATAGCCGTTTTTATTTCCAGGGAGAAGAAAAAGAAAAAGTCTAGTCCACTTCAATTCGGCATAGAGTAGCGCAAACATCTCTGCTGATTTCTGATCGTCTGCACCTTTGTTAAATTGACGCACACACGTAGACACACACACTCCTCTCTCTCTCTCTGTCGGTCTAATTAATTAGTCTCATGTCATGTCATGCAACTGCGTCTAGATTCTCCCGGCGGATCCTGCCGGGAGCCCACAATGTGACGTCATTTGAGGTTCGGGGGGGCGGGGTACCGTCCTAAAGTCGGCTCTTCGGTGCTACTGAAAATTTCTGACGAGCCGAAATCATTTCGGCACTACAGCGGTAAAATAGGAGTATGAATCGGCCCTAAGACTGTGATGACTCAAAGCTCAAGGCTTTAGATTCACGCTTTTTCCTCCCAAACATGGGTCCTGACTCCTGCCTGACCCAGTGTTTGGGAAACACTGACCACCACATGCCTCCTCTGTTACACAATCACCAGACGCTTCTTTTCACCCGACAGTTTCATCAGGAGAAGGTACTGTAACACACAAAGATATATTCTAAAATATTTGTACTACAGATTAGAACTTCAAGGGAAATTCCACTTTAAAAGCAACATTCAAATCATTTACTAGCCTGGTAAGGTCGCGGAATTCTAATTAAATTTCCGCAACCGCGGGGTGGTTTACCGGGCTAATAATTTACCACGTTGAGGTAAAACTGACTTTGGCCCCATTTGGAAGGGACTAGTTTTATTAGGGGGAGGTGGTGGGACAATGTAATTAATACCAGAGCATCTCTGTGGTTCTTAATCCTGCTGTAATTGGTCATGTCAGACATTCTAATGGATGGCGTGCCCATCCATGATGCCAGTAAAGATTCTGGTGTATTTGACCTATACAAATAAGCCCTGGCTGACAATAGCAGTCCTGTGTGAATGTATTCATTCGTTGGAAAGGAGCTTTCGCACCTGCTTTCTCTCTTTTCATCAAACATGGAGGCGCTTGAGGTCAAGTCCAGCTCAGAGTCATAATAACCACTGGCAAGATTTCTAGAGAACTCTCATCCTGTGCGAAGTGGTCGCTAATACCAGGAGCTGTCCTGTAATAACAATTAAATGATAGGATGTTGTCCTGCAAACGAGTTCCCATCCGAACAGAGCTTAACCCATTTTGTGTGGGAACCCCTTTTGGTGTTAGCATTATGTTATGCTTTAGCTATTGAAAAATAGCAGATCTACAAGCTCATAGCGCGCCACCGAGTGGCGCGCTACGAGCTTGTAGATCTGCTATTTTTGAAAAATCAAGAACCACTGACATAGAAACATGGCTTTTTCAGAAAACTGTCAGGATGTAGAAGACATTTTTAGAATCTGATCTCAGGTCAGAATGGGTTAAATCATCCCCAGCATGCGGCTGGCCAACGCCATCGCTGAACAGACATAGTGGCAGCAACAGGCACACCATCTGTACATAAATCACACATTTGATGCATATCTCTATGCTGACTCACCATTGACAAACTATTTTAGCATCTAGAGACGCCTGCCAATAAAGCCGCCAGCTTTATGGGCCATCTGAATGAATGGAAATTGGAGTGTGCGTGCGTGCGTGCGTGCGTGCATGCGTGCGTGCGTGCGTGCACATGTGGCCATAGACATATATACGTAGACGCCCTTTCCGGCTCTGAGGCGCGTGTCACCATTGAAGGCACAATTTTCCCGACATTCCTTGCAAAGCATTAGCGGAAGCTTTCCGCTCAAGAGACATGGAGGAGTCGCATGAGTGACGTCACTTGGGCAGCGACGCAGTCGCCTGCAGCAAATGCCTTCAGCACTTCTAAATAAGAAAGCTGCGGAGAACTGTTGCTTTGTGTTCACTCTTTAATGTTTTCTGTTAGTAATCTAATCCCCCCCTGGCTCTGATGTTGTATTGTTAATAACTTTGTTGTTTGTGTTTGTTTGTCTTGTTTTGTATTGTAATATATTGTCATGACTTGTTATAAAGATTTGTTTTAAAAAAAAAAGCCTTCAGCACTGCACTTCCGCCTTCATTGGGATACACGTCGCTCCAATGAACTGCAACGGCCAGTGAGGCATCTATTTTTTTATAATATCTATGCATGTGGCTACCTTAAGGGCTGTGCTTTGCAGACTCTGTATGGTGAGTCTGAGATGCCGTAGGAGGAATGGCCAGGAGTTGATGAGGTAGATCCTGTCCATCGCCACCATGACGATGCTGTACCAGCGCTGGAAGCCCCTGGCCAGGCTGTCTTTGATGAAGAACGTGTGGGAGAACACAAAGCCGTGCTGCTCGTCTCCAAAGAAGATGGGACCCTCCCGGCCGGGACAAACCTGAGGAAACACACAAACGAGGGGAAAAAAGAGGAGTGTGAGGAGGAAGGGGAGGTAGTAGGGGAGGTAGTAGGGGAGGTAGCACATGCAGTGTGAAAGAGTCTCTCTGATTGTCTTGCTTGTTTGTTTTTTAGCTGGTAGTTTCTTTCATTTCATTTCCTCTGTAAACGTAACTCAATTAATCCATTTTAGGCCGGGAACCCCTTTTGGTGTTTTAAGCATTGTTATACTTTAGCTATTGAAAAATAGCAGATCTACAAGCTCATAGCGCTCACACTATGAGCTTAACTCAAATCTTTTTAACTCAAATCTTTGCTTCTGGGAGGTCCCTTGAACAACATATTTTCAGATGGGGGGTCGGCGGCCAATTTCATATATTTTTGGTGGTCCTTGACATGACAATGTTTGAGAACGACTGACATGGAAACGTGAGGTTTTTCATAAAACCGTCAGGATTTAGAAGACATTTTGTAGAATTGTCGCATCTGTGTCATATTATAGCTTTTAAAGACGTGGGACTCAAACACACACAGACGTACGTTGTCGTTTACCTCACAGCTGAGGCTGCGTACACAGGCCTGGCGCACCACGCTGAACAGCTGCGGCTGCCTGGGGTGCTGGTGACTCAGGAAGCGAATGCCTGTCTCGTCGTCGATGCTCACAAAGCCAGGGTGAGATGCAGGTAGTGACCGGCAACCCTGTGGGACAAGAAAAAAATCACACCCGTGTGAAGTAAGTGGTGCAACTCCGTGTGGGGGTCCCCGGGGGGGGGGGGGGGGGGGGGGTTCCATACCCACATGAACGCACCCAGGGTGCCGGCTCGATTCCGGCGAGCCGCCCCGCGTCCGAAACGGTTGAGAAATGACAGAGTTACCGTGTGGGGGTCCCTCTACTGTACCCTCCACTGTACTGTACTGTAACTGTACTGTACTGTGACACCTGAAATCATCATATATACAGTTAATATGTGCGTGTGTGTTTGTGTGTGTGATAGGTAGCGCACAGGTGGTGAAAAACAACCATGCTGGTTTCGTGCTCAGACGCAGCCAGCCAGCTACCCAGCCTGCCAGCCAGCCACCCACACACATAGCTCCGTAAGGGAGTGGTTGCACCACTCAAAAAAAAAAAGACATACATGTTACACGAATAAGCCGTGGGGCTGACACGCTGTTGGTTCAAAATCCTCAGAGTGGTGAGGACAGGTCTCATTGGACAAAGTGAATGAGAACTGCTCTCTTTTCTCACAACATTCAGTGTCAATATGCCCTTGAGCAAAACGAAAAAAACTCAATTGTAGACTAAGACGGTGTATTATAGTATAGAAAAAGAGGTTGTGCTTCATTGGAGTGCTAGGAAAGATATTTTTCAAAATATATAAAAAGGCATCGCTTGCATCTCTCTCTTTCTCTGCCTCTCCGAATACCAGAAAGCTCGCCTAATTCTCTCTAACCTTGATTAACCCTGATTATGCAACACAACTGTTTTTTAAACATGCAACTGTAAAGTACCGAAATAAACTATTCATTCAAAACACAGTCGCCTCGGGCGTTAATCCGGCGGAACTGTAGAATGGTCTCTACCTGGTATTCCTAAACATAACCTCAGTAAACTATGCCTAAACTAACGGTTAAACCTAACACTGCCAAAACCTACCTAACCCTATTCCTAAACGTAACCCCAGTCAAACTATGCCTAGCCCTAAACTTAGTCATATAACCTTATCCTCAGTAAAACAAATAAATGAATACAAGAACCGCCCCACCAAGCGCTCGGCGTGCGGTCGGCGTGCAAAAATAAATAAATAGGGTGAGCGTGTTTTAAGGCGAGCCTTCCGGTTACCGTCTCTCCTTATCTTCTCTTCCTTTCTTTCCCCAGACACGGTTGAGCACACCCTAGAGCCTGCCTGATGTTTCTTCCAGTTAAGGAGGAGGTTTCCATTGCCACGGACACATAAATTGCTTGCTCGGGGTGGGACAATGTCAGGTCTCTGCTCTATATGTAATGTATCACTCTTTAGACAACTTGTTGTGATTTGGCAAAACGCACAAGCGGTAATGTTTTGTGATGTAAAATTTGAGTATTTTGTTCTCCTTGACTTGAAGTTTGGTATGATAGTTTTAGGAAGAGAGAGAAACAAAAAGTTATTTATCCCCAAACATTTTCTGAACTGTAACCATGCCCCACTTCTTTGCACAATTTACGTCCATGCGGTTTCTCTATTGTAGAGCATGTACAAAGGAGAGCACGTGTTAAATCCAAGTCAAATTAAGTCATGACCTTGCGGAGGCCAGCTGACATTTGTCACAGAGGACAGTCTTGTCCTCCTCGGCTGTCGGCTCCTCACCTCGCACATGTCACCCCTCTGTGACGCAGAGGTGTTAGCCCTCATGGTCAGTCCTTCTCCCTCGCGGTCCCCATCTCTGTCCCCCGGCGCTGGGGCCCCCGAATGGGACGGGGAAGGGGACGGTGGGTGCAAGGCCTCGGTGCAGAACAGAGTGCGAGGGCCATGGAGTTCACAGAAGTGACAGAGAGCCACCAGGGCATTCATCTGTGGGGTAAAAGATGACAATGGGTAGTTGGGTCAGGGCTCATCAACATCTGTACACAGACAAATGTGTCTCTGGCAAAGACATGTTCACGGTCAATTTTAGATTTTCTTCTTTACACACCATTATAATGTTCTTATTTAAGACCCAATTACTGAATGTCAAGTCTCCAGGTTTTCTTCAGAATATGTACAGTATGACAGTGATTTACTATGACTCTATGGCATATAGAAGTCCACTAGTGGTCCACACTGGTTGTATTCCAGTTGTAAACGTTGTATTCCCATAACTCTGAGATTGTGCAAATGGAACCAAATGGACCCGTAGGGTTCATTTGGTTCCATTTGTACACTCACTCTCAAGAGTTACAGACCTGTTATGGTCATCAGGGCTAGCTCTAGTGTATGCGTTACTGGTAATATTATTGTCCGCTCTGTAGCCTCTGTATAGCTTCACACTGTACAGATATTAGTACTATGTCTACATACATGCTATGTAAATTACATAAACATATCGATGACATTCGATGAATGTGATTGACAGTTGTGTTATTGTTATTGTGTGGTAACTGTATGTATATGAATGTGTATATAATATGTATGTGTGTGTATACACAGTATATATGCCATAACTGCATCATTACAGTGTATTAGACCAATTGAATCACTTCTTAAACCCTTCTCATTATGTACTTTGTTGACCCCCAGGGATCTACTTGATCCCTCCTCCTTTCCAAACCTCTTTGCCTAAAATTGCCGTTCTACAAGCTGATTGATCGATTGAATTAGTTGATTGGTTGAATACTTTATTAACAGTTTGCAGGGGATAAAAGCACAGAAAAGTACAGTTCAATACTTCAATACAAGCCATCTGTTAAGAGGATTTCTAATATAACCCAAGAAAGGGTTCTTTCCTCATATTCAACTCATTCTGAACATTCAACGACATACAAATCTAAAGTACTATGCAAAAACACATCATATAAACGGTTAGAACTCAAAATAAAGAATATGTATAGTAAATAGGTCTTGGGGGGGGGGGGACTTTTTTACTGGGGCATCCCCGTGCAATGTTGTGAGCCTGTAGATCTGCTACTCTAGCTGAATGTTCGCCTATAATTAGCCTATTATCACAATCATGTGTACATGTGTTGTGGATGTGACTAAACAACTATCTTACCTTCAGGACCAGAACCGGGGTTGGTCACTCTGCTCTGACTGACCAAATGACAGGCGATCCGCCGCGTGACACTTCAGCGAAGGACATTCATCACTCCAAATGTTATCAGACAAAAACTGACAAGACAGAGACACTATAGTACACTCTCTAAAAAATAAAATAGTTAATTTCCTTCGTTTATTCGAAATCCCATAATTGCCAATCCTCGGTGGTTAACCATTTGTGTGTGTATTGTATATTCTTCTTTACAAGCTGCAGCAGTGCTAGTCAGTTTGGGCAACAACACCCGGGATCACGTGACGTGACGCGGAGTCACGCGCTCTTTCCTTTCACGCACTCGTGATGACGGAACTCGCCGACCAAACAAACACTACAGTTCCCATGATGCCCCGCGCCGCCCTGCCTGATAACAACACAGAGCAGTCAGTCAGTGGCAGTGCTTCTTCAGGTAATGTTCGCCCCGTCTTCGCTAAAAAAAACTCGTTCGCTGTTGTTTTTCTTCCATTTAAATATGATACAGTATCATTGGAAACAAACGCACATTAACGGAATTCGCTCTTTTTTTTAGCTTGTGTTTTTATTCCCCAATTCGATGGCTTCTTCTTTATCAGCCAGCCACTTCCTTATAAGTTTTTGCATATCATTGTTCTATTTTTGAGTGGTGCAAGAACTCCCTTACGGAGCTATGTGTGTGGGTGGGTGGCTGGCTGGGTGGCTGGGTGGGTCTGAGCACGAAAACAGCATGGTTGTTTTTCACCACCTGTGCGCAACCTAACACACACACAAATATTAACTGTATATATGGTGATTTCAGGTGTGCCAGTACAGTACAGTGACAGTACAGTACAGTAGAGGGTACAGTAGAGGGACCCCCACACAGTAACTCTGTCATTTCTCAACCGTTTTGGACGCGGGGCGGCTCGCCGGAAGCGGTCCGGCCCCCTGTGCGCGTTCCCGGGGGTATGGATATTCCGGGGACTCCCCGGGGACCCCCACACGGTAACTCTGTCATTTCTCTACCGTTTCGGATGCGGGGCGGCTCGCCAGAACTGGGCCGGCACCCTGGGTGCGTTCCTGTGCGTCCCCCTCCCCCCGGCGACCCCCACGCGGAGTTGCACCACTCACTTCACACGGGTGTGATTTTTATCTTGTCTGCCCCCCACACACACACACACACACGACACACATATCAGCCAGTGTGATCATAATATGGTAGGTAGGTATTACACTGTAATTAAAGTGTTGTTGCATCATGCTGATCACACATCAGTGACCTGACCAGTACCTTTTTGTCTGTCTTTAGGTTCCACCACGTGGAGCACTATACAGTCAGTATGTCTTCAGAAGATGTGTCCAGCACAGTGGCTTTGGATCCATCAGCACCAGAGCAGACTGGAGAAGACAGCCAGACCAGCCCACAGGCAGATGATGCTTTAGGTCAGTGGTTTTCAACCCTTTTCAGATGAGATCTAACCTCAAAGACCCAAAACTTATATATATACCTATTGGCCAGAATATAAGATATTTTTTTCCAATGGAAATATCCTAAAAAATGGGATCGTATTATAATCGCCGGGGACTAAACTATTTGACATTCAATGTTCTTTTTCCACAAAAGGAGTCTTGAAAAATGGGTGTTGTCTTATAATCAAAGTCGTCTTATATTCGGGACAATGAATACGGGTATATAGTATTTTGTTGTTGTTGGATAAGATTTTGTCCACAATTGCATGCTGTATTTATTGATGTGGTGCCATAGGAGAGATAAAAGGCAAACATTGAGCTGTACTCTGTCGTCAACCCTAAGCCATTCCAGCCTGTCAAAGTGGGCAGGGGTGAGGTGGGTTCGGGGGGTGAGGCCCTGTAGTACCCTGACCAGTTTGTTTTAGGAAGTCTGGAGCCTTTTTTTAACTGCCTTTGAGGTGCTGTGGTACCAAGAGGTGCATGCATAGTCGAAGAATCCTTGTACGAGGGCTCCTGTTAGGGTCTTCAAGGTGTGTTTGTTGACCAGTGAGGAGATCCTGTATAGGAATCTTGTTCTTTGGTTGACTTTTTTGATTACGTTGGTGGCCATTTTATCACCGGAAAGATAAAGTCTTGAGAGCTAAGGGGGTCCTTGAAATGACAAAGTTTGGGGACCCAAACTTACTTTAAGAGTAAAAATGTAATCAGTTGGACGGTGAATCCAGGTTAGTATCTTGGGTAGGACATGATAGATTTACAGACTGCAGCTTTCTTTTTTTCCTTTTTTTAAATGTTTTTTTTTTGTGGCTTTCGCCTTTATTTTATATTTTTTATGGAGGGACAGACAGTAGGCTGACAGGAAATGGGGAGAGAGATGGGGGTAAGACATGCAGTAAAGGCCGTCGGGATCGGGAGTCGAACACGCGGCACACTGCCAGACTCGATTGCCAGCCAAGGTGCCTGGACCGCTGAGCCACGGCCCAGGCCGACTGCAGCTTTCTTTAACAGTCATTTTCTGTAAACAATCACTAAAAACTATTTTGGCATAAATTTGAATGTTGGGCTGGGCAACAGATGCGGAATTTCCACCTCCTGGGAATACCCCCTACCCGTTTGTTTACCTTTTATTTTCTTTCTTTCATTTCTATGCTTGCACATTCTCACTGAAACCCCCATTACTCTGGGCATTCCTAAATCTAACACACCCATTATTCATTTTATTAGCCGCCCAGCAGCTGCATTGATTAATTAATAGCCTGTAATGTTTTGCCCCTTCTGCGGTTTTAAACCTGTACACTACAGGAAAAGAAAGTACACAATCAGTCGAGGGTTTCACCGGCAGTCCGGCACACACGCAAATCACAATGCAAATAATGGCCAAATAAGTAATTCTCTACAGGACATTTTTATGGCTCTAGAAACTAGAGTCTAGATAGATGAGGGATAATGGGCTGCATGAAGTGAGGGGTGAGCTCAAGTACTTTGGGGAGGAGTCGAGAAGGGACATTATTTTACCTTGCAGAAGATTACATTTGGGGGCAGAGGGGCAGGCGACTTTATGGGAAACAGTGGACTCTGGCAGCCATTGGACGCTTTTATAGTTGGTAATAAAACAGTTTTTAGGCTTGGTTTTCTTGGGGAATTTCCCAGCAAGCTATGCAAACTGTTGACGAGGCTATGGTGGTGGGATGTGATTTACAATACACTTGTTTAAAAAGCAACAGCTTGGCTAATATTAGAATAATATATTATTTACAGACAGTGTTATTATCACACAGGAGAGAGAATGTAAACTCTCAATTGATTAATTGGACCACACTGAAGGGACCAGGCTCTCACTTTCAGTGTGGTAGTGGACTACCTTGTCCTGCCATACACTTCCATGTTGATACGCTGCTTGCTTAGATGATGAAACACACCCCTCTGAACTATGTGGTAGGGTGTGGAATAAAATGTATGTCGCATTATAAATTGTAGCACTCAAGTCGAGTGAGTAACTTCCATCCATCCATCCATCTTCAACCGCTTATCCGTAGTCGGGTCGCGGGGGCAACAGCTCCACCAGAGTGCTCCAGACTTCCCTCTCCAGAGCAACATTAGTGACTTCCTCCTGGGGGATTCCGAGACGTTCCAAGGCCAGTGAGTCGATGTATTTCCTCCAACTGCGCCTTGGTCCCAGTGGGACGTGCGTCGAGGACCTCCCTAGGGAGGCGCCCGAGAGGCATCCTAAACAGATGCCCGAACCACCTCAGCTGACTCCTTTCCAGGCGAAGGAGCAGCGGTTCTACTCCGAGTCTCTCTCGTGTGACTGAACTTCTCACCCTATCTCTAAGGGAGATGCCAGCCACCAGTGAGTAACTTCCATCTCTGGAAAACACTGAAATACCATAAAATAAAGCTGCAGAAAGTGAAAATAAAAACATACTTAAAAAAGTCTACTGCTCAGCATGGAAATCCCCACGGTACTGTTGACCCCTACTCTGCCACCACCGTAGCGGTTTGGTGGGGCGAGCGTCGGGGTGCCAGTCAGAGACCCAGTCTGACAAGTCTTCTCCATCCTTTTAACTTTTTTGCTTGCCTCGATGTGAGGTGTGCTCATAATACTGCTGCTTCTGCCTCCCCCCTCACCTGGTACATATGAATCATTGGCTACAATCTTTGTCTACCATGTGTTTTTATAATGTTGTGCTGTAAACTAAAACTCCCCTTTCCGTTTTGTCACTCGCAGAGTCGGCAGAACCACTAGAAGGCGGAGTCGGCGTGTGCCAGTTCTTCCTGAAGGGGAAGTGCCGTTTTGGCCACAGATGTCGCCTGTCTCACAGGTTCGTAAATCCCTTTCCTTCCTCACTGAAGAATTCATAACGTCCCCGTCCCCCCCCAGCACACAAAAGCCAAATTTAGGTGAAGCGTTAGCTTTTGAAAAATGTGTTATTGTCTGCAAGAAACACCTACGTGTATATAGGGTTTAAGTTTGTAAATGTTGGCAAGTGTACTAAGAACTGAAGACGTCAGTGGCGGGTGCATAACTCACATTTTATGGAAAATATAATGGAGTATTGTAAAACGTGGTAAATGGTAAATGGTGCATTTATATAGCGCCTTTATCCAAGGCGCTTTACATAGATTGTGCATTACATTCACCCATTCACACACACATTCATACACCGATTGCGGCGGAAGCCATGCAAGGTACCAACCAGCACATCGGGAGCAATTTGGGGTTCAGTGTCTTGCCCAAGGACACTTCGACATGTAGACAGGAGGAGCCGGGATTCGAACCGCTGACCCATGGATCATTGGATGACCTGCTCTACCTCTTGAGCCCAAACATGGGATGTTTACATTGGCTGTAACTGTAGCTGTAACTTCTAATAAATGTCAAATCAGCTAATGTCTGTAATGTTCATTCCACTATGGTGTTACCTGCTGCTCTTGGTCAGCACTCATCTAGTGCTGATCAAGCTCTGACAAAAACAGCCATAGCTCAGATAATTAATCAAATGCATTATTGACAATGTTATGTAAAATATAATAACAAATATTTACATTAAAAGGCTTTCACTGTCCAGGCTTTCACTGTCTCCAGATATGGAGATATACGAACATATCTTGCTGGCCAATATTAAAATCTCCATATATTGAATTCTCAGCTATATTTGGCCTTACAACCCAGATATTGAATTCTCAGCTATATTTGGCATTACAACCCAGATATATCGTTGTGTCAGAGATTCAGACATCCATCCCAGTTAAGTCCTCACCGGACACCACTGCGGCGGGTCCTAAAGTCGGACAACCAGCCCTAATTGAGTAGTATTTTATGAATAGTTTTAAAGATGGAGTGCCGTGATTCTTTTCCACCCTAAAACATGATCATCAGGTCTTATTGTCATATAAGGAGGTATAATTTTTTCAAAAAGTGTACAGTATTTGTTAAAATGTTGTTTTTATGTGGGCACGCCCACCAGTTCATTAAGTATGCCTGGTTTGCCTGGTGGGTGGTGATGGGTGGTGATCCAAATGAATGAAGGCGCACCCACAGCTGTAGTTGTATGATAAAGAGGGAGGGGTTAGGGGAGGGGCTGATAGTGTGATGTCACTATATTACTGTTTATTTCATTGGCCCGTTTGACTGTCAAGGGTTCAACCTCCAGGAAGAAACCCTAAATACAAAGTTAATACACCATTGCACATAAAAAACGACTCCAGGGTGTCTAATGAAGTACTGTCACCTCATAGACACATGAAAAACTGGACAAATACAAAAATTGTGGCACTCCCTCTTTAAGCATTCAGTTCCAACGCTTATCCAGAGTGACTTAAATGTGTGTTGAATAAACCAGTAACATTCAGTTGATAATGGGATCTGATCTGGGATCGATCAGAATAGCAGACTTCTTTTGATTTTACTCGTTCACGGTACGGTTTTCCCCTGTCTACATTCCTCTTGTCAAACGTTGATACTGTCTCTCTTCAACCTTTCACCTCATTGTCTGCTCTCTGTTATCTCTCCATTGCTTAGCAACCCTACGTTAGATGATGCCGGAGTTGTTTTGCTCAGCCAAGAAGAAGGCACGAAGAATGGAGAGAACGAGGGAAAGCACAAGAAGAGGAAAACCAAAGATCACAGTAGTGCTGCAGCAAAGCCAAAAGAGAGTGAGGAAAACGGTAATGCACTTTCCCTTCTAGCATTACGGCTCCTTTGTTGTCTGATGAGTGCACTGGGGAAACCCACAGGAAACCCACGGGCCTGTTTCCATTGTGGTCCATTAAAACAATTAACACCCAGCCAGCCAAACGACAGACAGACATAACAACAAAGCAAACACGAGAAAATACTCAAATGAAAACCATAAACACATTTATAACAAACGCAACAAGAACAACATTGTAACAATTATCGATGGGGTTAGTCATGTTTACAATTCAATATGGTCATTTACACCAGGGCCGGGGACCCCCGGAAATGCTTTGGCAATGTCTCGGGACCCCCGCCCCGCCCCCTCCCGACCCCCAATATAAATTGACTGCTACAATAACCTTAATAATAGAGACAATACACCATAACGTAAATAAATACTGAAACCAGATATAATCATTAGGGAAGGTGTATGCATGTACTACATGGGTACTATATGTAAACTCTTCATTTCCATTCAGTTGCAAAAAAAAAGAAAAAAAACGTTTTTGTTTTTTAAAAAATAATTTGGGGACCCCCCAGAATAATTTGGCGACCCCCCGAGGGGTCGCGACCCACGGGTTGAGAACCCCTGATTTATACCAGAGGTTCCCAACCACTGGTACTTGTACCACTGGTGGTACTTGAGCCCCCCCTCCGGTGGTACACACAGGAGTCGCCCAAAAAAAGGAGAAAAAAGACAAAAGTGGAATGAAATATTTATATTTCTACAGGTAGTTCTTCTGAACAACTAATTGGTTGAAATATGTAGGCTATCCGGCCGTGCTGAAATGGGCATGACAGCACACCTGTAGCCGTTAATAGAAGATTTGTGAACGGATTAATCACATTAGAAATATCATTGTGCTGATAATAGTGATTAGACAGAGTTTTGTCAGCAGCATTCTTGGCTTAGGAATGGAACAAAAAGGGCAAGTATAGCCTACGCTCCTGTTTTAACCCATTTTGGGCGGGAACCCCTTTTGGTGTTTTAAACATTATCTTATAATTTAGCTATTGAAAAATAGCAGATCTACAAGCTCATAGCGCGCCACCGAGTGGCGCGCTACGAGCTTGTAGGTCTGCTATTTTTGGAGGATTTAGAAGATTTTTTTTTAATTTCGAAGTCAGGCCTAAATGGGTTAACTAAATAAATAATAAATGTCATTCATTATGGAGGTACATGGAGAGCCAAATATTTTCTTAGGTGGTACTTCAGTATAAAAAGGTTGGGAACCAATGATTTATACGGTCTGTTTCTTCATCCCTGCAGATGCCCTGCCTACAACATGTACTGTATCTATACTGAAGTTCTGATTCCATCCCTCTCTCTCTCTCTCTCTCTGCACCTCTCTTTCTCTCCAGGCTCGGGGTCAAACAAGAAGCCTCGCATGCGCACGGCCGGGGAGGTCATCCACCGGATCCTGTGGGACCCGGCGTCGGCGGCGCAGGGCTCCGAGTTCGTGGTGGGCTACGTGGACCGCTTCCTGGGCGTGCTGGAGCGCCCCTTCTCCGAGTTCAACTGGGACGCCAGGCCGTGCGACTGGGACGCCAACGCGGCCGAGCTGGCCCTGCCGCAGCACCGGATCCAGTACTTCATGTACAGGGGCCGCCGCGTCTGGGACCGCAACAGCCGCACCGACAGGGTCTTCGGCTCCACCGGCCAGCCTCTGGCGCCCCCCTTTGGAGGGGAGGAGGAGGAGGAAGTGGAGGGTAAGACGGGGGGAAAAAGAGGGATCAAATACACTGCACTGAATAGCAGTTCTTTTTTTAAATCGTGAAATAATGGTTTTGATTTCCTCACTAAAAGGCAAAAACCGCAACCTAACCTCAAAATATATCAATCTGAGCCCAAACCTAACCTATTTGCCCTATACATATTTTTTAATCATGAAAATGACAATGTTCTCATGGGTACCAGAGAACAATGAACAAGTTACTTAATGCGCACAAAATGCCACTTTTATTTTTCTTCAAAAATAGCAGAAATAGCAGATCTACTAGCTTACAACATCACGATCTACAAGCAACTATTTCCACAATTTTTATTTATTTGTGTGTGTCAGCGATTTCTTTGCATAGCCTGTTTCAGTTATTTGTCATATCTGCCCTGTGCAATTTGTAATTACGAAGCAAATAGAAATTGTAACGCTCAAATGTTCAATGCAAAAAAAATCACAATTAAATCGTTAAATCGCAATTATCTGTGTCACAATTAATCGTCAACTTAAATTTGTAATGGTGACAGCCCCGGCTGAGCAGAGAGACGGAGAGCAGTCTGCCTGCGATGGGACCACACAGCCAGAGGAGGGGCGGCAGGAGAGCGACGCAGACATTCACCCCGCTGACTCCACACGGGCAGCTCCTCATGACACAGGAAGCCCTCCTCAAGGTCACCAGGAAGCAGACAGACAACCATTACCTGTTGAGGAGGAAGAGACTGCCAAAAGGTCTGTGGGGTTTTTAACCCATTTTGACCTGAGATCAGATTCTAAAAATGTCTTCTACATCCTGAGAGTTTTCTGAAAAAGCTATGTTTCTATGTCAGTCGTTCTTCGATTTTTCAAAAATAGCAGACCTACAAGCTCGTAGCGCGCCACTCGGTGGCGCGCTATGAGCTTGTAGATCTGCTATTTTTCAATAGCTAAAGCATAACATAATGCTAACACCAAAAGGGGTTCCCGCCCCAAAAATGGGTTAAATCCCGACTTGAACTCTGATGTCCAGTTTTCCATTCAGGTTTAAATTTAGTTTTAGAAAACATTGCATAGCGGCATGAATTTATTAGGATATTTCTTACAGATTAAAGTCAAGATAATATTTAGAAAACATAAATCATCAAACGTCAAAACACATTTCTATTACATCTGGTAAAGCTTGTATGCTCTTGGGAGGAAGGACATCTGTTGCCTGTCCTCCCATTTCTTAAGGTACCTCTCCACCAGACTGATTACTGCAGATCATATTTATATTAGAGAGAATATGACAGCTGGTGTTTGAAATGAGACAAGCCGCACACGCACAGTCCCACGCTTTGTGTCTGCATTTTGAGCACACGTGAGGCTGCAGTATAACATGGATATGCGCTGTATTCAGACAAAATGAATGTACCGCAGGTACCTAGCAGTCGTATACGGTAGAAAGCCGACCGTATACGACCAAGCTTGCTCGGTTGGCTTTCGACGCTTCCCCACAAACTTTTGACCTGACCCGACAGGCATTCAGCAGCAGATTTTCGGCAACAGACGCTTACCGACGTCGTGGTACGGCGGAGAGCTATGTACCTTTTAGAATAGATTGTAGCGACGCGTTTATGTAGACGGGCTCTGGGTCACTGGACTGGTTCTTTCTCTCAGTAGCCGATTGAATACTCTTTGAGTGACCTCCTCTGCTCTCTCCTCGCCTCCAGAGTAGGGCAGGAATTGGCTTTATTTGACGAGGTAGTTTTACAGGTGCTCAACCACATAATCACAAACGCCTGGTGTCAGATTTGGCTCAGGGCCGGCGTTGCATGGGTTTTCCCCTCCTCCTCCCATCTCTGTCCAGTGTGCAGTGCAAAACAAAGCTATAAACTTAAAACATTATTAGGTAAAATAAATTGTGCCTAAAGGTAAACACAGTAAAAACAAGGGGCTGGGGGGGGGGTGTTAGCAAAAAGGCCAATATTTACAGAAAGATAGCGCCAGACATCCACATAAGGCAGGCACTCTCGCCAGATTCAATACCTGGCAGCTAACGTATAATCCAAAGGTGATCGTCTCGGCTTCTCCACCATTAAACACTAAGCCTTTATAGTTGTTTTATGATAGCTTGGCTCCAGCCCCTGAATCGCTAGCAGATCACTAGCCTTGAATGGAGTGAAACTAAATGAACATTCAGGCTGAGTGTATAAGGCTTGTTTTGTGACGGTAAAAATTATAGCCAATCTACAAACTCACAACATGCTGCATCGTGGCACGTTCTGTGTTTTGTAGATCTGCAATTATCGCAATTTTTTTAAATTTGTCCACATTGACATGACCAAATGGTTGATACTGTAGTTGATTATCTTTGTTGATGACATGGAGATATGATTTAGTAACCATTCAACCATACAAATATTAAGGAATGATTTAAATTAGTATTATTTAATTGTATGATTTTCTGTTATGTATGTACAGAAAACAGGCTTGAAAGGTTCACTTCTGCGGTCTCTAACATTACACCTATAGCTACAGTACATGTTTAAGCATTTAACATACTGTAACCGTGATTTGAACGTTGTGGTCTCGTTTGTGGGAAAGTACGCTAAAGTCAAATATTAACCACTTGCCTCAGAAGGGATCCGCCTCTTGGCCAGGGGAGATATTAGGCTTTTTTTGATTTTCAGAGTCTCTGAACCACTCGGACATTGCTCATAGCCTCATACCTGTGCCTTCTGTCAGTCAGTGTTGGTGGCTGATGTTTCTCAGTGTGAAACCTGCCCCTCTAATATATAGTCCTGCTTTGATTTCAGACTTGAGACTCTAACAGACCGACTGTCTCTCTCCCCAAGAGGGCGAGAGATGGGAGAGAGCAATGGCGTGGAAGAGAGTCTGCAGGAATGTAATGAAAGCTTTGAGGACAAGACTGAAGAAGAGCAGGTGCGTGTGAAGGGAAACATCTGTGATCTGAATCCCACTGTTCTGATGTGAGGAGATTAATAATATAGTGTGGCAAAAAATACCCTATGCCAGACGTCATCATTTTATGACATTACAACATTTTACGGAGAAATACACAGACGACATTTTTTTGCCAACTATATCATTGATCTCCTCATCAGAAAAAATGGATTTAGTGTGAACATTTTAACCTTTTTTAATTTGTTTATGTTTATTTATTTGATATGGACATAACAATTGCATTGCTCATTGCACAGTTGTACAAATTGTAGATGCATCATTTACAGCGTGTTAGCACATGTGCTAATTTTCACCACTTGTCCACAGGAGACTTTTCTAAAAAATACAATTTAGTTTAAAAAAAAAAACACCCAATCAAATACAAAACATTATACATTCTAATAATATTTACAGCAAAATTACAGTACCCATTACATAATCTCAAATACACAAGTAACTCAAGCTATACAATTTTGGACAAAAAGCTGAAGCAATGAGATTTATTATCACCCTGATAAAGCAAACAAAGGCACAGAAAAGGGAGAATAACATGTGAAAATGAGTAAAATTAGAAAAAGCTTCCAGTATGAATGCAATCTGAGAATATCATTAATATTCGGGAAAACAGCGCCCCCTGTTGTTCCTCGAGGCAACAGTCTGTCTTGAGAGACTAGTATGAATGTGTTATTATAGCGATTGTCTTGCTTGTACAATTACGCAGAGTCCTAACAGCAAATGCCCCGGCGACCACCAGAGGGGGCAGTCGGCCCGGCGTCAGGGCAGCCGGCCCGCCAAGCGCAGGCCCACGCACTTCATCGGCTTCCGGGCCGACACGCCGTCCATCTTGTCGGCCTTCCAGAGGCTCCGGGAGGAGCTCACGGCGCTGCTCCCGTCCTCGGCGCCGCTGTGGCGGCCCGCCCCCAAGCTCCACATCACGCTGTGCCTCCTGGCGCTGCCCGGCCCGGCCGAGGTGGCCGCGGCCGCCGACCTCCTCCGCCGCTTCGCCCAGCTGGACCGCAACCCACCCGTGGCCGTCACGTTCCCCGTGAAGCCCAAGCACTTCAACGGGAAGGTGCTCTACCTGAGCCCGCAGCCCCAGATCCAGCTGCAGCAGCTCAACTCGGGCCTCCAGGAGGCCTTCATGAAGGAGGGCTGGCTGCACCGGGACTCCTTCAACCCCCGCTACCACCTGACGCTGGCCAAGGTGGAGGAGCAGGGCGCCGGGCGCCTCTTTGAGGGCGTCGGGGACCTGAAGGTCGGGAAGGGTGTGAACCTGGGCCGTCTGCCCGTCAACACGTTGCACCTGTGTGCCATGGGCCAAGCGGCGGCGGCGGACGGCTTCTATCCCACACTGTGCACCGTCAGCCTCAGGTAGATAAAGGACAGATAGAGCAGGCTGGCAAGGCAGTCGCCATCCATACGCACACGCATACGCATGCACGTTCACATGCACATGGAAACAAGCATGTGTGATCTACTGCAGGGGTTCTCAATGTTTTTGGCTGGGGACCCCCCTGAAAATGCTTTGGCCATGTCTTGCGACCCCCGCCCCACCACCAATGCAAATTGACCGCTACAATAACCTTAATAATAATAGAGAAAATACATCATAAATAAATACTGTAACCGGAAATAATCATTAACCCTGTAACACACAGTGTTGCAATAATACAACATATTTTTTTATTAATTAATTAATAAATCAATTTTGATTTTTTTTAACCTATGACCTTTGACCTTTAACCCTGATAAAAGTAAGTAAAATAACTGTAATATATGTTTTTTTGTGATCATTAGAATGTCTAGGACGTGTTTTATTTATTATTGTGAAAGATATCCCCCAAATGGAAATTATTAATTTATTATTATTATTTTAATAATTATTATAAATGTGCATAATTATTATTATTTTTTTTACATCATTTCCTCTGATAGGTTATAGTAGTAAAAAGTAGTAGTAAGGTTGAAATCTCTTTTTTACAAGTAGAAATTAATCCGGGTGTTACAGGGTTAAGGAATGTTTCCAGTTTATGCATGCACTATGTGTACTATGTAAACTCCAAATTTCCATTGTCCTTCCATTCAGTTGCAAAAAAAACTATATAAAATGCCCCTCGGGGCACAGGTCTCCACCAGGGCAGGTCAGGTTGTGGCCTCCTGGTGGCGCTATAATAGGCCAATGTGAAAAGGGTTCCATTTCTTCTTATGCCTTGGATGGCAATTGGATGATTTGAGGCATTTTGTTCCAAAAATGGGTTTTGCAAAAATCCACCTGTTGGTGGCGCTATAACAGGCCAATGTGAAAAGGGTGGGATATATTCCTCAGCCTAGTAGGAAAGTCTATGAAAGATTTCACGTAAATTGCACGCTGCGTTCATGATTTGAGGCTTTTTGTTCAAAACGGGCCAATCCTGCAAACTTTGAAAGCCAATGTTAGCCAATTGGGATGGAATATGAAATATCGGACAGATCCGTCTTGAACACATGACTATAGAGCGTCGCAGTCCCGCCCCCTACCATGGCCCAGGAAATGAACCCCAATGCATTTTTCCCATAGAAATTTCAAAAAGTATTTATTTAAAGACGGTTACGCCGCGGACAAAGCCAACTCTAGTCGTGACAACTCATGACAACACAAATAATATTTTGGACCAAACTAATAATTACAAAGAAGAAAAACAACAAAAAAAGTGTTGTAACCTGCCGTTTTTTTCTTCTTTCTAATTATTTGTTCGGCCCAAAAAATTGTGTTTGTTGTCATGATTTGTCACGACTCCAGTTGGCTTTGTCCACGGCGTAAACGGCTTTAAATAAATACTTTCTGAAATGTCTATGAGGAAAATGAACGGAGAATCATTTCTTGGGCCATGGTAGGGGGCGGGACTGCGACGCTCTATAGAGATAGTGTGTAACGATTTGCGGGATTCTTTTGACAGAATCTGGAGGAGTAATATAAAAAAATGTGTTTTTCAAAAGTCTGCCTCCTGGTGGCGCTATAACAGGTTGTTCTGGAAATTTTGGGGCAGAGGTTCATCGTTGGCATCCAGGGAGTGTGTGTGCAAAATTTGGCATCGACCGGGTTAACGGTGCCGGAGATTAGCTGGTAACAGACGGATGGATGGACAGACGGACTCACACGGACGGACACACGGACGGAGTGCAAAACATACTCTCTCCCCATGCCTTTGGCCTGGTGGAGACAATAAAAATAACTTTAAAAAGAAAATCATTTGGGGACCCCCCAAAATAATTTCGGGACCCCCCGAGGGGTCGCGACCCCCAGGTTGAGAACCCCTGATCTACTGTACATGCCGCCTGAAGTGCAATTTGTGCTTTGCGCGACAGGTGTGTCGGACAACACGTCGCGTGGCGACAGTAATGTCAAAATGGTTTGTTGCAGAAGGTGCTTAGTATAGTGAGAATTTGTGAAAATACAAGATCTAAAAGTTCACAATGCATCACAGTGCAACACATTGTAAGCTTGTAGATCGGCTATTTTCCCAGAGTGACACCATCGTACAATGAAGTATAAACTAGCGATTAAGTTGTTGAGTTGACTATTTCGACCATCTCCCCTGACTCTCAGACAAGCCGAGTGGTTCTGGGCTCTAGTAAGTTCCCGGACCGGGCCGGACCATTTGCTTACATTACAGTATCGAGTTGAGGGCTCAGAAAAAGCCCTCCTCTGCCATATCCAAATCATCCTTATCCTCCAGATATATTGTGTTTGCCATTTTGTCAACCATGTGAAGTTGGCTCAGGCTACTTATATATTATAGAGATGATGCAGAAAGGACTATGAATGCTCCAAACCCTCGTGAGACACGTGGTACGACACTTGCCACGCAACGCATGCATTGCCCTTAATTTGCCAAAGCCCACATCTTTACCTTGCATTTGATCAGCTATCTGTAATACGTCTAAAATGCACTACAATAATGTGATTGTATTGGTACTAATGGACACATGAATGCGTACATAGACCTGGATTGAATAAACGCTTGTGTTTTTAATTTGAATGATTAATAAGAGGCCTATCTATAACGGCGGTTGTATTTTATGATTCATAGGCTGCGATTTATATACATTTTGTATGGATTGCCTACAAACGAGAACGGTATGCTTATCACGGTGAATTATGGCCGGGAGATGATCGAAGACATTAAATATTGAACTGGTTATTTCAAAAATTCCTGCGAGTGGTGATATTTCTCTATCAGCGATGTGACAGGAGGAGGAGGACGGGAATGTGGGGCTGTTGCTATGCCACGGTCTAACACACACATGCACGCACACACGCACACACACACGCACACACACACACACACACACACACATGGAGGTTGGGCGAATGCTCTCTCTCTCTCTTGCTCTCTCTCTGCGTTAACTCTTGCATACATAATATAGTTTTCCGTCTCTCTCCTCCCTATAGATGCGAGCGCACTACACTGAGTCAGGCAGAGTGCTCTCTCTGTGCGCTCTCTCCCTTCTAAGCCCCCCCCCCCCCCCCCCCCCGCTCGCATTATCTCCCTCTGCCTCCCCTCCCCCATTCTTTCCCCCTTTTTCAGTGACACAGAAAAACTAACGCCGCCCCCCCTCCTCCCTCCATCTCCCCCCCCCCCCATTCTCCAATGGCAGACAAACACTGTGTGCTCTCTTTTGCTGCTGCTGCGCTCTCCCTTGGCTTTGATTTACAGAGACGTTTTGTATTTTTTTTTTGTCCCCAATGCCGTGTCATTACGTGGAAACACCCTGGAGCCTTGCTGCTGCTACAGGAGGCACCCAGTGGGAGTCTCAGTACTGTCAGTTAATAACACCTTCCTCGTCCGTCCGTCCGTCCGTCCTCCTCCCATCATCCATCCATCCCTCAGAGTCAGCCTGCATGTTGGCCGTTTCCGTTGCCCCCGCTACGGCGCGTGATGCCATTTCACGGACCCTCGCTGGCAAGTGGTTGGTTTTCGCCATCCAAAACCAGTGCATGCCACCGCCCCCATACCCCCACCCCCCACTTCTCTCTATTCATCGCTCACTCCACCACCCCCTCCCCTTCCCTCTCGCCCCCCCCCCCCTCTCCCTTTTTCTCTCACGCTCTCTCTCTCTCTCTCTCTCTCGTGCGCTCATCGGAGAAGCCACTTTTTTTTCCCCGACTCACAATATCTCTGTTGCTTTCTCTCTCTACTGCCCGCCACCCCCCCTCACACCACCACCACCCCTTCATTCCTCTTTAATATCCATCTTCTAAGTGTGCCTGCTTACATTTCTCTCTCTCTCTCTCTCTTTCTCTCTCTCTCTCTGTCTCTCTCTCGTGTGTCTAATATCATGTGCATCTACACCTCACCCTGGCTCTCCACACACAAGCGCAGCCCAACCTCTCTGCCGCTTTGCAAACAGGAGCTCACTCTTTTTGCCTCCCAATAATGTGAGTGGATTTATTAATTAGTGAGTTTTTTTTTTTTTTTTCTCCTTTTCTTTTCGGTCCTATCGCGCCATTTGACTGCTTTTCGGGGCACAATTAACTGGCCGGTGATTATTCCCTTTTTAATTGATGTTTAATCTTTTGTCTTGATAATCTGGTTAGGGGTGTGTGTGTGTGCGTGCGTGTGTGCGTGTGTGTGTGTGTGTGAGTGTGCGCGTGTGTGTGAGAGAGAGAGAGAGATCACAGTGTGGTTGGGTTGGTTGGTTGAATGGGAGTGTTCTGTATGCTGATGTGAGGCAAGGGGGCTGGGTTGGTATCAGGACAGCTTCCCTTCTACCGTATCTCTCACTCCAGAGTGTGTGAAGGGACAGTACCCCCCCCCATCCCTCCCTTTTAATCCCCGTTAACGGAGTAATTATCTTTGGGCAATATCGTGTCATTGCCTTGTTGTGAAGTCGCTTTGGCGTTGAGCTACGAGGGGCTCCGGCACGGAGATAAGGGTCCCTTAGGGGTGTCTCCTCAATCATAATCCCCCCCCCCCCATAGTGCTCTGTCCCTAACACTCTCTCACTCAATCTCTTTCTCTCTCTCTCCCTCCCTCCCTCCCTCTCTCGCTCCTGCTCTCTATCTCTCTTCTCTCCCCCCCCCCCCCCCCCCCCCGCTTACTCGCTCTCACTGAGTGCTCCTCTCTCATCCATCAACACAAGCACCTCTTCCACTCTGGTCAGACAACCGTACAATTACTGGGCTATTTAATATTTCAGAGCAGCGGTAAGAAATCATCGCCCCTTGTTTTGTTTTCTCTCCTCCGTCCCTGGTCTTTTGTTTTTCTTCTTCCTCCTCAACATTTTGACATTATTTTGTTTTGGTAATGTATCCGAGCCTATTTTTCCAGGATGATTTATTTTTTTTATTTTTTATTGTCAAGACCATCAAACGTTGACGGTTGGCAGCATATACCTCTCTGAGTGGGTAAATATCTCACAGCGCCGGGCCGGAGAGACGAGCGGGAGAACAGACTGCGAGAGAGAGAGAGAGAGAGAGTGAGAACGCCTCCCAACTCTACGGTTCAAGGTAAGAGACGGATCGGGTTCCCAGACCGTGTTCCATTACGTCTTAATTGTCTGTGCGGTCACAAAGATTAACGATCGAGTCAAGTGCAATAGACCCATCAGGCACATTCAAGCTGTTGTAGGGTTTAGTGTCGACATGTCATGGACCCAAATGTAAATGCTGTGTGTTTATGCATTTGCATGATGTATTTCTGCTGGACCTGTTGGGATGAGCAAACGTGTTACATTGGACTAACGACTGTCAAAATGAGAAAGACATTATGGCAAAACTTAACGAATTGAAGAGATAATTCATTTTGTCCAGCGTTTGTGTCAGATGTCCCTGGACTTATATGTGTTGCCACAACCACTCAAACCCCAGCATCCACACATTCTGGGGGGGGAACATTGGCCAGAAATAGCACATCCGTACTCTCACACCGTGCCGCGTAGATCGGCTATTCTGGGCACCGAAATTTGGTGTAGATCTAAGGAAACAAACGGTCCCAGTACAGACTGTTAACTCAGGTCAGTTTTGTTTTTAGAGGAAGAATAGAGGGTTTAAGTGATTAATCCGCCACATAATGTAACTGTTTGTTCCGTGTAAAGCATTGCCAAATAGGTCAGTAGTGTGGAAGCATTTTGTCAGCAGCACCAACCTGTCACACTGGACTCGTTGCACACAGTATGAGTCAGAGCAGCGATCTGGACCGACCGGGACTCGCACACGCACCTCACCTACACTAGGCTGCTCTCACTCTGAGGGCTGGATTGGTTGCAGTTGAATTTGATTCATGCAGATGTTGAATGGAGTCCAAAGTACAAACCGACAAGTGTACTCATGTTGTGACATTTTGTGGGATTTTTTTTATTTCATACAGCTCCAGAGGAAGCAGGTGGTTTATGTACTGAACCTATAATATATAATGGATTATTATATGATCCACATCACTCTGGTTAATGGGTGTTAATGTGCGATACGTACCGCGGCGGTGCGTTTTACTCTCTGGGCTGCAAAACTGTCTCATAAATTGCATTGGTCATTAACAAGACCCTCGTTAAGTGGCTGTTAAATGATTATTTGGTTCCCTCGATGTCAAACACAGCAGATTTTTATGAGTCGGTCTGCAGTGATAGTGTAACATAACATGCATCACGGAAGGAAGGACTACAACATGATCCTTCACATGCTCTGATTCATTCATGGCCAGTGGCGTGCACAGATATACACTAGGGGGTGCTAGAGCACCCCCTGCCCTTTTCCCTTTGGACAAATGTGCCCTTTTGAAAAAAAAATATATGTTTTTTTTGTACAGTGTATACTGTACAGCATGTGGACCATGGTGACATTGATCAATTCTTGATGAAAAGCTTCTAATATATATATTTATGCCCCAAAATCAATAAATCTCACACTATTAAGGCAACCGGCCGGTTCCACGTGCTGCACAAGGTGCCCTTTTTTCACTTGAGCACCTGCCCCTCTAAATGTCTGCACGCCACTGTTCATGGCGATTATTGTTACATGCAGTTGCAACAGTGCAATGTCAATGAAGGGAGATAAAAGAGAGCCCCCCCCCCCCCCCCCCCCCCCGTGCTAATAGGGGATTTTACAGTCGGCCCCGCCGGAAGAGATGCGTCTTCTTCTTCTTCTTCTTCTCTTCTTCTGATTAGCTGCCTCTTTCTTTACAAAATGGCCTCGTTCTGTGTCTGTTCTGTGCATTCGGACTCGGGACATTATGGACTCTCTCATAACTGTTGTTGTCCATTCATTGCTTCCCATGCACTCCCCTTAAGGCTGTCTGAGAGGAGCCCCAGTGCAAATGGGGAACAGTGAGACACAGATCTATAGTAGAATTATTCTCTCTTTCTCTTTGTTTCTCCTCAGTGGCTGATGTGGTTGGGTTGGGTTTTTACTTTATAGACACTCCTGTGGTTTCTCCTCATCCCAGCCTCCCTCTTCTTCTTCCTCCTCCTCCTCCTCCTCTTCCTCCTCCTCTCCCTCCTCCTCCTCTTCTTGTATCTCTCCTGTTTCTTTTCTAACCTCCTCCCCCCCTCCCCCCGGTCACGTGACCTTGCAGAATCACATTTGTTTGCCGTCGGTTATGCAATGCCATAAAGAGCCACGATAAACAAGCTGGCATGAGACATCAACGTCAACTCATACCCCCCCCCCCCCCCCCCCCCCCCCCCAACCTCTGTGACAACTGCTGAGCCACTGCACCCCCACTACCACCACCACCAACACCCCCCCTCACCCCCCCCCCAATACAATGTTTCCCCAGAAAGTGGGTCGGGACCCATTTGTTGCTCGTGGACATATTGTTATTGATTGATTGATTTGAAGTATTTATTAACAGTTTGCAGAATTACAGTACATTTCAAGCGCAACTCAATACAAAAAACTGTTAAATGTGAGTGGACGACCCAATAAAGCACTAGACTTGTACTAGAATTGTTGACCTCTGGGTGGGTGTAACGGGGGAAATACACTGTAAAATAATTATTATTATTATAATAAATATTTATTATTAGTATTATAATGTATGCATTATTAGTTTGTATTACGAAAAGAACTAGATACTTTTATTGTTAAGTGTGTGTGTGTGTGTGTGTGCGTGTGCGTGTGCGTGTGCGTGTGCGTGTGCGTGTGCGTGTGCGTGTGCGTGCGTGCGTGCGTGCGTGCGTGCGTGCGTGCGTGCGTGCGTGCGTGCGTGCGGTGTGCCTTGCAGTTGTTGACGTAAGCACTTGACCCTTCCTGTGCATGTGACCCCGTAAGCACTTGACCAGTCCCCTGCAGGGGTCTACAATAGTTTTGTGCTGCGGGCGGACAGACAGACAAAGCTGCGCATGTTCCACCGCTCAAAACATTCACGAAAAAGCTAAACCTTTCATGGATTAATAACAAAAATCCAATGCTTTTTCAGTAATGTCATGAAGAAATGAAAGAAAAATCGGAGAAATACCATAAATTAGAGCAAATATTTAAGAAGTAGTGAAAATAGCCGATCTACAAGCTTGTAGATCGGCTATTTTCACTAGTTTGTGTCCCGGGGCAAATATCTAATTTCTGTTTTGGGTCACGGGCTGAAAGGTTTGCGAACCACTGCCCACAGTTACGTCGTTGCCCCATTAATGATTGACTGCTAGTGTAACGCCATCGCTATATCAAATGTACGATATGAGCTATGGCTGCTTTTGTTCATTTCTGACTTTGTTGTTATCACGACCACTATACTTATAACATTAATGATATCCATAGCACTTTTCAAAGACAATGTCGCAATCCATCTTACATTAACGTTTCTCCCAGGAAATAAAAATGTCTGGATTTCCGAGTTCATACTACATATAGAGTATCATGTTTTGTTACAGTTGGATACGGCCTATTGTACTGTACAGTACATAATAAGGTATGGACGAGAGCTCATGTCTACTATCCTCCATTAGATGTCGCAAGCAAAGAAATCTGTTTGAGAGGCATTGTACCAAAACTGGAAAAAAAAAGTAGATTTTTTTCTGCACATAATGCCAAACAGATCATCAATCCAGTGGTTCTCAATCTTTTCAGGCCTGAAAATAATATCATTTTAACCCCAACCTTGACAAGCACTTTTGTATAGGAGAAGAATTGTAGGAGTTGAGGCATTATTTATGTATTATTATTTTGTATTTGCTATTACACTTTTACAGTTTGACTCAGTCACACAGATAAATATTGTGAAAATAGCCAATATCTGACCAGTTTTTTATATAATATACCGGTAGTTTGTGGATTACTTTTAATGCAGTAATGGTCTTTTTTCTTCTTTCTTTCTTCTATTTTCGACGTATTAAAACGATCTTTAAAAGTCTTTAAATTGTCACTTTACTGTCATCTGGGGTATATTATATATCAATCGTTATATATCATCGGCAGGGAACGGGAGTTTTTCACCAACCTTTGAAGAACCACCGCGTTGCAACCGTATACCTCCATTTCATGAAAATCCGCCTGAAAATACTCCCATCGTTTGTAAGTATTCGGAATCTATAGAAAAAACCCCAAATGTGGTCATGTCTAAAATCAGTATTGACAGGATAATGACCTTCATGGCCTCTTTGAAATCCCTGCCGCCAGTGCCGTGGTCTGTTCCATAATCGTGTGGCATAGCCTTCCCAGTGAGCCAACATGCGTAGCACCCTGACTCTGTTTGACCTGGTAACACCTTTAACATGACATATTTGTCAATGATGATATGGCTGCTATGAAAAAGGCAAGGAAACATTCCTTCAGTGTTAAATAGAGCATAGATACTGTATATTGAAATAGCCTGACTTACAGTTGAGGGATACTGCTGGCCAAGGACCATTGATTGATTGATTGATTTATTAACAGTTTGCAGAATTACAGTACATTTCAAGTACAACTCAATACAAGAACTGTTAAAGGGGCATTCCACTCATTTTCAACATTTTACTATGTCATTAATATACCTTAGAGCTGTTGTGTGGAAATAATAAAAAAGTCCCCCCACTCTGTGTTTCCTAGAACTAGAGGTCTGAAAAAAATCATTAACATGGTGAAACACATCTTGATGATGTCATCAAGATGTGTTTGACTTTCAAACTTTCAAATGATGGCCTTGTAAGGATTCGCTGAAATGGTATAATGGCTGAAATGGTCATTTTACGGTTCCCAAAGTTGCACAGCACACCGCTCCTTTCCAGGTGCCAGTCAACAGATTAAACACTACATTATAAAGGCGTATAGCCACATGCACACTCGTAGCTGCCGATGCAAGTCTATGTGGACACGGAAAGAGAAATCACCATTTCGGACAGATTAAGCAGTCTGTCCAAAACGTTGGTGCAACAAAATAAAAGTATGTACTCTTATAAAACCCTATATACTTTACCCCAGAGACCTGGTTTTATAAGCGTACTGTACATACTTTTAATTTTGTTGTATTTAGCAGTGGCAGTGTACGTGCGTAGACCTGTCTGGTTTGATTATTCCCACTTGGCTAACATTGCGCTTGCAGTGTGTGTGAACCAATATATTCATAGCGTGCATTTTAATTGGGGGGGCGAAATGGAGTGCTGCTGTTGGTTTGATGTGTGAGAGTTGGGGCCGCTGGAACCATTAAGGTGAACAGCTACTGTAATGGGCTTTAGGGAGACGGACTGTCTGGCACGTGAACGAGTTGTTAACTCGCTCTGGTGCCAGGACTGCCCCAAATGTGAACGAGGGAAGCAGTCTGGCCCCTGTTCGGGACATATTGCTGAATCGAAACAAATGTAATTGCTTGAGTTGTATGCGTTTATCGAATCAAAAGGATATAGGTAGTAGTAGTGGTAATAATAATATCTTATAATCTATACACAGCGGCACCTAGCTGTCAAAACACAAGTCACAAAGTGCTTAACCCATTTTGACTTGAGATCAGATTCTAAAAATGTCTTCTACATCCTGAAAAAAAGCTAGGTTTCTATGTCAGTCGTTCTTCGATTTTTCAAAAATAGCAGACCTACAAGCTCATCGTTCTGAAAGCGGGACTGAGACGCTCTATATAAGGTATGTTTTCAGAAGTGACTTAAAAAGATATGATGGAGAATGTCACCTCCGGCAGGTCATTGTAGAAGTGAGGAGTCACTATGGCAGTAACTAAGCCCCGTCATCTGTAGTGTATGTGTATATATACATTGGCTCATAGGATGGCAGGAGGTCAGAGATGTCGCTAGCTACAGTAACTATAGACCTCAAAGTACCCGTAAATGTTGGTAGTAAAATATTGAAAGCCATTTCTAAACCGGACTGGAAGCCAGCCAGTGAAGGGATGATTCTAGCTTAAAAAATCCAAGCTGCACCTTGAGGTGTTAATTGCACAACTGTTTGACGTACAGTACAGTACAGTACAGTACAGTACAGTACAGTACAGTACAGTACAGTACAGTAGTCCAGATGATATACAAACACAAGCGTGAACAATTCTCTCTGCGGTTCATGACTGATGTAGTTCTGCAATCCAAATGGGGCCTGTAGAATACATAACGTCGTTATTGAACAAAATAGCAGCTGCACTCGGCAACCATAAAACCCAAGACGGGCAGTAAATGTGAATGTATTGAACCCCGCCCCCGTCGGAGTGAAACGTGGCATTGTGTCCCAGCTCGCCATCGGCACCATTGAGCTCCAGTGGCGTTGCGGCCAATGGTGCGCTGCCTCCGTCCCGTTCATCTTTTCTTTTAAGCCGTCTTCAAACCCCTTCTGTCTTCCACAGAAAAGCGCTGATATTCTCTTAATCTACACGACGACGACCCCCCACCCACCCCGGACACTGTGTCATTCATTTGTAATAAGGGTGTGTGTGTGTGTGTGTGTGTGTGTGTGTGTGTGTGTGTGTGTGTGTGTGTGTGTGTGTGTGTGTGTGTGTGTGTGTGTGTGTGTGTGTGTGTGTGTGTGTGTGTGTGTGTGTGTGTGTGTGTGTGTGTGTGTGTGTGTGTGTGTGTGTGTGTGTGTGTGTGTGTGTGTGTGTGTGTGTGTGTGTGTGTCCTAAATGGATTTGCTCCCCTGTTTCTTTTTGAGTGGTGCAACCACTCACTTACGGAGCTATGTGGGTGGGTTGTTATATTTTATATTTATGGACAATCAACATCTGTTGGAATGGCGGTGCCATAATTCAACATAATATTGACATGGCACACTAGCTATAAAAAAAACAAACACGGCACTTCAGGTCAAAGAGGTTGCTGACCCCTGCGGTACAGTAGAGGGACCGCCACACGGTAACTCTGTCATTTCTCAACCGTTTCGGACACGGGGTGGCTCGGCGGAACCAGGCCGTGGGAACCCCCACACGGAGTTGCACCACTCACTTCACACGGGTGTGATTTTTTTTTAAATAAACAAATACACACCCTCCTTTCCGTTGTTTGGCTATGGGAGCTTTTGGCAAAGCTCAAGTTGCTAATGTTCAAATTTAGGTTCCATCGGTGGTGTCGCTTGCAAAAAAATAAATTATATATAGATCTACAAGCTCACTACGCGTCACGATATGAAACCTTGAGTGCTTGTAGATCGCCTGTTTTATCACATTTTGGAGACTTTGAATACCCAATCTACCCTCTGTCCGTCCCGCTGTGAAGCTTCCTTCTAAGTCCCATTATATAATCCAGTTTCCTCCTATAGAATACACTTCCCTGGGTTCAATAGGAGATTGATGATGTTTTTTGTTTTTTTTGGTACAGCAGCAGTGTTCTCTGTCTCTGTATGGTGATATTCCATACAGGCTGTATACAAGGGTTGTCAAGAGGGAGTCTTGTTTCTCATAATTCATTGCGGAAGGAGGGGCTACAGGTAAAGGTGACTTCATTTGTCTTCTAGAAATTATTGTCTTTCCTTTACTGACAGAGACTGAGCTGAAAGTGCAGGAGAAACAGCATAAATGTATATACTTGTGCCGTCCGCGTGCATGGCCCTCATCATTTTGTCCCCAGCACATGTCCGCAGGGACGCCCGCCTGCATCCCAGATTTTTGTGGCTGCATGTTCTTACTGCGCACACAGGAACGCCACTGACTGCAAGTGTGCTAGAACAGAAAAATGGATGCTCCGTTTGAGGGGGAAGGTGGAGAGAGGAGATCCCTCAGTTATCCTCTGTATTATATTGTGTGACAATAGAGGACCTCAATAGTAGAAAATAAATGGAGATATGCGTTGGCGGGTTTGTTACACGACTGGATATACACGGAGAACAGAATTAAATCCCTAAAGAAATAAACATATTATTAGTCTTCCGAGAATAACAGGAATACAGAGACATAAATGACACATGGGTAGAGTTAACATGACATGACTAAGATCTAATCACAATGGCCTCTTGCCACAGCGCCGCAAATCCTTCAGTTGCAGGGACGTCGTGCACACATAGACGTCAAAGGGGGCTTCAGCCCCTGCCCCTTTTACCCGTCTGTAAAACAACTGCCCTCTCCAGACCACGAATACAGCATTTACTACACGGTGAAAGCAATGCAAATCCTTTTCCATGCCAACGTGAACACAGTATTTTGCGTTGAACAAATGTGTTTAGAAATCCATGTCGTACACACCGCATCTCCACCAGATAAAGGGCAGTATTATGCGTGTCTTAAGTACCAGGTCTTATGACTTAACTTATGACCTGGAGGCGTGGTCAATGCTGTTTGGCCACTCAGAATAGCCAAATGGCATTGATCACGCCTCCAGGTCTTAAGTTAAGTAATAAGACCTGGTACTTAAGACACGCATAATACTGCCCTTAGAGTGCTGGGTTGCGCCCCGAAAATAGCAGATCTACAAGCTCTCAACGCGTTGCCTTTGCTACTGCATGCAAAGGCAACTGTGAGATCTCTCAGGTCCTCTTGACAACGACGGCCTTATACGGTCATACCTGCGGCCAAACTCGTAACTATAAGGGGGACCGGGTCTTCGCAGGGGTTGCTCCCACACTGTGGAACGCCCCCTGCCCATGGCGATTAGAAAAATGCTGAGTCTGTTGACGGTTTTAAGAACCTATTTGTGCAAGTCAATGCGTTGCTTTTTACTGCTTGTCGTGTTATTGCTCTTGTGTGCCTTGTTTTACTTTTAACTGGATTGTTTTATATTGTTGTCCGAGCATCTTGTAACTTTGTTTTGAAAGGTGCTTTATAAATACATTGTACTTACTTACTTACTTAATTACTTACTTACTTGACTGTGAACGAGGGACCACCACCCTGACTTAGAATCAACCTGGGGACCACTGTCGTGTTGGGTGGGGATATGAGCCAGGGACCACCACCCTGACTTCCAATTAACTTGTCAGTAAAATGACTACATGGACGGTCATCACAGGTCACCAGGTCATTCAGTTCACTGTTTCTCAACTAGTGGAAAGAAAAATAAAATGAACAAATCCTACATTACTAAATTAATGGACCACATGCAATACTTCCGTGGAGCACCTGTTGAAAACCCCTGGTATAGAAGGTAAAATAGCAACGGACCAAGTTTGGAGCCCTGGGAGACGATAAAAGTATAGGTGGTAAAGCGTCAATTTCTAACAAAACTCTCAGGATGTGTACACGTGAGACACACGAGAGGACAGTTGATTGTAGGCCAGCCCACCATGGAGATGCACACCGAAGTATCTCTGCACCCAAAGGTGACCGTCTTTGTAACAACGATGCGAAATGTTGAAATGCGAGGCAAATGTGAAAACGTTTTATTTATTTTAAAAAAATATATCCATTTTTTGGATTTCCATTTACTCTCTGGGGTTGATGTTGCCCACATAAACACAGATCTAGATTCTGCAAAGTCCCGTTTATCTCTGAGCTATTCTGCGTAAAAAATCACACCTGTGTGAACTGAGTGGTGCAACTCCCCTCTCCCCCTGCCCCCCCCCCCCCCCCCCCCCCCTCTCTCTCTCTCATTAGCAGGCAACAGTGCAGCACTATCTATCTCTCTCTGTTTCTGGCACAACAGCGCCACTTTTGCCCCTACTGGTACTCATAGTAACATAGTCACATACATAGTCACGTACATAGGTTAACCCATTTTGACCTGAGATCAGATTAAAAAAATGTCTTCTACATCCTGACAGTTTTCTGAAAAAGCTATGTTTCTATGTCAGTCGTTCTTCGATTTAAAAAAAATAGCAGACCTACAAGCTCGTAGCACGGCACTCGGTGGCGCGCTATGAGCTTGTAGATCTGCTATTTTTCAATAGCTAAAGCATAACATAATGCTAACACCAAAATGGGTTAACACGGACATGCTGTTCCTTGGAGTGGTTGCACCACTCAAAAAAACAAACACCAGAACTCGGTGAATCCTTTTTGATTTGGCAATGCAAACCTATGTTTTCTCATGCCAATAAAGCCCATTGAATTGAATTGAACCCTCCTTCTGTGCCTGAGGTGTGTTTGTCTACTGATTATTTTTACATTTTTACTTTATAAAACAAGAGATAAGTTAACCCACCTCCACGGGAAGGCGGTTCACTGGAGCAGCAGCAGCAGTTAAATACAGAACACATACAAATATCATCATCATATACCTCTACAGAGCAGGTGTGCAAATGTGCTTCAATAATTAATTTAGTTCCCACTAGTTTTTTTTTAGTTTTAGTTTTTTCTTCACTGTTTGTGTTGTCTATTAGTAGCAGCAGGTGCTATTTATACAGTGCCCAGGGAAAAGTTGTTGCATTAAAACCAGGAAAGCATCTGTGTCACTGTCGTTTTAGATTCTTACGTTGGCTAGTCAAAAATAGCAGACTTACTACAAGCTCATGTCATGT
The DNA here is from genome assembly GCF_951216825.1 of Electrona antarctica. Classification (NCBI taxonomy): domain Eukaryota; kingdom Metazoa; phylum Chordata; class Actinopteri; order Myctophiformes; family Myctophidae; genus Electrona; species Electrona antarctica. The sequence goes on from NC_136811.1 coordinate 11,567,827, forward strand.
CTCTTCGTGCCACGCTGCAAGCTTGTAGTATTTTTGTAGAATATTATAGAATACGGTATTTGTAGAATGGGCCTCAGGTTTTAGATGAATGGGTTTTGCTCAGGGACACTTTGACACATGTAGACTGGGTGGACACTGGACAGAGGACACTTTGACACATGTAGACTGGGTGGACAGGGGACACTTTGACACATGTAGACTGGGTGGACAGGGGACACTTTGACACATGTAGACTGGGTGGACACTGGACAGGGGACACTTTGACACATGTAGACTGGGTGGACACTGGACAGGGGACACTTTGACACATGTAGACTGGGTGGACACTGGACAGGGGACACTTTGACACGTGTAGACTGGGTGGACACTGGACAGAGGACACTTTGACACATGTAGACTGGGTGGACACTGGACAGAGGACACTTTGACACATGTAGACTGGGTGGACACTGGACAGAGGACACTTTGACACATGTAGACTGGGTGGACACTGGACAGGGGACACTTTGACACATGTAGACTGGGTGGACAGGGGACACTTTGACACATGTAGACTGGGTGGACAGTGGACACTGGACAGGGGACACTTTGACACATGTAGACTGGGTGGACACTGGACACTGGACAGGGGACACTTTGACACATGTAGACTGGGTGGACACTGGACAGGGGACACTTGTTCCAAGAAGACAGCCTCTCTATCCATTCAGGCGAGAAAAATGAATGTCGTTGATAATGATATAACCCAAGTCAATGACCTCACTCCTTGAAGTCCAGCTCCAGTAATGGCCGATGTCATGCACCGAAAAGTGCCAGATCGACATTCAACAATCTCACTCACAATCTCACAGCTTGTAGACCCCCCCCCCCCCCCCCCCCATGTGGGGGTGTGTACAGGGATGTCATCAAATTACGTCAAAGGGGGCTTCAGCCCCTGCCCTTTCACCCTTCTGTAAAACAACTGCCCTCTCCAGACCACGGATGCAGCATTTACTATGGTGAAATAAATGCAAATGCCGCTCATTTCCATGCCATGCCGGATGGCAGCATTCAGGAGAATTGCTTTTTTTCCCGAAGTCTCCTGAACTTGAACACAGCATTTTGCGTTGAACTAATTTGTTTAGAAATCCAATGTCGCATCTCCAGTAGATAAAGAGTGCTGGGTTGCATCCCTGAAAATAGCAGATATACAAGCTCTCAACGTGTCGCGCTGCGAGCTTGTAGATCTGCTATTTTCGTCCCTGGGTGTGTGGTAGCGGGGTGGGGTGGGGGTGGGTGTTGGCTGCAGGCCTGGTGGGGGTGGAGGTGGGTTGCCTTTAGCCCTGCAGGTTACTGTAGCAGAGACTCCTCTGACCTCTGTGTAGAGCGCCATGGGGCCGAGGGAGACATTTTACACATTGTACATCGTCCTCTCTACCGCCGTGCAAATGTACACATCGCTGTACTGTTGCTGCAGCGCTCACTATAAATAAGCATATTTGTAATGTACTGTAACATGAACATAGTTTACTTGGGGAAGAAAAGGAAAAGATTAAAAATACTGGTATAGTGTAAATTGGACTTCACATTCTCAGGTGGTTGACAGACTCATCCAGAGCTGCTTACAAGTAGAAGTACTGTAACTGTACTATGAGCTTCCAGTGGTGGAAAGTAACTAAGTACATTTACACTCAAGTACACATGTTAGGTATTTGTATTTAACCTCCTTGAGTATTTTACAATTTCCATTACTTTTTACTTTTCCTCCACTACATCTCAGAGGCAAATGTTGTATTTTTACTCTACAATTTTATATATATATACACTGTATATATATATCATTTCTGCCATTTCAAAATGGTACTTCAAGTACATTTTGATACCAATACTTTTGTACTTTTACTCAGGTCAATTTAGAATACTAGAGTATTTACTTGTAACAGAGTGTTTGTACAACATTGTTGTTTGGCATCGATAGTTTTACTTAACCCATTCTGGACGGGAACCCATTTTGGTGTTTTAACTAAGCATTATTTAGCTATTGAAAAATAGCAGATCTACAAGTTCATAGCGCGCCACCGAGTGGCGCGCTACGAGCTTGTAGGTCTGCTATTTTTGAAAAATCGTGAAAATGTGGCACAAATCTTTGAATATATATTCTTTCAGAAGACTTTTTATTTATTTTGACGTCAGGCCTAAGAAATGTGAGAACCTTTCCCACCACTGACTGTAATATATTATTCTAAGCTTCTAGTATGCAGTACAAGTTCAGAGGCGCGGTTTCCCCGACCGCATTTGTGTTCTCCTATAATCTTTATTCAGACTGCAGGGACATAGTGGTCTTTAGGACTGACTGTCCACCTTTATTTGCATTCAGAGTCGACATAAATATCGGCTTTGGTTCCTGTGGTTTTCAATTTCCCCCTCGGCGATCATTAACCCATTCAGGCCTGAAAAAAAGTTTTCTAAATCATGACAATTTTCGGAAAGATTTGAGGCACATTTTAACGATTTTTCAAAAATAGCAGACCTACAAGTTCATAGCGCGCCACTCGGTGGCGCGCTATGAGCTTGTAGATCTGCTATTTTTCAATAGCTAAATTATAACAATGTTTAAAACACCAAAAGGGGTTCCCGCCCAAAATGGGTTAATGGTTAATGTGGTTAAACGCTAACGTGACATGGATGCGTTCCAGGTCTCAATGGATTAACCCATTTAGGCCTGACGTCGAAATTTAAAAAATGTCTTCTAAATCCTGACAGTTTTCTGAAATACCTCATGTTTCAGTGGTGCTCAATATTTCATGTCAAGGACCCCAAATATTATATGTAATTGACCCCCATCTGAAAATATGTTGTTTCAGAGACCTCCCAGAAGCAAAGATTTGAGTTAAAAATGTTCGCTCTGAAAGAATATATATTCAAAGATTTGCGACACATTCTCATGATTTCCCAAAAATAGCAGATCTACAAGCTCGTAGCGCGGCACTCGGTGGCGCGCTATGAGATTTGTGCCACATTTTCACGATTAAAAAAAAATAGCAGACCCACAAGTTCATAGCGCGGCACTCGGTGTTTTATTATATCTGTCTTAAATTATTCTTATGTGATCTCGTCAGCATTGCAAATGAGGGGGAACCTCAATGCTCTTTTCGAGAATGAATAAATGTTTCAATCAATCTCTCTCTCTCCTTCCTTCCTTCCTTCCTTCCTTCCTTCCACGCAGGGTGGTCGAGGAGGGGTGGTAGAACATGGCGTCCATGGCAGCGGTGCCCAGCTATGCCCCCTCGCTGTGGGTGAAGTTGTGTCACGCTCTGCCCCGGCTCGACCTCACCATGCAAATGAGGGACAACTTCTTCGTCCCGGACAGCTGGGAGTACCAGCAGGTAAAAAAAAAGAGACCGCCGATCACCGCACCTGCACGCACAGCGGGCAGGTCACCTCCTGTCCCGTCACAAGTCCCCGAGTGTCGCGCTGCTGACACGTGAATTGGCAAAACGACCTTCAACTCGGTTGATCAGCAACAAACATTAGAAGCAGTTCATATTCTAATTCTATACACCAGTGGTTCCTAAACTTTTTCAGGTCAAGGACCCCCAAATTGACACTAATCAGCCCCGCGGACCCCCGTTTGAAAAGATTTGCCAGGTACCTCCATAAGAGAAGATTTTTACGGCTCTAGCAGTGATTCTCAACCCGTTTATTTTCAAGGACCTCCCATGCGTCTACGGGCCCCCATTGAATGGCATTTCTATCTCTGGGACCCCCAATTTATGTTGTAAAATCAATGTTAATTGAACTCTGAGAGTGTACAAACGGGTCCATTTGGTTCCATTTGTACACTCAGAGTTACAGACCCCTAAGGGTCCATTTGGTTCCAAACTATCATTTAGCTGGGGTCCCCCTGGAACTCTCTCAAGGACCCCTGGGGGTCCCCGGACCCCACCTTGGGAACCATTGTTCTACACCATGTCATCAGCAGCAGCTGGCTCGGGAAGGTACCCGGTTCGATCCCGACCCCCTCCTGCCATCGCATTGAAGTGTTGACCTTGAGCGAGACACTGAACACGCCCTGAATCGCCTTCAGTGTGTGAATGTGAGCCATATAAGTAAGGGATAATATCTGGCTAGGTGGTCATTGTCGGGAGATAATTCACCGACAGGGAGTTTAGGTTAAACTCCCTGAAGGTGAATTATAGGCAGAGGTCTGTTATACAGCGGAGCGGTCATTATGATGAGATAACTCACCGCTGAATTAAGCGATTGACCAATCAGAATCAAGCATTCAACCAAGCCATGTAATAACTATATATACAGTTATACACTGTAAAGTGCTTAAAGGACCACTTCACCACTTTTCAACTTCTCTTCCTATAATTGGTCCTAACTAATGTTCATGATAAAATAACACCATTTTTTTCTACTCAGTCTAGGAAGGCTGTGGGCAGTTCAGAAACCGTCCTCCAGTGACATCATCGATGGTGAATCCAAGCTAATAGAAACGGCAGGCTTTCTTTTCCTGAAAAGTTGCAATGCAAAAGTTGAAGCCATCGTTCTCACGATAATAAAAATCTAAATATATTTTAAAACAAATCTTGTTTAAAAAAAATCTGCCTAATGATGATGTCACTGGTGGACGGGTGTCCGAACTCCGAACTGCCCAAAGCCCTCCTATGACACACAGACTGAGTAGGAAAAAATGGTGGTGTTTTATCATGAACATTAGTGAGGACCAATTATATGAAGAGATGTTGAAAAGTGGTGAAGTGGTCCTTTAAGGACAGTTCCGTGAGCACCGGTATTCTGTTATTGTAAAGTACCGTAACTCTACTAGAGACAGTGCACCCGCATGGCGAGAGACCCAAGTAATTCTGAAACTATTTTGGAGTACTAGTGCTCGCATATTACCTCGTGTATTAACCCATTTTGGGCGGGAACCTCTTTTGGTGTTAGCATTATGTTATGCTTTAGCTATTGGAAAATAGCAGATCTACAAGCTCATAGCGCGCCACCGAGTGGCGCGCTACGAGCTTGTAGGTCTGCTATTTTTGAAAAATTTTGAAAATGTGGAGCAAATCTTTGAATATATATTCTTTCAGAGCGAACGTTTTTAACTCAAATATTTGCTTCTGAGGAGTTCCTGGAACAACATATTTTCACATGGGGGTCGGTGGCCAACTACATATACTTTTTGGGGTCCAACATAGCAACATAGGTATTTCAGAAAACTGTCAGAATTTTAAAAGAAGTTTTTTAATTTCGACGTCAGGCATGAATGGGTTAAGAATACGCAGAAGGTATCCCCAATGCAGTCAAGTTTGCATGACTAAACGAGGCAGCCCTGATGTCACTAATGGTTAATAAGCCACAGCCACGATCGATGTTCAAAAGATAATTAGGCAACAACAGATGCGTGTATAGACATAAAACAGGTGGTGGATCTATTGCAGATGTGTGTTCTCAGGAGCATGTCGGAGAGGAGGCATTCTTCTTGGAGCTATCTGGGCTCAGCTGCAAATAATTAGGCCAATACAAACGGGGGGGGGGCTCTGTTATAGCAGCATCGTTAGGATAATTCAGCAGGTCATCAGAGTAATGGTATATAGGACCTGTCAGGGAATCCAATGTAGGCCAATTATGTTCGGCTGCCCATTAGTCTGACGGCACATTATTCACACGTCCCAATAATCCGACAAATGTTGCAGCAGCGTGTGGGGTTTAGGGTTGACCCGTTCAGAATGGGAAAAGCATTATGTTACACTTTAGCTATTGAAAAATAGCAGATCTACAAGCTCATAGGGCGGCACGGCAGTGCCGCGCTACGAGCTTGTAGGTCTGCTATTTTTTGAAAAATGGTGAAAATGTGGAGCAAATCTTTGAATATATATTCTTTCAGAGCGAACGTTTTTAACTAAAATCTTTGCTTCTGGGGGGGTCTCTGGAACAACGTGTTTTCAGTTGGGGGGTCCAGCGGCCAAATACATATACGTACATTCTGGGGGTTCTTTTCTTTTTTTTTTTAATGTTTTTTTTTTTGTGGCTTTCGCCTTTATTTTATATGGAGGGACAGACAGTAGGCTGACCGGAAATGGGGAGAGAGATGGGTGGATGACATGCAGTAAAGGCTGTCGTGGTCGGGAGTCGAACCCGCGGCACACTGCCAGACTGGATTACCAGCCAAGGTGCCTGGACCGCTGAGCCACGGCCCAGGCCCATTCTGGTAGCCTGGCTAATAAGCCAGACTCAAATCACACTGTCGTGTGGTATTTGAGATGCTGTGTATGGATCTTGTTTCCCGGGGGGCGGGTTCAAACATTTTCTCTTTGACGCAATTGGTCAGAGCTATTGTCAGTCAAAGGTCTCAAGCATTGAACGTCAATGTACCAAAGGCCCGCCCATATTGCATACCGTGTCCCAAATGAGCGTACAATTGAGCCTCTCCAGACCGTAATCCGCCGGCAGGCAATTTTTTTTTTGCCAACGGCTGATTCGGTCTGGCTTATTAGACAGGCTACCATTCTGGGGTTCTTGACATGAAATAGCCTGAGAACCACTGACATAGAAACATTGGTCTTTCAGAAAACTGTTAGATCTTAGAAGACATTTAGTAGAATCTGGTGTCAGGCGTTGTCCCTGCGGTGTGATATGTCCTGTTGCACGTCGTTGACGCGCGTCGTCCCTCCTAGTGATTCAACGCATGGAGTTCATTGGCCCAAACCACACCAAAGGGTCGAGACGGTTTTAGCGTTAACTCCTTGCAACCGTTTGGACCCAAGGAGTTGACCCTTTTGGTGTGGTTAGGACTTTAGTCAGCAAGGCCACCCACTTATACCATTCAGCTCATATATGCGGAGAGGAGACAGACATATTGGCTCCTACAATTTTCATTGTTTGGAAGTTCTGAAAAATATGTAGAAAGTGTAGAGCGAATGCCCGCTATAGGGCTTAAGAGGTTTGAGGCACTCATTAGCTATAAGTTGGCACCGTATATACACTG
>NC_136811.1:11575002-11660002 GCF_951216825.1 Electrona antarctica
AGAAATTATGTGCAGGTGAGAAAAGAAACCCACGGAGGGCTTATGTGGTTAACTTAATTGTATCTATCTATACGGTATATCTTGTATGAGTTCTCTCCCTTGATCGGTGTGATCTCTCTCTCTCTCCTGATTGGATAAAATTGGTATCCCGACCAGAACATGTATTTTGTGTTTACTAAAGAGCTTGAGAGACAGGGAGGGAGACCCCAGCTGTATACAGTATACAGTATAGATTTAAAACTTATTTTTTACAAATAAATATCACTTATGAATCTGATACATGACATTACGCCAACAATGGCCATACTAGTACGAAGTCTACGAACACAAACCTATGACTTTACAAGTGGGCTTGTGTGTCTAATCTATGTGGCATGCCTGCAGTGGATGAGTCAGCAGGATGTCTTGCGGGTATTGGGTGTGTGCGTGCGCGTGTGCGTGCGTGTGCGTGTGTGTCTGTGTGTGTGTGCTAGCAAACAGTAGAAACTCTTCAGGGCAGCAGTAGGCTTCCATGAAGAGTTAATTAAGTACTTAAGCCCTATTTTCCCTGCGACATACTAGCGTCAACAGATTCTACAAATGGCTTCTAAAGTCAGTTTTCTGAAAAAAACGATGTTTCTATATCAGTGGTGCTCAAGCGTTTTCATGTCGAGCACCCACAGAATTATCTGTATGTGGCCGCGGACCTCCATCTGAAAACATGTTGTTCCAGGGACCCCCCAGAAGCAAAGATATGAGTTAAATACGTTCCCTGTGAAATAATATAATATTCAAAGATTTGCACACATTTTCACGATTATTCAAAAATAGCAGATCTACAAACTCATAGCGCAGCACCGAGTGCCGCGCTATGAGTATACGCTAAAGTTTTCCTAGCAATGTGAGGGTCTTTTTGAGTGGTGCAACCACTCCAAGGAACAGCAATGTCCGTGTTCACCTATGTGTTCACCCATGTGTTCACCCACCTATGTCACTATGAGCACGAGTACCAATGACTACCAAAAGTGGCGCTGTTGTGCCAGAAACAGAGAGAGAGATAGTGCTGCACTGCTGCCTGCTAATGAGAGACAGACAGAGAGAGAGAGAGAGAGAGAGGGGAGGGGGGGGGGAGTTGCACCACTCAGTTCACACGGGTGTGATTTTTTTTAATTTGTATTACTGTGCTCTATATAGTATAAAGTTACTTTTCTGCAGGGAGTAAACGGCAGTGCTTCACTGCAGAGCTGTATGTAAACATGGCGACTATACTATTCCTCTGCTCACAGCACACATCTGTCTCCCTCTCTCTCTCTCTCTCTCTCCACTTGTCGTCGGCGGTGTCGTCGACAGTGATTCGGAGGAGTACGAAGACTCGGACAGCGAGAGCGAGGACCCCTTCACCACCCATCAGGCACGTAGACAGACGGGAACCTCGGGCTCTCAGCGAGGGGCCGCGCCCCCCTTCTATAATTACCCGGCGGCCGGCTGGACACCCCCCTTTTCTAGTGCGCCGCCGCTCCCGTGAGTAACACAGACACGCAGGCAGACACGCAGACAGACAGACACGCAGGCAGACAGACAGACAGACAGGCAGAGTGCACCCCCCCCCCCCCCTCCAGAGGTTACAGATAGGACTATTCAGAGAAAAAGGCTGATGCACACCTCGAACGGTTGGTGACAGGTGCGTAGGATAAAGTGCATAATACGCACTGTCAGGACCTTCAACAGGACCTTCATCCGTCCTGGTGAAGGACTAACTTATTAGCAACATTTAGGAGGACTAACAATGGTCATGAAGCCTAATATATAGTATATTAGCAACAGCTGATGCTAGATCAGTTAGCTGAAGTGAAGTATCTATATAGACCCCCCCCCAGCAGAGCAGGGCTTAGGGTTAGGAACAGCATGCAGTATGGCTACCTGAGCTTTAGCCAATAAATAAATAAATGACATGATAGTTGCTAACATGTTAGCTTGACAGAACGTACACAACACGTGACGTCAGCATTGAGGAAACAAACACGACAAGATTTTGAACATAGCCTCACACCCCCCCATCCTCAGTGAGTATCAGAGAGGTCAGTGTAGGCAAGGTTCGATAACTACTGTGGATATAGAGAGGTAACTAGGACTACATATACTGATACTGATACTCTTACTTTTACACGTACAATGGGCAGGGACAGACCAAAAAACGCCAGCAAGCTGCCATAGGGTCAAGTCGAGCACACGCAACGCAGACAGGGTCAAGCACACGCAACGCAGACAGACACACAGACAGGTCAACGTGGACTGCAACAACAACAACAACAACAACAACAGCGTATAGGCAGGGGGAGAACAGACACAAATCACCCGAGGTCTGTCTGTCTGTGTGTCTGTCTATGGGTCCGTCTGTCGAGCGATTTCCAAGACAGATGACGTAGCCGCCATCCCCAACCACCCCCTCCCCCCCAACCCCCGACTCCCCTTCCTTCTTCCGCTCGAAAACGTTTGCCCACAGATTTCACGTTTCGATTGACCCTCGACGGTAGTAGAGCGACTGCGACCACGCCTACTGCTACTATGGGGTGTGGGGAGGCGCCATTGACCATGAGGTCGCGCTCGTTAAACCCCCCCCACCCCCCCCCCCCTCCCTCCCTCGTCCCCTCTCTCGGCGATGTGAGGCTCAGGTTGTCGCTTGCCCCCCCCCCCCCCCCCCGGCCGGCCCCTCCGCCCGCCCGGCCACCTCCATCATCACTCTTCATCTGGTCATCTGCACCGTGGCGTCCAAAGTCCTTGTCGTCATGCGTGTGATCAAGAATCTCTCCGGTTGTTCCTCTGGACTCGTCCTCGCTCCTGTCTGTTCGGTCTCTGCTCTTCCTTTATAGCCATGGCTGGTTTCTCTGCTTGCTTTGGCTTCTTCCCCCCCCCCCCCCCCCCCCCCCCCCCCCTCATTTTGCTTTCCTCACATTGGCTTCCACATCTTCACACCGTCCACAACACACTTCTGCAACTCTTTCCCCTAGCTGTCTCTCCTTGGACTTACTGAGTCTATAGCTAACACTCTAAGTCTAGGACAGTGGTTCTCAAAGAGGGGGTCCAGGGGGACCCTCAGGGTTCACCGGGGGGAGGTCCGAATGGACGTACAAATGGAACCAAATGGACACTTAACAGGTCCATTTGGTTCCATTCGTATTGTGTGCCCTCAGAGACATGGGAGTGAAATAAAGAAGTTTTGAGAACCACTGCTCTAGGATTTAAGCCTAACTCGCGGATATTTAACACCCTGACTGCTCCCACACCTGTCATTACAGAGATACTGACCAAAGCTAACGGCCAAAAAGTCTTGAAATCAAACCAAACACCACAATTACAGTCAGCTCCTCTTAAATGGAATGGCTTGGCATTGTTGTTCACGTGCTTGCTGTGCTTTTGCATGCAAGGTATTAATTAGACTGATTGAGAAAAAAAAAGTATAATTCCAAAATGGAATTTGGTGAGTTGAGTTGCAGTCCTGACTTTAACGAGCATCTGCAGATGACTGTATATATCCATTCAGCTCTGTACATACATATATATATCACTCCGCATCACTTCTCTAATCACCTCTTTCCTTCCTTTCTCTTCTCACCTTTCCTCGGCCTCCCGTCCGTCCGCCCACCTCCCCTCCCCTCAACCCTGTCTTTCTCGACGTGTCTCACCCCGTTTTCCCCCCACCCTGTTTTTGTCCTCGTTCATTCCTCCATTCCCCCCTCTTCCCTCTCTCTGTCCTTTATCTCTCTCTGTCTCTATGCAGGACTCCAAACGTTTCCTCCAATGGCAACCCTGGCTATGAGAGCCTGCCCTTGACTGACAGACAGTCCCCACCCCCTTCTGTGAGTTCCTCTGTACTTGTCACATAACCATCTCTCATTACTGTTAGGGTCCCGTACACCTAAAACTAAATCGCTCTCTCTCTCTCTGTTCCGGGGGGAGAGGGGAGGCGGGGAGCAGAGCAGCTCGCAATTCATTTTCAATGGGAGTCCATGGGTTTCACAGAGCAGCTCTGCTCCATGGCTGTGTTCTGCCCCCCCCCTGTGAAACCCAGTGACTCCCATTGAAACTGAATTGCGAGCTGCTCTTCCCCCCCCTCCCCTCTCCCCCCGGAACAGAGAGAGCGGTTTCGTTTCAATAGTGTGTCCGGGGCCTTAGGGTCCTATCTTGCGCGCCGCCTTACCCCTTATGCCTAAACTTATTAGCCACATTTTGCTATTAAAAAAAACAAACATTTTAAATCGCATGTTGTGAGCTTGTAGACCGGCTATTTGAACTAACCCTAACCCTTCCCTTAGTGTACAATGCCCATTTTAAACCCATAAAACATAAATTACCCCAAAACAAAAGTTAACATGGAGGCAAAGCTCCAACCTCGCAAAGACCCTGTAGGCTGGCCTATTTTTTTTATTTCTGGTGGCGTCACTATTTCTTCATCTGCTCACGGTTAACCACCTCAAATGTAATGGTTTAAACCATGTAAATTAGAGTAGCAACATGCCGATATTAGTAGTGAAAGGTTTGAACGAGAAAGAACAGGCTTTCAAGACAGACTTACAGGTTTCTTACAGGTGTCTGGTTTGTTTTCCAACCTCAAACACCTTGAGCGCTCTGATAAGGGGATTAGATTAGATTCAATTTATTGTCACTGCACAGACTCGTATACAAATACTTTGACAATGAAATGAAAAGATGCATTTCTCATGTGGCATGAGTGCACCATTAAAGGACCATTTCACCACTTTTCAACTCCTATAATTAGGAAGCCACGGCTGATTTTGAGACACAGACTGAGTAGGAAAAAATGGTGGTGTTTTATCATGAACATTAGTGAGGACCAATTATATGAAGAGATGTTGAAAAGTGGTGAAGTGGTCCTTTAACTGTCATTAACACAAGCGTATACCCTCGGTTATCTCCAAGTGGCTCGTGGTGGATCTACGAACTCACAACGTGTCACTTTGCGATGCGTTGTGAGCTTGTAGATTGCCTATTTTCACAGAAGACATTTGGTGTAGACTAACTAGAGAGGCAATAATGGAGGGGACCAATATTGTAGACCCATGACAGACACCACTCAACAACATACTGTACACTCACTCACTGTATCAGAACCACAGTAGTAATGACTCTTTTATAATGCATGCAGTCTTGGATGAAGTCCAGATAGTGACCAGCATCTAAGAAGAAGTATTACTACATTCCAATATTATGTTGATCTTTGTGACTTGGCTGAATAACTGTATCTTCTCTGTAACTGTATCTTATTTTTTCCCCCCGTTCTTTTCTGTCTGCACCTTTGGACCTCCATCACTGTCTCATCTGGCCAAATCACGTGGTGGTTTTGTGAAAGTACAGTACTCTCCCAGCATGCTGACTGGTTACGGGGGAAGTCAATCGCACCCCAACCCCTCCCATTCAAGGAACCTGTATTCACGTTGATTATTTTTTGTTAGGAAAAAAATAAATTAAAAAAACGTAGTAGGAGAGGGAAAAAAGAGTTAAATTTTCTTATGAACGGACACTTTACTGAGATGGAAAGAAGAAGAGAGAAAAAGAAAACTAATATAAAAAGGAAAAAAAACTGAATGCTAGGTGTGAAATCAAGGCGTGTAACGTCAGTACCATTGACAATTGTGAATTTGTGATTATAGAAGCACTTAAAAAGAATCTTAGAGATGCAGCGTTTAAGGGGACTCACGTTCGACTATCATGGCACATATAAGGGTCGGGTGTGGTTATGCAAAAGGTTATGCACCAAGTTCAGTACGTCAAAGAATCCCCTTTGTTCCACTTTTATCTGTCCAAAAGTCTGTGTTTAACTGTGAGGCGAGGCCAAAAAAATGGTATTGACGTTACTGCGTTGTAGTTTTATATTCTTAAATGTATCGGTATCACCAATTTATTTTCGAGTTTTTATATTAAAAAAAAGGAAAAAAAACCTATTGTTGTAGAAAAAAACACTGGCACGTAGCAACAAGACACTTTTTTTTTCTCTGAATGGATTATGCAGCTCCCCTCACTTGGTATTCAAATGTTTTGTTTTTTTACTTTTTATAGGTGGCAATTCTGTATTTCCCTTGTATTACCTTCTGATATTATATCTTCTGATATTATTCTACTGTACATTTCACTGTCTCTATATAATACCTGAATAAACCATTGCTCTTAAAATAAAATACTCGAGGGCTATTAAGCCCCTAATGAAGGCCAAACAGAGGGACTACAATTTCCCCAGTCGGGTCTTGAGAGTGGAGAACTACAATTCCCATGACAGGTACATAGCAATAGACTTCCTGCTACTGGTGCTGCAGTAGCCCTGCCGTAACTAGCAATAATAACTATGTATAGCAGTGGGTTTCTGGGATCTCTATAGGCTGTTTTTTTGTGTATATATGGTACTGGTATGTCGGAGATTTAATTGAATCCCCCCCTCCTTGCCTACTGACCTTGGTAACCCTGAAATTGAGTTTGTAAGGTATTATATCAATGCTCCTTTTGAATGGCATCCTTTTACACTTCAAGAGTCTAATATAAATAAAAGATAACTACGATAACCTCAACAACGATGGACTGGTCCTCTTCATTCCAAACTCTCCAATGTAATAATAACCTAGCTAGAAATAACCCATGGAATAAAAGCTAAATAAAATGACCATATAACCGTTTTGTCAGGCCAAGTCCCGATCTGTGATTTTTGAAAAAAGGGGCACACTGTAAGCATTGTGTCCCATGCACTCTCAATCAATGAACAGTACGTCAAATGTTTTAGGTATTACTATTAACAATTCTAAACCCAATATGTTCTTGTTGTACTACATACAGCCAACAACCAGTTGAAGAGATCACAGATTGAGGCTTTTACCTTTGCTTTTATATCCGAGACCATTCATGTTAACCCATTTAGGCCTGACCTCGAAATTTAAAAGTTTTTTTAAATGCCTTTTCTGACAAAACTCATGTTTCTATATCAGTGGTTCTCAATATTTCATGTCAAGGACCCCAAAAATTATATGTAATATGCCGCCGACCCCCATCTGAAAATATGTTGTTCCAGGGACCCCCACAGAAGCAAAGATTTGAGTTAAAATATGATTATATATTCAAAATCTGTGCCACATTTTCACGATTTTTCAAAAATATCAGACCTACAAGCTCGTGAGCTTGTAGATCTGCTATTTTTCAATGGCTAAATTATAAGATAATGTTTAAAACACCAAAAGGGGTTCCCGCCCAAAATGAAGATGCTTCTGAATATGTATTATATTGCTAGTTTAACCACTTCAAATACTCTTTCATCTAAAATAATTACTAAGCTAAAATAAGACATAACAAGCTCAGAACAAGGTCACAGCGCAACGTGTTGTGAGCGTATGTCTCCGTTACAACAGGCTTCCATAAGAGTACATTCAATGGAATCATGACTGAATTTGGTTGTGTTGACTGAGAACTTTAATCAATGTAATAATAATAATAACCCATTTAAAACAACAGATCAAACCTTTTAATATAAATATGTTTTCAGTATCACGACGAACCTCCAGAGTCTGGTTGGGTGTATTTCCGTCAGTCCGTCGTCTGCGACATAACGTCCCCAGTCAGTCAGAAACCTCATCTCCATCTTTGCTTTATTCATAAATGAATATGCCCCACCTCATCGTATGACAAATATTTATTTCATATTTATTTATCTACCATCTCACAATGTACCGCATTGCGATGGGTTGTGAGCATGTAGATGTAGTTTTTGCTACTTTTTTTTATAAATCTTTAAAGTGAACGTTTTTTTTCTTTATATAAATATTAAACCAATCAAAAAGTATTAAGAGCTTGTGTGACTTGAATGCTAACTACATTGGATCCATTTGGAACACATTTTGTCCACTTCCTGAAAAGTAACAGTTTTGGACTTGGAAGGTTTCCTCCCGCCAGTAACGATAAGACAATGCTCCCAATGTTCAATTAGATATGCATAGATTAATAGGCAGAAGGAGCGAGTGCATTCTCTGGCAGTGGCAATCAGCCGAGGGGAGGGGAGGCGGCGGCACCTGCCGGGGACGGTGGGGGAATTATGACCGCGGCAGTGCCGGTCCGTTCGGCGGGCCGACACCCAACTGCCGAGACATGCGTTGCCGGTTAAAATCAGCCGTGGCTTCCCTGTGAGGTTTGGGGTTAGGGTGTCAGTGTCGCTGGTTAAAACTCACCCGTAGATCCTCCTGACATGCGCTGCCGGTTTTAAAAAACCCAGCCGTGACTTCCCTGTTAGGGTTTGGGGTAGGGTGTCGGAGTCGGACTGATGCCGCCGAGAAACACCGTGTTGTCAGCAATTGGCGGCTACTCCGCGGCATCAGCCGCTGCCGGAAAATGCACTCGCTCAGGGGGACGGGGAGGACAGACAAATTAAACATAACATAACAGGAATTAACATACAATTAACATATCCAGCAGCCAGTGCTTACATAGTACCTGTGTGCATAGACCATCGGGAAGACAACCAGTCCTAAAGCAGTCTACCTCTGTAGTGCATAGATGAACAGAAAAAAGGTAAGTAAAGAAGAGTGTGTTCATGTGCTACTAAAACCTTATAGGTTATCAACTTGCATGTACTGTACAATAGAATTTGGGCGCTTGGCGCATAAGTCAGACCCTATGAATTCCGGAAGTCTGATAAGATAACCCGACAAATTCCTTAAATTGAACATCTTAGGATAATTCAACCGTTGATCTACACACTTGTAAATTGGCTATTTTCCACGAAGGCATTTGATGAAGGCCGGGTCCCAGTATAGACCCCTGGGGGATACTGGTCACTGACGTCTGTCACTGACTGACATTTCGACGAGTGTCCAGGCTTTGACAAGCAGCTCGGCACTGTGGAAGATGCCTGTCAATCCGCCACAACTGCAGTGAAGGTGCAGATTTAATGAGTTCTCCACTGACTTAATTTGGGTAGGTTATTTTAAGTAAATCCGCTTAAAAATGAAACACCCCCAAAACACTTAATATGCAGCCAAAGCTCTACCCTCGCAAAGACCCTGTAGGCTGGCATGTTTAATATTTATCGGATTTGTAAAGTGTTTTTTTGCTTATTTGGCCTACTGTACTTTACCGTTGAGCACCAAAACCCTTCTACTCAAAACGTGGCTGACGCGAGTGTCGCTGCACGTTTGGGACTTATTGTGTATCAGTAACGTTAAGAGCAGGCTGGCACCAAATGGATTATGTTTCATGCATGAAAAAGAAGTTTGAGATTTCTTCAAAGAGGTGAAAGAAGGCCAGTGCACAGAGAGACACGTGGCTCCTGTGTCATCTCAGAGCAAAGAAAAAAGTGAATCAGCTACCATGGTACAATCAAAGCCATCCTTCATTTCGAGAGGAGAAAAAAAACCCCGTCTTCAATTCTCTTTGGAACTTTTGTGTGTTTGTGTCAATATTGTAGTTGTAGTGCATTCCCTGAGGAATTTGTCAAGAAGCATTTTGTTTAAAAAAAAGGAAACAAAAAAGGCATTGTTTTGTCTTGCGTTTGTTTGTTTTGTTTTGTCTCCCAGAGTAGGAGGTTATGTCCCACACCATGTACCGGTAATGTCATTGTTCCAAACCAAAAAAAAGAGGAGAAAACAAGAAAATCATTTCCGGGTGTCGTCCGAGTTCAGCCATGAACCGTCCTCTTCTACATCACGTGGAACGACTAGAAGCATCTCTGCTACGTCCTGAGAAAGCTGCTCACCGAGGAATGCACTGAAAGAGAGAGAGAAACTCACAAACACATACTTATCCAAATTCCACAAAATATGTCATTTTGACAAACCGCTGTGTAAATTACTGGGAGGGGGAAAAGGTGTTTGTGTTTGTAGCTGCTCGCTAAACGTTTGAGAACCACTGGCCTACGTGCCTACTAACTACAGCAGTAGCAAACAACAAGTGTGTGTGTGTGTGTGAGGTAAGCCTCATGTGACGACCGACCCATATGGGATGACTCACTATGAGACAGGCCATACATCACACCACGGCCTACTCTAGCTCTAGCAGCAGTTTGAACTCCACTGCACACACACTTGCTCTTCTAGGGCATTTTATTTGCTCACTTCTGTCACCCTAGCTAGGGATGCTATTCTGCAAAAATGTCCAATCTACAGGGTCACAAGTCACAACAGATTGGCTCTCTTTGAAAACGTTTTGGTGTGTGGAGGGAAAAAGAAGCGGACCCCTGTCAATTAAGCATAATAGTGTCAAACTGACAATTCCATACATCGCCACAAATCACATCAAACGTGTCATGATTGCATGTCACCGTTTCTCCCCATCGACAGTTCCTTGATTCTTACTTTGACGGTTAGGTGGGAAGCTGGAGAGATAAGTTGATATAGGCGAATGTCTTTGTTGAAATAAACAGTGGTACCTCCTCCGCGTCATCAGCGCCCATACCCGAGGTGGGGTTGGCGAAAGGGCCTTTCTGTGTGGAGTTTGCATGTTCTCCCCGTGTCCCCTAGGGTAGGTACCCTCACAAAAACATGCAGTAATCCTGGTCTCTAAAACTACCTCCCCCTGGCCAGCCGAGCGCCTGATGGAGGGGAAAGGAACTGGTTGGAATAGCGTGTTCCTTCCACGCGCTACGTCTGGCCAGGGACATTTCCCCCTGTCAGGTGAAAAGAAGCAGCTTGGACTCCTCATGCATAGAAGGAGGCATGAGGTCAGTCTGCTGCCCCCCCAGGTTGGCAGAGGAAGTGTAGCACCCAGGATTACATTAGATAATTGGCACTGGGTGAAAAAACTGGGTTGCAAAATCGTGGGATAAAATAAAAAAAAGGGGGGGGGGGGGGAAATAAATAAACAGTGGTGGACATAAGAATGTTTTCAATGTGTTGCTACAGAGTTCTTACCGTAGATCTGCTTCTCCTCCGATGTTTACGGGATTCTTTAGTTTGGAGTCCAGGTTGTAGTACTGCCCATTAACCTGTCGCACTGCCAGCCAGTGGCGTCGTCTTAGCGGGAGGGACACAATGCCCAGCGACACGCGTGACGGAACGTTGAGTATGAAGCCCTGAACCTTGGACATGCAAAGACTCTGCACAGTCCTGGATGGCAACACAAGGCAGAGAGGTCAAGTTAAGTCTGGGGGTTAACCCATTCAGGCCTGACGTCGAAATTTAAAAAAAAAGTTTTCTAAATCATGACAATTTTCGGAAAGATTTGAGGCACATTTTAACGATTTTTCAAAAATAGCAGACCTACAAGTTCATAGCGCGCCACTCGGTGGCGCGCTATGAGCTTGTAGATCTGCTATTTTCAATAGCTAAATTATAACAATGTTTAAAACACCAAAAGGGGTTCTCGCCCCAAAATGGGTTAATGGTTAATGTGGTTAAACGCTAACGTGACATGGATGCGTTCCAGGTCTCAATGGATTAACATCCAACACTAGCACTGAATACCAAACGACTCACCCCTTTGCCAACTTGCCCCCGCGAAATGTTTTAATGAAGTTAACAGTTAATTTATTATTTCCCTCCCTCTCTAAAATCTGAAATTATCTTGTATACAGATTTATTTGATTGTACAGTCGATCTCTATACTCTGTAAAATTAAGAAGGAACAACATGACACAGAGACGGTGACTGCATAATCAAGTTAATTTAGGACGTTCTAGCAGTTAATTTCGTTTTATTAAACACATTTCTTCCATATAGCCCATGTTTTGTAATGGCATCATCATGCTATTATGCCCGTGGATGGAGTGAACTTAACAATGATAAATTAATATGATAATACCTTTTATATAATCACCAACATGAATTATGTTTGTTATTTACTGCCGAAACAACAAGTTGGTAAGTTAACGCTGGAAGAGTTGCTCTGCAGAAAATGTTTTCCTGAGATCCTGACTGGATTTGGAATGCGCACCGTGATACTAGGGTCATTTGTTTTGTCATGCCGATTGGCTGAATGAGTTTGTCAAATACTACCCCCTCGACTACACTAGTCTCTTTATGGGCCAAAGTCCAGACTGATATCGTGGGATACGTTTGTGACCTCACGTGATCAGTCTGCCAATGACAGACTAGAACAGGATGGTCTACTATTTTATAGATCGAGTTGTGCAACATGGTCACCGCTAGGAGTTTCCCCAGTCCAACCTCAGTCTTCTGCAGCAACCCTTTTCATAGCAAGGCCCATTATTTCTTCTGCATTTGAACCACAGATCACCATTTGATGACATTTAGCCTCTCAGACCCAAAACATAAAATATTTTGTTATCGTTGGATAATATTCTGTCCACAGCTCCATGTTGTATAGAGTGTCGCAGTCCCGCCCCCTTTCAGAACAACGAGTGGCCCAGGAAATAATTCCCCATAGGCTTTTTCGTCACACCAGGTTGAGGAACTACTGTATCGTCGACCGCCCGTCATGTGTTGTAGAGTACGACTCACCTGCGCTTGTCCCACCACACTGCCGCCAGGTCTCTGCTCTGCAACGCTGCCATGATGACGTTCACGTCATAGTTCCCTGTTCCTAGCATGGAGCGGTGTGGATTCACCACACACTGTGGAGCTAGCCTGCAGGATCACAATCACAGGAATCATAGGAAGCAATGCTAAGATAGCGTAATAAATCCCCCCTCTTTTTCCCAGCCTGATTTTGGACCAAAGGCATTTGTTCAGATCCCTAAAAGTTGGTACGGATTTGGAACAAAAAAAAAAGACTTCTTCTTGGTGTGATATAACCATCATAAAAAATAAAGAACCGAACCACTTCTAGAACCAATGTTATTTTGGTGGACAAGGGATCTCAGTGAAATGGACCCGAGTTGCAACTGGACTGCTTTTTTTCTGTCTATCTACACCAAATCTCTTCGCCAAAACCAGCTGATCTATAATCTCACAGCACGTTGCGCTGCTGCTGATTCTGAGTTTGTAGATCTGCTATTTTTGGCCCAGAATAGGGATGCTAGGGTTCAAGCAGTTATATGTCACTTATGATGGGTTGAAGGTGGTTAAGAGACACTACACATGTTGAGAGAGAGAGAGAGAGAGCATTTAGACTAGAGTGCAGGGGAAAGGCTCTGAAAGAAATCGGTCCTAAACCAGCAGGGAATATGTGGATCAAAACTTGAGTGTTAACAACAACAAAAACCTTGCACCATTACTCATCTAGAAATGAACTGATTTTCTCTTCTTCTCAGCTGTGTATGTATGTATGTCTCTGTTGAAAGCATTTAGATGACTGATATCTGGTCTATTGTCTATTGTGTTGTCCTGCACTCACTGACCCATTCTAGTAAATGTGAGATAGCTGTATGTCCTAAAAGTTGGTCATCATTATCAGAACGGGCCACCACGATAATGTCACCAAGACTGTAAAACAGATCCCACTGTGTGCCCCTTAAAGACCATAATGAAGCTCTCAAGCTTTATTGTGTTTTATCCATTTGACAGACATGCGTAACATGACATATGTTAATGCATACCGGTATGCATTTATTCAATAAATATGTCAGTCAGTTAGTCCAGTGGTTCCCAAACTTCTTCATGTCAAGGACCCCCAAATTGACACTAATTAGCCCTCCATAAGAGAAGATTTGTACGGCTCTAGCAGTGATTCTCAACCCGTTTGATTTCAAGGACCGCCAGTGTGACATGCATTAGGCTATGGACCCCCATTTAATGGCATTTCTATCTCTGGGACCCCCAATGTATATTGCAAAACCAATGTTGATTTAACAACAGGCCCATTTGGTTCCTATCCTAACTATCATTTAGCTGGGGCCCCCCCTGGAGCTCCCTCAAGGACCCCTGGGGGTCCTCGGACCCCAGCTCACCGTTTGCAGATGTCATCGGCTGTCTCCTTGGTGAACACTCGCTCCTGCAGCACGTTGTTCAAGGCATGGATCGCACACAGCTCCAGTCTCTGTTTCTCATGAAACACCTCCCCTTCGCTCATAGTAGTACTAAACCTATAGAGACACGCACATAACAAACAACCACAAGTAAACATTGTACCGCAGCAGTTTTCCACGACTAAAAACACTAAAACAAGCGATGTGTGAATTCAATTCACAGCTGCAAAAAGTTGTTGCTAGCCATTTGCTTACCGTTGTGGGAGCTATCCCCGGGGGTGAATGAATAAAAACGGTGTTGTTGTTATTATTCACGGCTAATCTCTCGCTTCCAACTCCTAAACAACGTGACAAATAAATCAACCACTGGCGCTGGGCAGCCAGATGAATCTAGTGTCTTTAAAGCTGCTGACAAAGCGATGTGTTTTGAAAAGATGCAGCCGCACACTCTCTCTCTCTGAAAGACAGGCAGATTGACACACCGGAAGTGGGGCTGTTGTTGTTCTGTGTTGCCAAACTTGCCAGGTTTTGCGAGAGAAACAAGCAACCAGGTCTAACCAGTGCCTAAAAAGTACAAATACAACAAAATCCAAAATCACCTTATTGTTCCACCGCTATTCAAAAGCACCTAAATTAAATTATCAATTTGATTGATTGATTGAAGCATTTATTAACAGTTTGCAGAGTTACAGTACATTTCAAGCACAACTCAATTTGTTTAGGGTCCACCATTTTCAATCCATCAATAATTTCCTGTGCTTCCCTGTTCTAATCTCCAGCGAATGTACCAAAGCCCTTTAACTTTAAAAATGATGCCACGCGTTGTGAGCTTGTAGATCTGCTATTTAAAAAAAATCACACCCGTGTGAACTGAGTGGTGCAAGCCGCAAGGTCTTATATAGCCCGATCAGCTGTGGTCTGACGTAATGTCAGTGACCATAGTAACCATGCTCATTATTTTGGGCCCCACGTACAGGTACACACAAACACGGATACAAACAAAGCTGGTTGTTGGAGTGGTTTGCACCACTCAAAAATCGACATTAGGAAACAAGCACAGAAAACCGCAACGCGCAACTACAAATTACAAGCAACTTTACAGGAAAAACAAGCCCAAAGTCGCTTACAATAAGCAGATATGGCAACACTGTTTTTGTTGTTGTGTGTGGCCGCCACGCCCATGCCACGGTCACACCCCTGACCCCATAGCCCAGGCGGACGTACCACGTTGTGATTGGCCAGAATTGGTTTAGTGAAAATGAAAAGGATGCTTTTTAGAGTATATAGTCAAATTAGCCATTCCAATATCTTCCAGAGAAAGGAGTTAGGAGTATCTTTTCTAAACAAAATGCTGCCTCTGTATTTTTGCTGTGTATGAGAGTAAATATATTACAGATTTAGACAATGCTATGTTATCTCTTTGACAACCAACTAGCCAATTGCAGCCAGGCCATCCCCTCGGGTCATGGGATCTGTTTTATCCTCAGTGCAGCACTGGTAGTCTGGTACAACAATGATGAGCTAGAATCTACAATGTAAATTAACGTATTCATGAATGTGATTGGATTTAAAAGCACAAAAATAGTTTGTCTTACACCATATAACTGTTAATGGTGGTCAACAATTCTAGCATGCCATGCATGCAATGCCCATAAGACTCTATGGTACTACCTCTGTTGTTGTTATAAATATAGCGTCTTGCAGCGCCATCTACTGTTGAGCCTGGCTATTGTGGCAAGAGAGCGTCTCCGATAACCTACCGGGGAAGTGAGCTACAAACTTTTACTGTTAAGCTGTACCGACGTCCTTCATTACGCATTTACATAAAACAACACAAACTAAAGAAGCTAACGGTCCATGCTGGTAAAGTGACCGTAATTGTAACAAATTAGCTGTTGATAGATAGATTATACAATCAGTCAGTCAGTCAGTCAGTCAGTGAGTCAGTCCAGAGACTCCAGACAGACAGACAGACATTGATTGAAGTATTTATTAACAGTTTGCAGAATTACAGTACATTTCAAGCACAAATCAATACAAAAACGGTCAACTGTGAGTGGACAACCCAATAAAGCATTACACTTGTTTAATGCTTGTTAAACACTAGACAGACAGCTGACAGAGTAGAGTAGTAGCCTAATTAAGTATAATGTACATTGGGATTATTAAGAGGCCAGCTCCTGAAGAATGTATACAGCTATTTACTATTTATATGGAGAGAGGAGATCAATTTAATATGGTCCAACATATATGATTTTATTGGTTATAATGAAAGCATTTCAACTCAAGCATCTCCATGAGCTTCAATATTTGTACTTCTGAAAGTAGTGTATTCATTCATCATACATCAGCCAAATTATGCTTGCAGTTTATTTTTTTAATAATAGCAATTGAATATCAAATGATAAATCAGGGGTGGGCAACTGGCGGCCCGGGGGCCACATGCGGCCCCCACCTTCACTTAATGTGGCCCTCAGGTTAATGTCAGAAAACTGATATAATATTGATTTCAGCTGGTTACAATTCTACGACATGCAAACATGACCCGCTTTAATTACTTCAGTATAAATTAGTAGCTCAATGCTTCAACACAAGTATAATTAAAGGCATTTGAAATTACATAAAAATGTTCATTTTCAGGATTCCAATTAAAAAATAGCAAAAATCTAAGATTTCAATTCGAATATAGCAAAAACAGCCGATCTACAAGCTCAAAACGCGTCGCACTGCGACGCGTTTTGAGCTTGTAGATCGGCTGTTTTTGCTACGACGGTAATATATGGCCCTAGGGAGTGAGTGTGGAAATATGGTGGCCCTCTCCATCGTCAAAGTTGCCCACCCCTGTGATAAATGAATATACAATGATAAAATGAATGTCCAACAACAAATAAAATCTGTAATTTGTTTTGTTTTGAATTATATATATAATTTGTATACATAGGTGGCTGAGTTATTCAAACGCACCAATGGCCGGTCAGAATCGCACATATCTCCCACCGTGACTGGCTGACAGATCTGTCATCTACACGAAGACGGAGAATCCTCCTCTCCGATTGGTTCGCCCGCCGTGACGTGTTGTATTGCCGAGAAGCCGATTGGTCCTCGGCCGCTGGGTTAAATCGAGGATCTTATTTTTGTTCCTGTGTCAAGTCAACGAAGAGAAGAAAGGAGGAACAGTAATAATAGCTGCTAGCTTCAGCTTCGCTGCATTCACAACGGAAAATAGTTTATAAGTGTATAAGAAAAAACCTAAATAAACACGAACAACATTCACTTCGATATTATTTAGAAAAACCCAACGGACAACAGCACACACACATCCACACCAGTAGAAGACATGGTAAGTTTACGTTTAGGGATTCTTCTCGGGTTAGCTAACGTTGCTAACTGGCTGCTATCCTGTCTCTGGTGATGTTGGGGGGAGGGGGGGTTCTAATTATTGTTGAATTAATACAGTGGATCGACGAAAACAAGGCACGTTTAACTGGAACAAGTGTCGACGTGGCTCGCGTCGACACCTTTCCCTTTTAAATGTGTTTTAATTTGTTGTCCAGAAGTCTAGAGTGACGGTGTATAAATAGCCTAACGGCGGTGCAGTTAGCTCTGCTTAATCGGGTAGGGGGGGGTCTGTCTATTTTCTGGGATGTTGTTGAATTAACCTTTGATGTTCTGATGTTGGTGGATAAGAAGTGTGTGAAAGGAGATGTATATATTTAATGGTCAGCATCTCATCACGGCTATCTGCTATTCGTTATATGCGATCAATTACGGTGGCGTAACGTTAGCCTACATTGCAATTTTCTAGCTGATGTTAATGGACGCTAGCCACAGAGCTAGTGTTAGCCGAAACTGCTACTGGCCTGAAAAAAGCCCTTATACACCACACAAATATAACCCTATGTGGCCAAATGGACATTGATGCTTAACTTTGGTTACATTTGTAACTGCTCAGAATTACAAATGGATACATTTTATTTCTGTCTGGCAATATAACTGCCTGTGGAAAGCCTGGTGACGCGAGGTTACTGACTGCCAGTGTAATGCTTTATGGTGTCGTCCACTAACAGTTAACAGTTTTTGTATTGAGTTGTGCTTGAAATTTACTGTAATTCTGCAAACTATTAATAAATACTTCTATCAATCAGTCATTATGACGTATTTCGGTTTATGTTTTGCATTAAGTATTCGGTCACATACTAGTCAGAGTAGACAGGTGTCTAACTAACCAGTATAATTGGGGTTTTAAAACATCTGTCAAAACATTTGGATTTTTAACTGAACAATTCAGAATGGGGGGGGGGGGGGGTAGGCCTCAAGGCCTGTCACAAAGATGCAAAGTGATATATCTGGTTGACTTTTATACAACTTAAATGGTATAAAAAAGATTGGTTTCTCCAGATCGGGTAAATTGTCGATCACCGATTGAGTCATTTGGAGTGAAAGAAATCGGTGGCCGATCGATCAGCAGCTCTACATATAACTATGGCTGTAGCCTTCCTGTCTTGGCAAGAATGGATTATGACTTTGAGTTTTTGAGTTTTTAACTGAATGAAAGGTTACCTTTTAAACTCTTTTGTCTTTATTTCCCCTCTAGAACTCCAATGTGGAGAACTTGCCCCCTCAGGTCCTGCGCTTGGTGTACAAAGAGGTGTCGGCCCTAGCAGCAGACCCGCCTGAGGGCATCAAGATATACCCCAGTGAAGAAGACATCACTGAGCTGCACACAGCCATTGAGGGACCGGGTAAGCGATGTAGATTTAGTTATTTTGCCTATCCTAAAATAATGACTTTAAAACCCAATACGGCTTCTTATTTCAATAATATTTCTTGCAAAGAAATTGTTACTGTCCAAGTGTAGTGTGCTTGTGTGGAAAGTGTGCATGTCTGCAGACTTGTAGCATACGGAACTACATTATATCTGTCCGTGGACATGCTTGGTTAAAATAATTATTAGTCCCATATTTCCCAAGGCCCAGTGAGCTATATTTCTTTTTAAATGTACCTATTTTGATGTGTTATGGATTTCCATCACAACAATGTCATTCATTGTTAAAAGCCTTTATGTAACCTTAACAAACATTTAAAATGGGGTCAACCGTGGATGGGAAATGATGATGTGCAATAAACGTGTTGTAAAAACATTGGCCAGCACGTGCATTAACATGGGAGCGGTTTCTTCTGTGAGGTGGCTTTGTGGCAGCCAAATGTACATACTTTCATAATAGATTGGTTTACAAGCTCTGTTAAGTGTTAAAGATGCATATTTGAAGGACTGCCTGACCTGAATTTGCCATCTGATGCTCCTGGCATAGCTGTGGGACGAGCGCAGTGCGATTATACTCAGTCGTACAACAGTGTTGTGCAAAAATAGCCGATCTCAAATTCGATCTACTACTTTTGAAGAGGTCTGCCCATACTGTCAGTCATGCTCAAAATAGGTTGAATGTGGTTGAGAAAAATTATTTTCTTATGATTGAAATGTTTTTAACTACTCTCACTCACTAGGCCTATCACAATTATTACATAATTGCCTAATCACAATTATTTGAGCTAATCGCAATTATTTTGCATTATCGTCCTAATCGTTTCCATGTTCAAACATTTTCCAAAAATAGCAGAAAGTGCTGATCTACAAGCTTACAACAAATCACAGCAGAAATAGCAGATCTACAAGCTTACAACATGTCACCTTGTGACGTGTTTAAGTATAAAATGATTAAATATGTCAGTAATTTATTTGTATATTTGAGTTATTTGTCATATCGGCCCTGTGCAATTTGTGATTACGAAACCTGAAATTAAAATTGTATTCACAATTCAATGACAAATTAATCTGCAACTGAAATTTGTAATCGTGCCACTTTCACTCACTGTTTAAGCCTCTGTTCGCTACAGAACACGATTGGCTAATAAAGCGTGACATACTGTTGATGCCATGAATTGTTTATGCTTTGACAGAGGGAACTCCTTTCGCTGGTGGCATTTTCCGAATGCGTCTGGTCCTGGGGAAGGACTTTCCTGCGGTACCACCCAAGGGGTATTTCCTGACCAAGATCTTTCACCCCAACGTGGGTCACAAGGGAGAGATCTGCGTCAATGTGCTCAAGAGGGATTGGAAGGCAGAGCTCGGCCTCCGACATGTCTTACTGGTAATATATCTTGTCTACAGAGACCTTGTGTGTATGATTATACAGACTATATATATCACGGTTTGTTTGGGCATTGATGGCAGGAACCTCAGTCACAGACTGCTCAACTGGGTGTTGTGCCAAAGTGACATCAGCATTTTGACCTATAGAAACTTGAAAGACATCGGTAATTGGGGTCGGACGTTCACATTCGATGCTTGTGGATTGAGGCGATGTTGCAAAACGTCGGTGCAAAACGTCCGCAAGAACCGTCTGTTAACAACGACAGTACATGGAGAGAGATGTTATAGTAGGGTTGCATTGCATAAACCAGTCATTACAAAGACACATACATTTGAGAGTTCAGCAGTGGTGTAAAAACAAAGCCACTGGTCTATGGAGATGAAGAAGATACAGCCAGATGAGTCATCCTTCATTATATTTTCCACAAGTGGGTGAGAGAAAGGTACAGGTCTGAAAGCCTGACCCCTTAAGTGAGGGTCTGGCTCGGCTCTGTTGTCCTGTGGGGGGGGACAATATTCTGGCATTGCAGTGACCTTGCCCTCTGAAGTGGACTCAAACGATGTTTGAGTCCACTACGTAGGATGAAACATGACATGTTGACATGTTAGACTGACATGTTAGAACCAAATGCCAAATGAGGGAATATCTTATGTAATAGTGTTCCAACTTCCATCCCTCCAGTAGAGTACCAGAGATTTGACTAATCTATGCCATTGCCAAGGCACATTGAAGTTGTTCTGGCTGGCAGCATTTGTTGGATTTTTCCCTTTTTAATTTGACGCCTGTATACAGTATACATTACAACCACCATTCAGCAATAATAAATGGTGCATATAAATGCACCATTTTAGCAATGCGTTGCAGTAAGGACTTCTCCTCGCTATGGACCAGAGCTAGTTAATGGGCGTTACATGAACTAAAGTTCAAGAACGCAACATCAGTGCTCCTGTGTACAGAGACTGATTATAGAATGTTGTGATCAGTGGCGTGCACAGACATTTAGAGGGGCAGGTGCTCAAGTGAAAAAAGGCCACCTTGTGCAGCGGGTGGAACCGGTCGGTTGCCCTAATAGTGTGAGATTTATTGATTTTGGGGCATAAATAATATATTAGAAGCTTTTTATCAATAATTGATCAATGTCACCATGGTCCACCTACTGTACAAAAACATAATTATATATATATATATATATATACTGTATATATATATATATATATATAATTGTGTGTGTGTGTGTATATATAATAATTTTATTTTTTCCAAAAGGGCACATTGCTGTCCAAAGGGCAAGTGCACCACCTATTTATAAGATAATTAAATGAATATTAAATAACATTGGTTTTATAATCTATTGATACATCAAAGTATAATAATGAATGAATACAATATATAATATAATTTTAAATGAAATGTGTTGTTCAGTATGTCTGACTGTATTGACTTGCCATGTTGTGCAGTAATATAGAAATGTGTGGTGCATCGTAGAATCAAATCGTTAGCTGGTGAATCGTAATCAAATTGTATCGTGAGCCAATTAACACCTAGTATACATATATTGATCATGGTTGGAAAAGGCATACATTTGTTCTCAGTCCATATCCTCTATAAACACTCACTGAAAGATGCAACTTATCGAGTTTGAGCAGATGAGGACACCGTTGAAAGTAATGGGTGACGGAAAAGAACAGGGCGTCCATTGAGTTCAGTGGAGCAGCGGCGCCATGTTCTATTCCTCAAGCTATATACTTAAAGGCGAATTCCGTACAAGCAGTTTTTTTTTACCTTGAGTTGTAGTCCTGTATCCATTCGCCACTGTGAAAGAATGTCTATTCCAAGATTTGCACAACTTTTTAAAAAAAAATAGCAGATCTATCTATTTTTCAATAGCTAAAGTATAACTGGGTGCTTAAAACACCAAAAGGGGTTCCCGTCCAAATTGGGTTAAAGCACCATTGTCCCCCTTTTTTTTTTTTTTTTAATTTATTGTTTTTGTTAATATACATCAATATCAATAGAATTCAATAAAAAACGACTAGGGCGGAATTCTCCTTTAACCAGAAGTACTGACTGAGCTTTTTATGTTTTTAATTTCATTTAACGTCACCATTTTGTCTTATACGCCCCTCCCCCACACCCCCCACAGACAATCAAGTGTCTCCTCATTCACCCCAACCCGGAGTCTGCGTTGAACGAGGAGGCAGGGCGACTGCTACTAGAGGACTATGCCGAATACGCCTCCCGCGCTCGTCTCTTGACCGAGATCCACGCCATGGGAGGGCCCGGCGGAACCTCTGGGGCCCCCCAGGACCCTAACGACGGCCCACAACCCAAGAAGCACGCGGGCGATCCCACCAAGAGGGGACCGGGCGGGGCCCCTGTGGCGGCTCTGGGTAACGGAGCGAACGCAGCCAGCAATAGCAGCAGCAGCAATAGCAGTAATAGTAATGTAGTGGGGAAAAAGAAAACTGATAAAAAGCGGGCATTGAGGCGACTCTAATACCTCAACTCAATTCTCAAGTGCGTGCGCGAGTGTGTATGAGCGTGTGTAAATATAAATATTGAAGTGTGTTCACAATGTTTTTGGTCCCTTTTTCTGACTCTTTCTATCCCCCTCCAGGCTCCATTTTTGTACTCATTGCATCGTTGCCCCACCCTTTTCATCACCAGTTTAAGCTATCCCCTTTGGCACTCAATTGTCGCCACACCTCAAGTCACGATCAAAGATGTTTGTTCCTTTTTTCTTTTTAAATGAAGTTTGTTTTTCCCCCCCAACATACAAATGACACTACCACCAAATGTATTTGATGTCCTATCCCTGTTATGAGTTGTAGCTGGGTTTTGGCATCTCTACCCTAAACAAAGTGTCTGTTGTCTCCTTCAGAGACATAACTGTATTACTGTCTCCGCTAAGCTGTGGGCTTAAGCCTGAGTTATACTTTGTTGCGTGTCTCGCACTGAAAATGGCAGATCTATGGGCTCATAAAGCATTGAGAGCTTGTGTATCTGCTATTTTCAGTGTATAACACCGGTGCGCAACAAAATATAAGTCGCCCTTTAATGTCAAATCTTTAATCAACAACACAGCCTCGTGTTTCTGGGATGGTACTGTGTACTGCTCAGCTTTGATCACGGTGTGAAATCCACACTTAGCCATAATATCTCTTGTTTTGGGTTCAAGTTGCCTCGACTGAAAATCAGGTTTTGCGAGTTTAGCAGCAAGGGAATAATACTTGGAGGACCGTTTTTATCGTAGGATTATGCAACGACGCAACGTATTGAACTGTTTCATTGGAGTGCGAGAGATGAGAATCATTTCACGGCACACAAGGGAGCAACATCTTTTAAATTCTTTTCATATGACTGTCCACTGACTGAAGGAGAGGGTACGGAATGCCATGGCAGTGAAGTGTAAAACGCCTCTTGTCCACCTTGTGGTGTGACATACCTACCTGGATTATTTTTCCCTTCCCCTTTGTTTTTCATTTTTATAAAATTGTCTGTCTCATTGTCCAGTATTTTCAAAAGTGGTTTTAAATTGACACGTCTATATTCAGCTGTTTTCGGTGTGTGTGTAATTGAAGATCTAGATTGAGTGGCTGTAGGGGAACAGGGTAGGCTGTGAGATTGTGCATCCTTTATAAGGAGTAAACCATGTCTCAAATTATCTGTCAAAGCTACCTTGAGTAGTTTACACCTTTTCTCTGCTTCCCTCCAAAGTGGTATGTACCGGTCCAAATGCCCAGTTCTCCTACCAGCTTTGTGGCTGCCACAGAACAGAGAATATCTCCATAGGAAGACCTCTGCATATTTGATAGAAGTTTATCTCCCCACACCTAATGGCACTTGTTCTGGCATGGTTTCTGAGGCGGATTCTCCGTTTTTGTTGTAAATGCACATTGGGGCCTACATTTCCCAAGGAAACACACTCAAGCGCAACACTTTTACTTGGATGGAAAAGGCGCCTCTGAAACTCATGTCATGGTGCAGATGGGCGGATGGGTATTTTTGTGTCCATTCTAAGTTATTTAAATTAATAAAG
Source organism: Electrona antarctica (assembly GCF_951216825.1). NCBI lineage: Eukaryota > Metazoa > Chordata > Actinopteri > Myctophiformes > Myctophidae > Electrona > Electrona antarctica. The sequence goes on from NC_136811.1 coordinate 11,599,022, forward strand.
GAAATATTGGAAGATAAATGCAAAATGATTTGCCTTTGATTTTCCTCTCCCCAGGCTAGTATTATACATACTAGATTGTGTCTTATATAATTCATAATATAAGCTATCATTGATTTGACAAATGAGAAGTCGTAAATAATTGTCCCCAGTTTAAAAAAAATCACACCCGTGTGAACTGAGTGGTGCAAGGTCTTATATAGCCTGATCAGCTGTGGTCTGACGTAATGTCAGTGACCATAGTAACCATGCTCATTTTTTTGGGTCACACGTACAGGTACACACACGTACAGGTACACACATACATAGACACAGACCAAGCTGGTTGTTGGAGTGGTTTGCACCACTCAAAAAGACTGATAGAAACCAAATGGACCCTTACAGGACTGTAACCCAAATAATGTACAAAGGGACCAGCATTTTAGAGGTAATTTAACATTGAAAATTGTACGGTGGCGATTTAGGTCCCTGAGATCAATATAATATACGTGTGTTTGACTGTACAGTATGGGTATATGTAAATGTAATCCTGGTGTATCTGAGCTCTGATGATGTTTGATTCCTCAGTTCATAGTGTACTCCCTTCCTGCAGTTCTCTCAGCTAACAAACCCAGAAGAATGTCACTTGCCTTGCATTAATGAAGGACCCAGCTGGCCTGCTGCAGTCATACATGCCAGCCAGGCAGCCACCCACCTGTGTAGAAATAGCAGCCTGTCACACAGGTAATTATCAGGCCCCTTCTAGTCTAGAATACTTGAATAGTAATCTGTTTGGCCTAAGTACAGAACCCTTGCTGTCAGTTCAACTTTCTTTTTTTGTTGTCATATGTAGCCAGCCAGCCAGCCTACATATCTTGTGGTCTGAATTGAATTAATAGAGCCAGGTTTTTCCATGTATATACATGTACAGTAATAGGCATATATGCTATATTTACTTTCTTTGGAGAAAGGCTTATGCAGTAGGCTACCATTTTACATTTCAAATCGTCTTTCACCAAATCACTTTTACAATTGAATAATTACCATTGAATTGAACCCCATTAAGCATAAACAGAACATTGTTAATCAGGTGGGCATCATATTGCAACATTGCTTTCAGAAGCATGAGAACCAGCTAGGCTATGATACCTGCTCTTGCTCCAACCGGTTCTCATCTTCGTTCAGGCCAATACACCCCATTAGGTCAAAGAAAATTCACCCCCATATAATATAACAAAATCGTCATATAAATGCGGGAAAGATACCTTATAGTACAAGGCTTATACAGTACAAAACAAAGTGCAAACTTTTCTTCATTGTTGCACTGGTTATTAAGTTGGCTACTAACTAACTAGGCTATTCCTCTAACAGCTGTTTGTTGAATATCATGCCAAGAGCACAAATCAGAAATCAAGTTAATAGCGAATGTGCATCTATTTCACAGTTTGGTTCATGTATTCCTGGCTGTTGCACCAAACCTCTCCCCCCACCCGTTTCCATCGCTTTCATAATTGCCACCAACATAATGACACAGTTGCCGTGGCAACCATCTCTGTCTCTCTCCCTCAGTATCTCTCCCTTACACATAACAGTCACACTCAATTCTAATTCTACAGTCTATTTACCAAGAGGCAGGGACATACATAACTTGGACTATATGATTTTGCAGATGGATACTGTAAAGTGTGTGTTTAAAATATAGGCTATATATTAAATAGGCCTATCTGTCTTGCACTATTTCCCCCTTTAGTGCTGGGCAGCACAAGACCCAATGTAGCCTACATTGGACGATTAAAATATGATTTAGGTACAGTTTAGGAGGTCTTTATTTTCGTTCAGCAGTGAGGTTTATCACGGTCAAAATCGATTGGACCCTATTAACAATCAGTCAGAAAAGTTAATTAGTGCCCAATATACGTTTAATGAACAGCTTTTTGATGGGTAAACAGTTGGCCAAAGACAACACATAGTCTATGGATGAAAAACCCACATAATTAACATTATTACCTTCAGCTGCGTTTACCCGTCAAAATGTCTGCGGTGGGAAAACTCATCAACACCAGGGCTCACTGACCAATGAGAGCGCTTTCTGTTATAAGCGGACCTCAGTGAGACCAGTCGCAGTTCTAGGCGGCGTGTAGAATCTCCTGGAAAACGATGAAGGGTGAGGGTCTCAGACAGTGAGTGACAATCGCTTTCAGATGGACAAAAAGTTCAGTTGGGAGGGTAAATGACATGCAGGCAGGCAGCAGCTAGCCTAGACTTCGCGAGATCGGGTATTATTTAACTGAATTGTTCCTGATTTGTCAGTTCGGGAGTCCTGCATGCAACTAGATAGGCTCATAGTTGAATGTGCAACACATGGAATGTAAACCTACCCTACCGACGGTGTTTGAATTGCCATATCAATTCAAAAGTATAGGAAACGCGCAGGATGTGTCGTGGTGGTGATTGACTAACTGCTCGCCTATGGTGTGGTAATAATGGGATACGCTGCTGGAGCGCAATTTGCGCAAATGCACAAAATTGGAGAAGAAAACATGTACAATATTGGTGTCCGCGGCATTCTTGTAGAACATGCACGGGCATTTAACATTGGTCCGTGAAATTATATGAGCTTACACCTTTTTATCGTCTGTTCTCTGAGCGACAATAACTGGGCTGTCATCTGAAAACCATATACAGTGCGCACTGTCTCCAGCACCAAACCCCCCGGACGACGCACAGGTAAGGCATGACATTATATAGCCTTACATGTATTTATTTCTTAAACAAATTAACACGCTGGTATGGTTTTATATACTTTATTGTCATTATGATTATGAAAGAGTTTTTGAAAGAGTGCCCAGCTTGTTTGCGTCAGTTTGAAATGCGTCACCGGCGACCAGATATGAAACATTTACAGTATGAAAGCTGCGCCATAGAAAAATCACAATTATGCAAGAAAGACATGTTCGTCATTCATGAATCGTTAACTGATGCTTTCGCATTGGAATATCCTAGTACACTTATAATTAAACAGCTGAAAAAGGACAGCTATAGCCGAACCCCCCCCCCCCCCCCCCCCCACACACACACACACACACACACACACACACACTGAGGCGCTGAACGCCCACGCACTCTTAGTTTAGGCTACTGAATGATGTGCAAGTCATGTCCATAAGCATAACCCGCATGCTTGTTCTTTGCAAGACAATATTGGAACTAGGGCAAAAAACATCTCCATAATTCTATTTAGATTATCATTGCGCAGTATTGGCAATTGACTATCACTGAGGGAAAAGAATAAAGCCCTGTAGGTTGTATAGCAACCTGTGGCCTGTGGCTGATGTTGAAATCCATTTTCTGAGCTCTGTGTTATGCACTCGCACTGTATGTTCATGAAGAAAACGGGGACACATTTCTTATTTTGACCAAACACCTGTTGAAATGCTTCCATTTCAAAACCATCATTGTGCAGAGTGGCCTGCCCACCGCAGCGATGAGGATGGAGCTGTCAGTCATATATTGTGGTTTAACAGGAATGGCATTTGTGTTTAGAAATCAAGGTAACATAACATGTTCCTTCAGTGGCAAATGGCAATAGACGCAACAACATCACGATCACACAATACAGAGCATCTTGTCCTTCACCTTTGCTTTCATTTCATGCTCTCTCTCTCTCCCTTTCGCTCTCTCTCTCTCTCTCTCTCTCTCTCTCTCTCTCTCTCTCTTTTTCTCTCTTATGTCTGGCAGAGGCAGCACACACAGCTTTAGCTTTGCATATAGTACTCCTACATGGGAAATAGGCACTGCCCCCTGCCCCCGCTTCACTGCATTGATTCAGCAGAACAGCACAATATTGATAACGTTCCTCCACTTTTTTTTTTTTTTAAATGAATGAATGCATTAGACACAGACCTACAAAGAACCAACTGTGGTTATGTATAGTGGCACCAGGCAGACCTGGGTGGACTGTTGGAACTGCAAACATAGGTCCCAATAAATAACCCTTGTGGTGTGGAGTGATGGTACAAAAAAAAAAGCACAGACTACCTGAAATTCAAATTGGAGACACCCGGCCAGACATTCCTTATTTCTAAGAGAAATCAGGGACGCCCAGACAAATATAAAACCTCACTGTATATATGTGCAGTTTTTGTATTTTATATATTCATAACCTATATTATAAATATACATATGAGCTGTTTTGAACTTATGTGTCATTGATTGATTCCTCCAAAAATACATAACCAATTGTGTCTCATATCAGTTCAGTAAGGGACTGTCTTTTAGTTTCCAAAACGTAATAGGGACCGTCACCCTATACTCGCCGTGGTGACATCCTTGCCGACCGGTGCATATTGGACACAGACTCCCTGTCTTTCACGCCACACACACAGCCTCAGAGCTGCAGTGCTGCTATTCCAAAAGAGTTATAGCGGCCTCAACCCACACACGCAATCTGAGAAAAGAGACGGGGAAAGGCAGAGCAATTGCCTGATTTTCATGCTCCGTCGTACGACTGTGTCTCATGTGGGAAATGGAAGATCTACAAGCTCACACAACCAACGTGTCGCAGATGCGACGCGCTGTGTGGCGTTGTAGATCGTCTATTTTCGGGACGAGGTATATTAAACCATACGAGAGAGAGGAATGAATAAGGGAGTGAGGCAGACTACAGAGAGATGTTTGAGAGATGTTTGGAACAGCTAATGCAGACATATACATACACCTACACTGCCTTTTAGGAGAGTACATTTTTACCCCTTCTTCAACTATTTCACCTTTTTCCTCTTCTCTCAATGATTGTCAGTGTTTTCTGAAATGTGTGTTGTTCAAGCGTGTGTTTGTGGGTCTGTGTGCTTTGGCACTGCTGCCGTTGTGTTGTGTGTGTGTGATGTGTGATGTGTTGTGTTGCATTGTGGGTAAGTGCTGGGAGAAATGTACTTGATTCTCTGCCACCCACACATTGCCCTCCCACTCACGGTCGTCTCCGCATCTATACCTCTGGCTCTTCTCGCTCACCACAATCTCTTAGCTCATTTAAATCCCTACCCTGCATTTATCCCCCTCCCCTTCTCTGGTCAGCTTTTCAGGAGCTTCTGTTCTTGTAAAAGGTGTAAGAGCAAACTAACAATCAATTCCCATAGCATGCACGCACGCACGCACGCACGCGCGCACACACACACACAAATAAGAACACAACTGCGTTGTGCAAGGTGTGCAATGCATTATGCACTTAGACGTGGGTAGATATTCTAATGGGGTTTTAGGACTATGAGTATAGTAAAAGAAAGGCGAGAGTGTTTCTTGAAGACCTCTTCTCTAATTAAATCTGTCATTTGTGTTCCAGTAGGTGTGCTGCCACTCAGCCAACAGCATCCACTTCTGAACCACACCATAGGAAATGTGAAGACGACAAACTGGGGAATTGAGCGAGAGCGCTCGACAGGCAGCAGAAGATTGGAGTGTTCTTGCAGGAGCCCAGAGCCGCTGCTTTTGTACATTTCCATTGTTCCGCTCCTCTGAACTCCTCTCAGAAGGTTAGAGGGATGCATGTCGACTGAAACAAGCAGCGCCATCAGCGCTTTCAGCTCCTCCGCCTCGTCCGTGTCCCCTCGCCCTCCCCCAGCCGTGCCTACACTCCCTGCAACAGATAGGGACGTTTTGGTAATTACATGTAATTATAATTTGTGTGGGAGACAGACCTGCCTCTGTCTATTATTGCAGATAACCTCCAACACAATACCTTTCTGCACATTTGCATATTTCTCAGCAAGACAAGATATCCTTTGAACCTTCTGCCGCGCGTCAGGCATCGTGTACTTTTCACCTGCGCAGAGATGCGTCACGTGTGGAAGCAAAAGTGCCCTTCAAGTCCTTGTTCTAATAAGACATGCAATACACTTTCCTTGTTGCAGCGATACAGGCAGTGCTCGTTTTACAGTCTCTCCTAAAGGCCAGGATTCATGTCATTATAGTCATCCCTATTTCACAGTATAGGTCATAAAGACCCCATGTTAATATTTGCGTAAATATTTGGATGCATCTTTGTGAAGTGGTCATCATAAATTATGTTAAACTGATAACAAACCCTCCTTCGGAACAACTTGTCAATGTTTACAAGGCACCTTTTGGTTCAACTCCATTCCTCTACAGGTGACAATATGTATAATTGTACCATTTTGACACAGTGCCATTATAATCTCACTTTTTACAATGCATCAAAACACAAAAATATAGAACTATATAGATTTTGATGTTTTTATTCCAGGAGAAATTTGCCTACAGGTTAGCATTTACCCCTAATTTCCAATATCCTGTGTCAAAGTTAAATACTTCACCAGGCTATGAAGAAACAACATTGTTTACTTTATTCAGAGATCTCGGGGACAGAGTAATGTTGTTCAAGTGCCACAGCCTATAAGGAGCTATATAGGATTGTTCTATTCCATTGATGATACTTATTACTTACCTCTAGTAATTGTAGGCCTTTAGTGTTGGAAGCCCACACAAAAAAGCACAGCAGGAGTTCCTTTGTTTTAACAAGGTGTGCAAAAAATAAAGAACAATGGGGAAAAAGATTAAGTCAACAGCTAAACAAAAGTAAGAAGATGTCCAGTTTAGCATCGTAAGAAAGAAAGGCTTTTGGAGGGCAAACTAGGAAATGAGATCAATATAATATACCTCTGACCAATGGCTGACTTCCATTATTGATTAACTTTTTACTTTACATTTCTTTTAGGGTTCTAAATAAAATACTTCTACATTAGTGAATGAGAACATTTTTAAACAACTGCGATTAGACAGGTTGTATAGTATGAATATTCCACATGCTATTGTAGTGGCTTAAGCTGCAAAAGCGGATACAGCGTTGCAGCTGCGTTGACTCAACGACAGAAAATAGAGCTTTTAGTCATGTAAAAATGACGCCCACCACCAATCTCCAAATCCTTGCTGCTGTTTCCATACTCGCCCTGCTCACTGCCCATCTTACCGCCGCCACAGAGACCTCTCCGCTCACCCTGCCCCCTCCCGAGGACTCACGCCTCCCAGGGAGGCCGATAATCGGCCAGTCTGCCCCCCCTAGACCACCTCTCCGGGCCCTGCAGGCTGGCATGAGGCCGGCCGCACTTAGGGGCAAGCCCAAACCCCCCGAGAAACGTCCCCAAAATGTAGCTGAGGAGGAGGCGGGGACCCCAGAGACGCCACCCAGGCCCCTGCCCCAGGTCACGTTCAATGAGAATGTGGCAACCGCAGATAACGCTCTGGCCCAGGCGCTGATGGTGGACGTGTGCCAGGGCTACTACGACGTCATGGGCCAATTCGACAGCGCCTTCAATTGCTCCAAGGACATCTTCATCTACTGCTGTGGCACCTGTGACTACCGCTTCTGCTGCCCCGAGCGCAGCCGGCGCCTGGAGCAGCTCAGCTGCAAGAACCACCACTCCGCCAATTGGGACACGCCGCCGCCGCCGCCTGGCATGAGGCCGGCTGCGCTTAAGGGCAAGCCCAAATCCCCACAGAAACGTCCCGAAAAGCTTGCGGAGGAGGAGGAGGAGGCGGGCGCGGGGACCCCGGAGACGCCACCCAGGCCCCTGCCCCAGGTCCTGTTCCCTACGAACGCGACGACGAAGGCGTTGCCGGCCCAAGTGGCCCCGCCGCCACGCCGCATGGTGGACAGGGCGGTGGACGTGTGCCAGGGCTACTACGACGTCATGGGCCAATTCGACAGCCCCTTCAACTGCTCCAAGGACACCTTCGTCTACTGCTGCGGCACCTGTCACTACCGCTTCTGCTGCCCCGACCGCACCCGGCGCCTGGAGCAGGGCAGCTGCAAGAACTATCACTCCCCCGAGTGGGCCAAGCCGCCACCGCCCGACACCTTGTCGCCGGAGGAGATGGGGCCCGATCCGGACATGGACCCCTTCAAGCAGCAGAGTCACCACACTGGCTTCATCATCGGCGGCGTGGTGGTGTTCATGGTGGCGGTCGCCGTAGCCATCAAGGTGATATTCAACAAGGTACAGCAAGAAGCTAACCAGAGAGACCTCAACATGCCCAGGTGGGTGATTGATTGAATACTTCATTAGACTGAAATGCAAACAGCATGATTGATTGATTGAATACTTCATTATACTGAAATGCAAACAGCACGAGGTACAGTCACAGATTAGGCTAAAAGGATAGCATAAAGTCCTGTGGACTTGGCTTCCACATGACGTCATGTCTGAAAGCCAGATGTTGGAGTGGCTAGCGCCCCTCAAAAACGCCTAAATACATTATCATCAACAAATCAACTACAGTATAGGGAGTGGGGGGGGGGGGGGGTTGAAGGCAGCCTCGTCATCTTTCTTTGGGAGTTCTCTTTGGCATCCTGGAAGATGGACTGTCAGGCCTGTTTGGAGGGAATCCGGTGAGGGAATCTAATGACTCATATAGGGGATTCACACTGAGGGCCCTATTATGCGTGTCTTAAGTACCAGGTCTTATGACTTAACTTAAGACCTGGAGGCGTGGTCAATGCTGTTTGGCCACTCAGAATAGCCAAATGGCATTGATCACGCCTCCAGGTCTTAAGTTAAGTAATAAGACCTGGTACTTAAGACATGCATAATAGGGCCCTGAGTGTTTGATTCAAACTGTTCCCGAATACAGTTGCCTGGTTCCCCGCTGGCCATGATTCACATTGGCTTTGATTCTTCCGCACCCGAGTACAATTCATTAAATTATATTCAATGCTTTTCACATTGCATCAATCCATATCCGAGTATACTCTTCAATCGGTCCCAGTGCGGTCCCGGGAACGGTTGGGTGACTGATCCGCTCCCGGGAACGGTGCGCAGCATTCACACACTACCACAACATCTGCCAAGTGGTCCCGAGTGCACATCCGGGACCATAGTATGAATCCCCTAATAGTTAATGTCAGGACTGCCGGCGCCAGGGGGCACCACAGCAGAGCAGCCAATTGGGAAGGAGAGGAGGAACTTTTAAAGAAAACCTTTGAAAATGGCTAAAATGGTAGAGCGAGTAGTACATTGGCTGATTGTCTTTCTTGTCTTGTCTTTTGTCTTTTTCAAAGCCATTTCGCAATAGGGGGGGGGGCTACAGACAGAGGCTGTGGCTTATTTGGGGGTCAGTTATGTAGCTGTGTTGTGTGTGTATAGTATGATACCCTATATACTGTATATTAACATTTTAAAATGTGTAATAATTGTCATTGAGAATAAGTTCTGGTTGGTTATTGCAGCCCCGGTATATGTACTGAAGTATGATGATTCACTCTAGGAGCTACATGCATATGCTTGTGACGCCATGTGCAGTTTATCAGTTTTCTAGGCTCAAGGATATTGAAGTACAACTCGTCTGCTTTCTAGAACAAGGTGTTTTCTTGAATGCTTATTCATATCCCATCCTGTAGTGACTCATATCTTCCGGCCACCTCCGCAAATGTATACACTACACTATACAGTATATTATCTGTAGTATGTGCTTAAGTAGTGTCACTGTTTGACAGTGACACTACCATGCTGACACCGTGATCTCTGAGCACATATTCGCTTGCAGAGGGCCAAATCAACTGAATGACCACCAGTCACAGGCCGACATCTCACTAGAGAATAGCTCTTCCGATCACGACAGAGGTCAACTTAATTCAAAACACATAATGCATTATCAAAAGGTTCTCCCTTCTCCATGTAGAAGGGATATAATAATAATATATTTACACAAAGAAATTATTAGACGTCAACTTAATAATTCCCAGGTGCTTCATTAACGTTGTGTTGGCATCCAGGTGGCAAAAAGGTATAAGTACTCACCCACCACTGCAAAGGGTGGAAAGCAGACAGGGGAGACTCCTACTGGTTGGCTGATCAGCTCAGTGGCCTTGTGGTTAGAGAGGTTCAAACTCCGGCCGAGCCATGCCAAAGACTCTAAAAATGGTACCCAATGCATCCCTGCATGGCACTCAGCATCAAGTGTTGGATTTGGGGTAAGTCCCCCGGGGTAAACTTGTACATCAAGCCCATCATCAGGTCCCGTTATGGAAACAGGAGATATATGGGTCACATGGCTCTGGAACCGTTGGTTCCCAAGGTTACTTACTTAGGCCTACTGGTTAGTCTGTTCAGCTGGGCTGGGCTGGTGACTGTATCGGACCGAGCCCAAGTCCAACAGAGGCTGTCACAATGACAAAAGAATGATGATTATAAATATAATTATAATGATAATTACATGATCGTCCACATTAATGAATGATAATGAGTCATGTTAAAGTTAAAAGGTTCAAGTCCTATTATTTGTCACATACTGTACATGTGAGATTTGTTTTTTCCGCATTTGACCCATCTCTTGGAGCGGTGAGCCGCAGCCGTGCCGCGCTTGGGGAATCATTTGTAGTTGATCTAACCCCCCAATCCAACCCTTGACGCTGAGGGCCAAGCCGGGAGGCACTCCCCCGACCTCCCAGTTTTAGGGCAGACACTAGTACACAAGGCTGTGTCCAATAAATTCAGATGGATTTTGACTGGCTGTCACTGTCAATGTAGTGTATCATTCATCAAATCGGTCCAACACTGTTCTTCACCTCTATCGTTCTCCTTATAGTATTAAGATATATTTATAGTTTTTTTTTCATATACAGGTATATTGAATACTTTATTAACTGTTTGCATAAAAAAAAGCACAGGTTCAATACGGTACAGTTGAATACGAGGTCTGCTAAGAGGCTTTAAACCCAAGAAAGACTATTGGCTTGTTTCCATTCCTTCATCATAATCAAATCATCGAAGCAGCCCTAGTTTCCACAGCAAGGCTGCTGAATGGGCACTGAGCCTAGTGGCCAGTCTTATGTGCTCATCACATGGTTTACTTGTGTATTTGACTGTAGGTACTGTAGATTCCCATTCACATACATTTTATGCATAGTTAATAACTGCTGCTATTTAATGTCATTTGATTGATTGAATACTTTATTGGCAGAAATATAATCAGTACTGGGTACAGTCAAACAGAAATGTAATCAGTACAGGCAGGGTACAGTCAAACAGAAATGTAATCAGTACTGGGTACAGTCAAACAGAAATGTAACCAGTACAGGCAGGGTACAGTCAAACAGAAATGTAATCAGTACTGGGTACAGTCAAACAGAAATGTAACCAGTACAGGCAGGGTACAGTCAAACAGAAATATAATCAGTACTGGGTACAGTCAAACAGAAATGTAACCAGTACAGGCAGGGTACAGTCAAACAGAAATATAATCAGTACTGGGTACAGTCAAACAGAAATGTAACCAGTACAGGCAGGGTACAGTCAAACACACGTCCAAAGGGATCGCCGGAAAAAGTCCTTGCAGTCTTGTTTCCATTCAGGTCCTGGGTATTCAATTCATAGTCATGATATTTGCTCAACAGACTGAGGTATAATGTATTTATATTACAATGTCGTTTGTGTATTTGAAATGTGTTTATTTAAAACGTAACTGAAATTCCTAGGGAGCAGAAAACAAATAATTTCACCCATTGAACTTGATGTGGGTGACAAATTGGCACTGAAGAGTGAGACGTGAATGTGTTTGTTGTTCAGTGTAGTTTTTCTCATCATTCTCTCCCTCATATAGAGCTGTTAATTAGGTTTGAAGGACTCAGGTATTTGGGCCACATTGTCCAGTCTGAGCTTAAAATAATACTATTAGTCATCAAGTAGAACCACATTTATTTTAATAGTTGGATGATGTTATGCTCATATGGCTGTGCATACTGTATCACTACTCTTGTTACAATAAAAGTGTAAATTGGTTTTAGGGCTTTGATTAGGAGGGATGCCAGCTATTTGGCCCCGATACCGATTTTGGAGAGTTATATTCCATTAAGGTTTCTGGGAACATTTAACGTATACGCAAACAAATAAATACTTTTTTGAAAGATTTCATAGATACTTTGCGCTGCGTTGTGAGCTTGTAGATCTGCTATTTGCACTAGTTTGGGTTGCGGTCAAACGTCTAATTTGACTTTCGGGTCGTGAACTACTGATCTAAGGAATGTTAAAACTGGGCATCCTTGAAATTAAAAAGGTTCAGAATCACTAAACTAAAACGTCTAAGAAAGAATTTGCAGTGATCCCCCAGGGGAAATTACTTCTCTCCTCACGTAGTCTAGCACTTCTGCAAATTAGTAATAAACCTATTTTCATAAAAATGTACAACAGTTATTTTAATTGACCTGCTTTATTACTTCATTACTAAAATCACGATGCCTTGATATGTTTTTCTCCAGAAAGTCAGCCCTAGCTTGTGGATATTTACTCTACCTCGGTCTGGAACAGTCTCTGAGACTCTGCCTACCTATTAGTCAGCGTCATCTGGAAGAAAATAATTGGCATTAAACATCAAAGCTAACACCTTAAAGTTATAGCAATTATTTGAACAATAATCTAAAAAGTGGTAATGCCCTGTGTTGCTAATATGAATTCAAGACCAAGGTCCAAATAAATAATGATGTTATTAATATTGTATAACAATATCATCTTAATGCCGTAAAGTGCTACAAATACTAACAGACAGCTAAATTAATGAATGTGTCCACTCTGAATAACGGAGGACATTTGCTTTTCACAAGTAAAAGTCTGGTAATACGAAAAAGAAGATTTACTCGTGTAGAATGTCCTGTTATTATATCTCCAAAATGTATACAAATCTTTTGAAAATAGCAGATCTACCTTTTTATAATGACACTAAAATAGGTGCCAGTTTTCACATCATGAATCGACTTCAGATTCATCTTCAACTTTACACGTCACACGTTTACAGGAGTAAAGGATTGGGTGGCATATTTACTTTTGCACAAGCTCCCAACATTTTGCAGTTTCAAGAAAAGAGTCACAAGGGTAGAGAAAAGAAAAATGAACAAAGCCGACGTCAAATATACTGTACAATGTCAAATATGCATAAGCTGCATGTACAAAATAAAAACAAAATGGAACAGAATATTAGCCTTCACACCACAGAATATGAATAGCATCTGATATACAATGTTTAATCCGCTTACTGTTATGTCATGTATGTGGTCAGAGCTCTGGTGGACATGCTGCGCCATCAGTCCAGTCCAGTCCAGCAAGACGAGAGGAACAACAGCGTGGCACAGACCGTCGGAGACGGACATGGGACGCTCGGCAGACCTCGCTCGGCAGGGCCCAGCAAGGACAACAACAGACGTAAGAGTCTTTATAGGGCTTTTTAATTTTAAAACCCTTTAGACTTAAGCACCATTCACACTGAGCCCTATAAGGATAACTATTAACTATATTGTTCATCATTGTATGTCTGTCATAGTTTTTTTTTTATATAATTATAATTATATAATACATAATTATAATTATATATTATATTATATATTATTTGGAAAAAGCAGTACAATAACAGCATTTCTATGCATACATAGGACACAAGTGCAGTTCCCAGGATTTTTTTTCACCCCTCTTCCCTCCCTCCCCCCTCCAAGTGACTCCATCTCCAGTGTCTCTGTAACATCCTTGCTTTCTTCAGGACTACATATGGCATCAAGTCAACACTTAACAGGGGCAAAGGGCAATATCGCTTCCATTGTACATTTGTACATTTCAGAAGGAGAAAAAGAAGAAAGAGCGGGCAGACAAAAAAAAACATGTCTGTCATAGTTTGTGCGAACTCTGCCATCCACTGGACTTTTATAGTTCTAGTGGTCAGTGTGAACTGCCAGTATGGGAAGTATAGGATTTGGGATGACTTTGCTCTCCATGGTTGGCTTTACAATGCTGATTAAGGACTGTGGTGGCGCTACTCCTCGCAGTCCTGGTTTTAGTTCAGAGTGTACATCTCCTAGATGGGTTGCCTTCCATGGTTATGAGCCCATGCTATTTGCCCATAGCTGGGACAGTTATGTCACGGTACTGAGTTACTGTGTGTGGCCACGAGGAGGCACTGCAGAAGACTTGGTGGTGGAGCGGCTTTGTACCAGCCGTCAGACTCCAGTTTTAGGTGCTAAGCAACTCTACCTTTACGTGACAATGAGTCGAGGCCGTCATACTGGCGGTGATGTCCTTAAGCATTGACCCCGCCTCCCTCTGGTTCAGATGCCCAACCCCCATGCCTGCAAAACGTGATGTAATGTTGTAGTTTTCTAACTTTAGAAAACTACTACAACTCTACTTCTACCACAGATCTACCGCACTACGCATCACACAGCACTGCATGCACGCACGCTCCACACAGTCCCCTGGGGGAGACCAATCAACGAAGTGTAAGGGGTTTAAGTGGTTAAAATAGGATAAGAGACATCACTGTTTAGCTAACTAGACAAAGGGTATCAATAATCCACGACAGTTGGTCTAGCAACCAAGAGAACACAGACCAATTATAAGCACAATGTTTGATCTGTGTGACCTGGAATATGAATTATTGCATTTAGATGGAGGGAAAGTTGGAGATGCTCCAATAAAGGTTAAAATGAAAATCATGTTAAGTAAACATGAAAATGGCTAACGTCTGTTGTGTGAGCATTAGTCTCGCGTAGCCAGACAACTATTCCACAATCTTTGAATGCTATATAGAGTCTGGAACTACACCTCCCGAAATCCGATATAAATATAAATATCTTTTATATTTTCTTTTTTTATTTCCATTTCTGCTAAGCAACAAGCTATATATGATATGAAGCTTAGATGATTTCTATTTATGATATGAAGCTTAGATGATTTCTATTTATATTAGGATACATCTGCGCGACTGTAAAGACTAAACGGAAGTGGGGAGGAGGCTCCACTTCCGCTTTATCACTTACTCATGATCGAGCTTCCGTTGCTCCAGACTGTGTGATCATGGAAGCATTTGAAAATTGCGAGATGCAACAGTCTGGCAACGCAAGAGACTATGTGAGCATGAACCGCTGATCCACTTCTCACTGCCATATGTTGTTTTGACTTGCAGTGATGGGAGGGAATCTGCAGCACAATTTCATCCACCCCGGCTCCATGAGTCCCAAGCACACGGCCACTATCGGTAAGTCAGCTGGTGGCATTCATTCACAACGTTGAGCGCTGTGCTTCGTTCACCTCATTTAGTTTAGTTTCATGCTTATTCATCTTAACCCATTCAGGCCTGACGTCGAAATTTAAAAGAATTGTTTTCTAAATCATGACAATTTTCTGAAAGATTTGAGGCACATTTTAACGATTTTTCAAAAATTGCAGACCTACAAGTTCATAGCGCGGCACTCGGTGGCGCGCTATGAGCTTGTAGATCTGCTATTTTTCAATAGCTAAATTATAACAATGTTTAATACACCAAAAGGGGTTCCCGCCCAAAATGGATTAACAAGGACTCTGATTATACTGCTACCGCTACTCTAGAAAAACAAGTAAAAGTAATGTACTGCGTATCATCACATCATTCTGAATACAGCTGGTCTGCATAACAAGTGCGCATACAAAGGAGGCAATCTCACTGAATATAATTTAGCTTCCTCGTTTGGCAAAATTACCGTACTCCTGGTTGCTTGTATGTGATGTGAAGACTGAATAAGAACATCATCAGAAATGTGTCTGAACGTGAATGTAAATATCATGGAATGATTTAGGATCGGGGTGGGCAATCAACTCTTTTTGATCTACCAGTTGATCACACTGGGTGCTGTTCAACTGCAAGCATTAACAAGAACAAGCATTATAATCTTAACCATTATTGTTTGATGTGCATAAAACCTTTCTTCCCAAGTTCCCAGATAGTCAAAATTTACCGGTACCTTCATTATTCATATTAAATGATTGACCCATTCTTGATTAAGTTTTATTATAAAATTATTGACATATTCTATGCTTGTATTATTCTAAACTGGACCGGTGCCCGGCTGTAGAGCACCGAGTCGGTAACGATGGAAGTTGGAATTCCATGCCCCACTCGGCTATGCGATACCCGTTGTACCCGTGTCAGAGAACCCGTTCCACGGTCCACCCATCTGTCTGTGTCCCTTTTATGCCCATATATGGAGATTTCTGTCTCTCTGTGTCCCTTTTATTCCTATATATGGAGTTCTGTGTCAGGTATGCCCAAATATGAAGTGTGTTGTCTAATCTCAACCACTCCACTGGCCCCACTGGTCCACTGGCACCGGGCACTGCACTCCCGGTGGTGGTGTGGACAAGATGGGATGCATTTATAGATAGATAACAGGCTATAATAGGGCGTAAAAGCAGTGGTGGTTTTCATTATCTGGCACTAAAGGTTGCCCCACCCCTGATTTAGGAGGTAGATTTCCAAAGATCTATGTTACTATTTGGGGTGGCCTAAAATATAAATTTGAGCATACCATTAACCATAACAACCTATTCGGGTTCATGCAGTGCGAAGTGTTTGCTGTAGATCTGGTATTTTCGCCGAATATACATTTATTTAGTGTAATGTGAAAATAAGAGGGGAGACAGTGTATATAGCCCTGGGCGACTCTGGGCAACTCATATAGTGCTTAAAGGACCACTTCACCACTTTTCAACTTCTCTTCCTATAATTGGTCCTAACTAATGTTCATGATAAAATGGCACCATTTTTTTCTACTCAGTCTGTGTCTCATAGGAAGGCTGTTGGCAGTTCAGAAACCCGTCCACCAGTGACATCATCGATGGTGAATCCAAGCTAATAGAAACGGCAGGCTTTCTTTTCCTGAAAAGTTGCAATGCAAAAGTTGAAGCCATCATTCTCACGATAATAAAAATCTAAATATATTTTAAAACAAATCTTGTTTAAAAAAGTGGTGAAGTGGTCCTTTAATGAGCATTGCACCTGTCACAGACATTTCCAGAGCAACTTTCAGTGCAGTTGTTGGCGGCCGTCCATTGGGCTGCCTCAGCTCCACGTCCACATCCACTCATCCAATCACACACTCACTTCATTCTCAGACCGCTCTATTTAATCTGGAAGTTTGCACTACTCTCACCACTGCTGTCTTGCTCAAACACTGCTGCTCACCCCCCCACCACACCAGCTACCACCTGTTGTTTTGGATCTGCTGTTTATGTAGGGTGGATCCAGAGTCCCTATGGTTGTGAGATGCCTAAAATCAGCCAAACCATAATAAATATATTGCTCATATATTTATATTCAATAATAAAAAAAATATATCGATTCATGAGTTGCCGTGACTGAAAGTGGTTAAATGGTAAAAGGATTGTGTCAAGTGTAATGTTTTGGTGTGTGTGTAGAGCGTACCCCTCGGATGAACAACGCCCAGATGGTGGGTGGAGGAACCCTGCTCTCCAGCAAGCACAACAACACCAAATCCCAGCCTGCATTTCACCACTCTCTGCACAACCTGGCCCAGCTGCCTCCTTCCTATGACAGCGTCATCAAGCCGGAGCTCAACAGATACTCCTCGCTCAAGCGACTGGGTAAGAAACAATACTGCGTGTATGTATATTCAAGGTGACGATTCCTTTTTTCCCCTACAGAATGCATTTTGTCTTAGCTTAGAAGGTCTTGGTGCTTGACGTAGTGTGAAAATATCCTTGCACCCTCATCTGAGAATCTGCTTTGCACAGGTGCTTAACACAAGTCTTTTACTGAACAACACAAGTCCTCATTACTGCACATCTTATGCTAATATTTCCCGCAAAACTCGGCATTACTTCAACAACTACAGCATAGTGGACAATGTGTTACACATCATGTGCTAGTAAAATGGGACTTGTATAGCTATGCTGTCTGTATTTTGACATTATTCCTTCAGCTTTCTACGCCAGGTCTCAGCTGAAGGAAATGTCAATCTCGGTCAAACCTCCTGGTCAAATCTTGGTTGAATAAGATTAAAAATAAATGTTTTCTTTGCCTTGCAGAGAAGGGTCTTGATGAGTATTCGTCCGGTTACTGTACCACAAAGCGCCGGCCCCACACGGCCCAACCAGCCCTGCAGTCCTCCCAGCACCATCTCAACTGGGGCGGGGACTACACCCTTGGCGGGAGAGGAACCCTGCCCAGGCACGCTGTCCGTCCCTGGATACCCCCTGCTCAGTCCATACCCATCTCACCCACCCCAAATCCTTACCCGCTGAAGCCCCCGGAGACAGAGTACAACCCCAACTATGACACCCTGTCCAAGGCCGCTAGGAAGGTGAAATCCCAGGATCAGCTGCTGAACATGGGCGACGTTCCGGGGAACACCGGCACCCTGTCCCGGCTCTCGAAGAACCAGCAGCACCAGTACTACAAAGCCATGGCCGCCTCCAATAAGAACTCCAACACGCAGACGCTCACGCGCAAACCCCAGGAGAGGCTGGTCATGTCCCCCGACCACCTGGAGGAGAGGATGACGGGGATCAACCACCCCATGGTCGACCCGTACGCCATGCCTCCCGGAGGCGGCGGCGGGATGGTGCCCACCCTGCCCCGCCAGAAGGCCCAGTCACAGCAGAATGTCTGCGCCACGCCCGCTCTCGACCGCCACCACATGATCAAGATGAACTCTCATCCCACCTCTGGCAGGGAGCAAGACCGGCAAGACCGGAGCACAGCCATGACGGGGCACATGGGCGGCGGCATGGGCGGTGGCATGGGCGGTGGCATGGGTGGAGGCATGGGTGGAGGCATGGGTGGAGGCATGGGTGGAGGCATGGGTAGCGGCGGTAGTGGCGGCGGCGGCGGCGGTGGCATGGGTAGCGGCGGCGGCGGCGGTGGCATGGGTAGCGGCGGCGGCGGTGGCATGGGCTGGGCGGGGGAGATGCCGGGCCCAGGGGGCCCCGGGGTGGTCATGGGAACCGGGACGATAGGGGGCCACAGCGCTAGGAGGATGGCGTTTGCGACCAAGAGGCAGAACACTATTGAGCAGTTGCATTTTATACCTGGAGGGGGCAGTGGAGGAGGAGGGTCGACAGGAAGTGGTGGTAGTGGCAGTCAGGGTATCAGGACAGGAAGTAAGAATGAGGTGACGGTGTGAGGGTTTTTGCGCCTCATAGAGAATTCGCCCCTTATTAACCATTTTAGGAACAGGCCACCCTTCAACATTTACTATGACATAATATTACAATCACACCCTAAAGTGAGGTAGTTAAGTGGGGCGACTTCAGTTTCAGTGTGTCAACTATTTTCTGGTAATTAACTAAGATTATATTCATGAGCTTAAACATCAAGGCGGGGACTATTATGTTCCATTTTTGTAATATAGTGTGATTGCCTACATTAGCCATATTTCGTAACAGAATATGCGATATCGCCATACACTTGGTGCCATAGCATTATATACCCTGTAGAAACAGTAGAAGGGGTGAAATAAGACCATCAAAGGTGTTGCTTGTGACTATGGTCTTTTTTATATGTATTTTAAAAAAAGAACTCAGGAGCCATATTAGACAGGGAACCAGAAGATCTCAGAAAAGTGAGGGACAGGGGACAGTCAGTGATGAGGATCGTATGTGGAATATTATCAAAGCATTTCATTAAAGCCTGCTAAGTACTGCATTTCTGACTCGCTACAAAACCTCACTGTCAACCAGTTCCAAAGCCTGGAACAATAGAGCCCTGGAGACACGGGGAAATGACACAACTGGTTGTATCGAGGGGTCCGCCAGATCTACTCTGCAGGACTAAAGAGCCCGCCTCACCCTGGCACGGGAAGATAGAACTGCTGATTGTTACTTCCTGTGCCAACAAGTTGTCAAGGCGGTGGGTACCTATACCGCTCAGATCTCATGTCCTGGGACACGGCAGTCTGATAAGCCCCCAGAGTCTGTCCACGAACCCAAATAACCAATCAGCTGCCTGGGTTGCCTATAGCGTTCCATGTGTCCTTAGAATCTACTCGCCCCCAGGATGAAGTAAACGCTCAGAGACACTGATCACTGTTACATTTGAAAAGTGTACGTTGATAATTAGGTTACACCAGGGGGGGGAACTGTTTTCTAATGTTCTCAACTCAAGATCAGGACCTTGTTGCAAAAATAACGTGGTAGCCAGATAATGCAGAGCCATGAGTTGTATTATTTACCGTAAAGCCCTCTTGACTCGGAAATATTACACATTAATTAATAATATTGTTTTCATGTAGGGTGGTACAGGGAAGCGGAGGGATTGTCTGACAGAGCACAACTTACTTAATAGACCATGATGTAGAGGTTGCACTTACACAACTGTCCTTAAAAGCCATTTTACGGAGATACAACGGAAATGCCACAGAGGAAGGTGGTCTGACAATCACCATTTTATTAATCTCGCCAGGTGACGCACATTCCTAGTCCGTGACATTCTGTTATTTCTGTACAGTTGAATGGATTGAGTCAGTAGTGTTGGACAGGGGAGTGGGTCAAGGCTCAAGCATAACGCCTTCTCCAAGATGGCTCATTGTGCCATAAGGGATGGCGAGGATGCCCTTTCTGTCCCCAAACCGATGTCCTTGCTGTATCATAACGCACTTCAGCCATTCTAAGTACAAAACAAATATATATATATATATATATACACAGTATATACCCAACTTCAATAATAATGCTTCTCAATACTAAGGGCTATCCTATCCTATATAGTATGTGCTATCTGTGGTCCATATGAAAAATGGTATCTCTTTCTCTTGATTTTGTGTTGATATTGTCATGATGTATTGCGTATTAGTGTTTAACGAGACAAAAGCAACACAAGCGCAGTTTTAAGCACAGTCTGAAGAGACTCTGAGACAAATTTTGCACAAAACTACCATATATCCCCCTGATATTTGCACCAGATACAAAGCTATGTTTGTATCGTGTCCTCAAGGTTTACATTCTGTGGCAGCGCGGTCAGCCAGTGTGACTGACCACCAGTGAGATGCATTGTATTGAGAGATGATATTTTATTTTGTG
The DNA here is from genome assembly GCF_951216825.1 of Electrona antarctica. Taxonomy (NCBI): domain Eukaryota; kingdom Metazoa; phylum Chordata; class Actinopteri; order Myctophiformes; family Myctophidae; genus Electrona; species Electrona antarctica. The sequence continues at coordinate 11,619,838 of NC_136811.1, forward strand.
AACAGAGAGAAATCAGAGATAGTGACTCTGTTCAAAGGAAGAAAAACAGGTGCATGGTTTTTATTCAGTCAGCTGTGAGGGTACAGAGATGACATGTCAATAAATAAGAAACAGAATTCATATGAACAATCTTCCTATACACAGTGCTAAATGTAGTTGTTATGAATATGATGGAGGTGTTCTTATTAATGTTTATTATATTAACATTATTGTATATATTATTATTATTGACAATTATCTTATGATGTGATGTTCTTTTACTTGGTGCGGTTTAAGTGTTTATCGTTTTTTTTTTTTTTTTTTACAACTTCCTCATGACTAGTTTTTTGTTTGTTTGTTTTATTAATATTTATTTTACATCTGCTGGTCATAAAATCCGACTTTCAAAAGAAATGTTTGTAATTGTTGATGCATGCCAGCTCCATTTCACTGAGAGGCATTGACAATATGCTTGGATTTATGGTCATTGATTTACGGTCAGTGACCAGTATCCATGCTGTACGTTCTAGTGCCTAGACATTTTGAATCTTAAAATGATTGCTGAAGTTTTCACGAGTACACAAAAAAAGAAGAAAAATCATTATAGAAGTATACAATGAAAATATACGGTAGTTGCAGCCTTTTCCAAATGTACAATAGACGGCAAAGAAAGGGCCACACTTTGATCAATGCTACTAGATCAGAGACACGTGTTGTTTCTGTTATCGGTGATCTCTGGGTTCAAACCCATGATGCCATATCAAATGTGTGATGGGATGAATGTTTATTACCCGGGTTGGTAGAATTAGGGAGAGGGTGTTTAACCACTTAAACCCTATATATATGTCAAACTCAAGGCCCGGGGGCCAAATCAGGCCCGTGAATGAATTATCTTTGGCCCGCGGGATGATATTTAATTAGTATTAGAACTGGCCCTCTGGTATATTGCACGGACCACCATAATACTACAAGTCCGACAATGCAGAACAGGAAACTGAGCTTAATAATAATGCATTTTCAGTTTTAAATGCATTTACTTTTTTGCTGTTTGCCTGGGACGTCCTCATGACCGCTGTGCCCGTGTGTTGAAACACAGTCCGGCCCTCGACTTGTACCAATTTCTTTATTTTGGCCCACTGTGTATTTGAGTTTGACATCCCACAGATACTGTACAGTACAACTAATAATTGTCCAGTGGTCAGCTGTTAGCTCTGTCTGTACTTGGTCCCCCCCCCCCCCCCCCCCCCCTCTACACCAAATGTCTGCTGAAAATAGCCACGTGTGGTTGTGAGCTCACAGCTATTGCCGGCGAATGTTCCCCCAAGAACAGCGATGCTAGGGTTCAAGTGGTTAAAGGCGCCCCTGAATGTTTTGACTATAGACTAATTCATACTTGTCGTGTCGCCTGATGAAAACACAGCCTGATTTTCGGTTGAAAACAAGTTATTTTCCTCGAGCGACGTGATCATGCTATAAAGTATAAATTAGCCACAATGGGTCCTTTTCAGGGAAATTGAGAGGATATACTGTAGTAGTTAGATTTTTTTAAAAGAAGATAAAGCCACTAAAGGTCTGTAGCAAAGTCTGTAATATCTCACAAGCCATATCCATTGAAGAAAAGAAATCAACACAATTTTATAAATGTTAACCTAATTTGTGCAAGTATTGTATTTTGTATAGCTAGTACAATCCGAATATTATAATGAGTGCTCTCTACGACATTAATTTGAAAGTTCAAAATCTGTGTTAGTATTTAATGAGTATAGTGTGAAGCTCATAACATTTTGTTGTCTTTCTATTGTCATAACCTATTTTGTGGCAAAAGCCAGGATATTTCTTTCTAAGGATTGAGAACTGAAACATGTAAGGGAGCTCAAACTTTTGATATTTTTCAGAAGGAAATTTCTGAATATGGTGTGTGTTCTTTAATTTCTGTTATAACATGCGGAGGGTGGATGGTGGACAATGGAAAGTGTGTATTTTGTATTGATAGGGTCAAGGACTGTGTCCAGCGATGAAACCCATGGATCTATTTTCATGACTATAATTTAGAAAGTAATCATTTTGTTATTGTTAAATGCATTTGATCCCCTTGGGTACAATGGTGAGTTACACAGAATTTGTATAATAAAGTTGATGGGGGGAAATTATATACTTGTCATTTGTTATAGGACTTGCTCACATGGAGGACAGCAACTCACTGTTCTTGAAGGAGTGAACATTTGAGTGTATGTATTGTATGCAGTCTACCTGACTACCAGTACACCATATTTATTTTTGTGCATTATAGAAAATAATGCATCTGCTTACATGGCAATATGAATGGTGTTAGTGGTACATATACACGATTTTGATGTTTATTATAGGCTACTCTTGTAATGGACACCTGTAGCTGAACTGTATGGGTCACTGGTTTTCAAAGTCAGGGCTGTACGGTCTGTGCCCTCGGGGGGGCAACCGAGAGGGTCAATTGAAAAGGAGTGCTAAAATAAATAATTACGAATGATATAGGTCATTGTTTTTATTGTGCCAGTTGAAAAACATTGCAGACCTCAAACTTATGACCAACTCACTCAGCACTAAAATGCCATAATAACTCACTGTCCCATACAGTTCCTCCCTTCAGTTAGGCTATCAGGGGAAATGAAGAAAAACTAAATTCATGAATATTAAATTCATATATAATATTAAATTGTCATTCAATATGATTGGAAGATCTTTAGACATTAACCTTCCTAACCTTATAGTCTGTGTGTCTCTGTAGCATCGCTAGAGGTAAAGCATTAAAGTAGGCTTTTTGGGGCGGTGGTGGCTCAGGGGTAGAGTGGCCGGATGGTAACTGCAAGGTTGCCTGCTCGAACCCGGGCTCCCCGAGAGTCCGCGTCGAAGTGTCCTTGAGCAAGACACTGAACCCCTAAGTGCTCCTGATGTCCAGGTTTGTGCCTTGCATGGTTTCCGCCACCATCGGTGTATGAATGTGTGGGTGAATGTAATGCATCTATGTAAAGCGCCTCGGATGAAGGCGCTATATAAATGCACAATTTACCATTTAGGCTACATGACATCAGTAACACTTGGGGGGAAATGGTCCTGAAGGCTTACTTTAAAAACATAATGTAATACAAAGATATAAGTAGGTTTTATTATTTTAGGTAGGTACGGGCTGACACTTGGTTAAGTACAACTGTTGGCACCATTTGCTGACAGAATTATTGTAGTTTCGCCCTTTCTCCACCAGGAGGGGAAAAGAGCTCCTCTGCCTTTCTTGCCAAACACTGCACCTTTTTCGTAAAATGATTATACTTTTTATATTAATGTGACCAAAAAATAAAAATTAGAAGATGCTAATGGTTTGCCATATTATAACACACTGTAGATGCTTTTACTAGATATAATATTATTGACATTGGCATTGAATTATGCCAAATTATCAAATTGACCCCCACATATTGTATAAAATGGTGTGGCAGATTAAACTTTTTCATAGATTGCATAGCTTCATAGACTTGCTTCATCCATCATTGTTGGATTCATGGTAATGTACGTATTTTCAACTTGACCTTTGGCTCTGTACTTGGTCTGCATCTTTTTTGCGATTTTCATCAAACAATGAAACGAAATAACTGATCTACACCTCATAGCACTTGCAGGTCTGCTATTTTGGGTTTATACCCCCAGAATAGGGATGCTAGTGATTAATGGATTTTTATTATTAAGTTTCTATCCAGTGTTGTTTTTGGCAGCAAATTTTGATTTTAGTTTTAGTCATAGTCTTTTGAATAATTTTCCTTTAGTTTTAGTCATATTTTAGTCACCAGGAATGTCTTAGTGTTAGTCTAGTTTTAGTCGACTAAATCTATAGTTGATTTAGTCGACTAAATCTACAGTTGAATTAGTCGACTAAAATGTGTTTTGGCGGCCTTGATGCCGTCGTAATGACTGTTTTTACACTTGCCGAAATTAGCCGATCTACAAGCTCACAACGCGTCTTTAGTCGACGAAAACAACACTGTTCCTATCACTAATAATTGCAGAGGGATGATAATTTGTCAGTTTGAACATGAGTCCTTTCCAATTTAATATGTATATAACAATATATAGATAGACTGACAGGAAATGGGGAGAGAGATGGGGGCACATGCAGTAAGGGCTGTCGGGATCGGGAGTCGAGCCCACGGCACACTGCCAGGCTTGGGCTACCAGCCAAGGACCACTGACCACGGCCCAGGCCACAATATACAGATTTCTAAGGCCTTGGGCCAGGGGTAGGCAACCTTTATTATCAGAAGAGCCAAAAACGTATTACAATTCTATCTGGAGCCGCAAAATATGTTTGCTTTAATAAAGCAAACTTTAAGTATTTGTGATTTTTCTGGACTTTCAATATTACATTTTATTGTTTGCTAATTTCTCAAAGCATATCAAGTATACTGTACCAGCAAGCCAGCAGCATTGGTGGTGAAAACAAACAAAGATGTCTTATCATGAATACATTCTTCTATTCTTCTATTTTCCTTCATTACATTTGATTCTTATTTTTATCTGGTGTATAGGCAACATTTTTTTGCAATATCAAAATTAAAGAATAACTTTATGCCTACTACAAATTCAATAATAAATTATGATTAAATGTAAAAAAGAAAAGAAAAGAAAAGAAAAAGAAAACCTCTTACCGGTATTCCTTTTCATACTTCTTTGCCGTAGCAACTGGGAGCTACAGTAGAGGGCCTATAAGAGCCACATGTGGCTCTAGAGCCGCAGGTTGCCTACCCCTGCCTTAAGCCAACACGGCCTTCAATGAGTATGATGCTAGCACATATTGCTGGGAAACTAAATAATATTATATTCATTCAATAACATGTTATCTCATATCTGCAGTCTACCCATACTCATAAAAGAATGTCCATGTTAGCCTGCCATAAACGTGATTGTAATAATCTTTGCCATTTTTATGCCATTTTCCCGTTTATATTCTCAACTCAAGGACATGTTTTCTGTCAGCTACGACGACACACTGAAACAATACACTCATCAAACTAGTTAATAAAGACTTAACACCAGCCATGAGGCAGATGAGGCAGTGGTGGAAAGTAACTAAATACATTTACTCAAATATTGCACTTTACTTTCAATTCTTCTACTCCACTACATTCCAAAGGGAAATATTGTCCTTGTTTTACTATTTGACAGCTTTGCAGAAGATGAATACAAAACATACATTAGCCTAACTGATGTAAAGTATGATGTATAGGTAAGCTACCCAGCAGCTAGCTCATGGTCCATAGCTCTAATGCGTTGCATGTAGAGCTATGTTACTGCCAACTTCCGGGGCTCGCATGAATGCAGACCAGCCTCTCGTCTTTAGCGTAAATAAAAAGAAAGTTTTTGCTACTAACCAAAACAAAGGCGGATTGTGTCATTAGAAAGCCTACTTTCCTTAGTGGAAGCACTCTGAGCCCCCCACCACACATATAAACGCTACTTTTTGGCTAAAAAGGGATTTTGTTTCCGCCGGGAAAAAAAATTACTTTTAGTTACTCCAATGCGTCCTCTACCGATATTGCCCAGAGAATTGCCTCATAGAGAATATTTTTCCTCCGGTGAAAAAAAATCCCTTTCTGGCCAAAAAGTACCGTTTATACGTGTGGTGGGGGGATCAGAGTGCTTCCACTAAGGAAAGTAGGCTTTCTAATGACACAACCCGCCTTTGTTTTGGTGGGTAGCAAAAACGTTATTTTTATTTACGCTAAAGACAAGAGGCTGGTCTGCATTCATGCGAGCTCCGGAAGTTGACAGTAACATAGCTCTAAGGCCCCATTTACACTGGCAGACAAATCTAGCCTGAATCAGATCTGTGCCACATCCAGATTGAAATCCGATTGGTTTAAATGGTCACATGACTCATTTAGACAAATCAGATTCCAATCTGGATGTGGCTCAGATCTGATTCAGGCTAGATTTGTCTGCCAGTGTAAATGGGGCCTAAATGCAACGCATTAGAGCTATGGACCACAGCTACCCAGCAGCACATAGTAATTAAAATCACCTACCAGCTGCAATATTAAGGTGTTGAACACATGAATGCTTTATAAATACAATACACTGACTAATATGATTGTGAAATGGAGCATTCTGCATCCTTTGTTTTTATTTTTTATTTTACATTGGGAATGCTACCGTTACCGTAAGATACTTTTGACATTTACTGAAGTAAGTTTTGAATGCAAGACATGGGCTTTAAGAGTACTTCATCTGCCACAGTAAAAGCAACCAGCTTGGTCACAACTTTTAACACATGTTCTAGAAAGATACATCACAAGGCATTTGAGTTGACAGGTTTGCAGATATGCAACAATTAAGTGTTAAAAATATCATGACCTTTTGTACAGGCTACCTCTGGGCATGTGTTTGTATAGTAGCCTATACAATGAATGTATTGAAGTAAGTGTTGGCCTTAGAAGTTTGTTTATTGCTTTTAAAATGATCAGCCCTCTGCAATTTCATTTTATATCCCAAGTAGGCCTATAAAGGCCTTTTATAGTAGGCATATAAAGTAGGCCAGCACCGTATAGCCTACAGCAGTGGTTCCCAAACTGTGGTGTGTGCACCCCTTGTGGTGCACGACATGAAAAGGCTAATGGTGGTGCTATGGTTTTATTTTAAATATATTAACATATTCTGCCAATATATGGCAATTATATGCAGAATATAGCCTATATATGGCATCTATATGCCATATTCAGGTTCATATATGTGCATAGATGTGGATAAATAGGAAATTATGTCTCTATATAGCTTATGCAAGTTATATAGGTCAGGAGGTAACAGGGTGCATGGCCAAAAAGGTTTGGGAACCGCTGGCCTACAGTATTGCATTTTTAACATGCTAGTGAGGCTAGTATAGATGTAGGGCTGGGCAGGCTGTCCACTCACTCTGAGCAGTCTGATAGTCAGTGGTGGACAGTAAATACCTAGCCTACACCAGGACACCATCAGAGTAAATTTACTTAGTAACTACACTGAGGCTGAAGAAAATGTAGGCCTAATCATATCATATGGACCCCTCTTTCTTCCATATTTTATAACTTGTAATAATTGAAGTTAAATTGACAATAAAGTAGGCCTATGCTATAATATTGTGTATCCCTCCTTTGAGGATAGCCTACAATAATTCTAACGGTCGATCTCACTCTCACAGATCTTTTTTGATCTCCTGTGGAATGTGGATCTCAAAAGTAATTTGGATCTTCATTCTTCGAACCACCAACCAACCGAACCAACCGCCGCCACCCGTAGCGAGCAGCCTGCCCGCTGCTACCCGGAAATATTACAACCCAGGGCCCGGAAAGGACCAACATTTAAGTCAGCAACACGTTACGTCACTTACTTTTTTTTTTACCCCCCAAAATATTATTATCGGGGAACCATTCTAAAAGAAGAAAAAAAAAGACCCCCGGACCATTAGCGGGTCAGTGTGTTCATTGTGGTCGCACGGGATGTTAATAATAATAATAATAACGTAGTTGGATGGCGAGGATCGGAGACACAGCTCTCCCGGTCGGACGGCGTCAGAAAGCAGCGGAGGGTTCGAGGAGGAGGAGGAGAGGAGAGGAGAGGGGGAGAAGCACAGCAAAGCACAGCACAGACTAGTGTTCCGCTCCGTTCCCCCACAACAGTGAAAATGGCTGCGATCAGCAACGGCCACCAGGCAGTCAGAAATGGAAGCGGACTAAACTAAGCTATTGTGGCTGCTTGCTGGATGGCGGTTTGTGTGGACAGATAGAAGGCGTGCCGTGCTGTGCCCAGGCCTACATGATCCCCCGTCCGCCTGCCTGGCGGGGTCTGACTGAAGCTATTGTAGGAAGAGATGCGTAGTAGGTAAACATTTAAAAACACAACCCCCCCCCCCCCTCCGATTGTTGCGTTATTTGACGCACATGGAGAGAGCGTTATTGGTGGCAATAAGTACGACATGCATGCGTTTTGACGTTGTGATATGATTGTTGAATGCTGCACTGAGCTAACGTTTTAGCTTCGTGGGTTGGTTTATGATGTATGTGGGGGGGCTTTTTTTCCCCCTCTTCTTGCGTGCGTGCGACTTCATCTAGCACGCGATGAAATAGCAAAAAAAAATACAAAATGTAACATGATTTATTAGGATGCCGAGAACCGTTAAGTTTGGCATGCAAGCACGTTCTAGATATTATTTTGTATTTATTTTTGCAAACATTTTTTTCCCCATGCAGCCCAAAGCTGTTACACTGTGTGCTGCCGCCGCAAGTGCATATACGTAACGTTTATTTTATTGCTTGTGGTCGTTTGTTTGTACCGCGAATGTTTACAGTGCGAGATGATGAGCATGAAGCAAATTAATGTTGATCCACACAATGTGTGTCTTCCCCCACTCCCCCTTTCCAGGGCTCCTAATTTGCATTGAAATGAGAGGCAGTGAAATATGCCATGCGTTATCATCTGAGTTCTCCCTCAAGTCATCGGTCGGAGCAACACACCCTCTCATGTAGTTCCAATTTCTTGGATTAAGGGAGAAAAGAAAACTATATTAAAAAGGTGAGGAATGTAGATGTAAAGTGACGCTCAGGGCAGAGGTCAATTCAATGTGCCAATTCAGTAGGCTACATTAAAGTTAAACCAACGATTTACAATTATTTTAATGAGAAATTGAATTATTTATAAATGTATGTTCAGTGTAAATTCACTTCCTACATTGAATAATCGGAATATACTTTGAAAATGAATGGACCCCTGACCTGATGACCTGTTCTTGTTTTTTTAAATTTCAGTCAAACCTATTGATTGAGACTTGAAATTAACCTCTTAATTATTGGATGTCCTATTGTGTGGATTTAAAAATGAGCTGTTCATCTGATTTAATCTGTACTAATCTATGCCTGTTCCACTTCTTCGCCCTGTGTCTAAGCAAGGAATACAAGAACGCTCACCCCAAAACACGCTCTCGCCCCTGGGTCAAATCCGGCGACCTCGGAAACGGTCGCCACCAGGTATTCCTAAGCGTAACATCAGTGAAACTATGCCTAAACCCAGAGTAATCTAATAAGAGAGTAATGACACTCCCGTTGACTCTCATTGTAACAATGGAATGCGGAAGTGCTCATTCTATCTCAATGGAATAGTTCCAGCCATAGGAGCAATGTTTGGAACTATCGCCCATAGGCACCCGCTTTGCGGCGAGATCAAAGCGTGTCACCACTCTCTTACTAGATTACTCTGCCTAAACCTATACTCTTATTCCTAAACGTAACCTCTGTATAACTTTGCCTAACCCTACATTTATTACTAACCCTTAACCTCAGCAAAACAAATGGAAGAACACGAGAACCGCTGGGGGCGAGTGGTCCACGAAAAAGAATGGGGGCCGAGTGTGTTTTGTAGTGTGTGTTCCAGTTACCCATGGATTAAAGTTCTCACTTCTCAGACTGGTTTCAGTCATTTGGATTCCATAGAAGTCAGCATACTGTCTCCTATAGAAGTGTGTCCTGCACCAAAAATAGCCTCTCTACAAGCTCACAGTGTTGTAGATAGCCTATTTCCGGTTATTATCAGTTATTTCTAGTCTTCCAGAAAACAACAGCAACATTTTTCAGTCGTGAGATTTTATTTTTCTTTAATCCATGAGTTACCTAAACGAGCATATCGCAGACCTGCCAACCTGCACGCATTTTGAGTAGAAACACGCAATTCTAGGTCTTAGTACACACGTACGAAATGTACAATGACAACTAAGCATTATTATTATTCCTCAGTTCACTTGTCTTTATCTCCGAATGGGTCAACATATACAGTCAGTGACAATACTACCTATATGAATGAATATACAGACTAGTAGGCTGTCTATATATATATATATATATCTATACACTCAATGAATATTAATTCATTAATGGATAGAAACCGCAATTGAATATTATTTTTCCATTTCATATGTGCACTTAACTAAGCTGATAATTGTAATTGAATCACATTCAATCGTTAGATTAATACATGGAAATGTAAACCATGCACAGAAATGCGGTTTTATTTAGGCAACACGATCATTGATGTATGTTCATTCACAAAGTCAATGGGGATAGACAGGCTTTTGACATTTATATTTATTGATAGACTGTTAACTCAATACAGTATAAGAATTCTCCATAGTGCAATGTACTACATTTCTGGTTTGAAATTTTCTATAACATAACACCCCGGGCACTCCCCCAAAAAGGCATGCGGGACCCGCAAATTTGTGGTGCGACCCCCAAATTCGCAGCACCCGCACTGTGCGTGGGCGCTGTGGCAATATCCCAAGGTTGGCAGGTCTGATATTGCGTTGAAAAAAAAGCATGCATTTACATTTCTTTATACAAAGAAATCAGATTATGATGATGCTCACTGACTTCACTAACTAATGAAGGGAGAACTGCTTTTTTATTTTAGTTTTAGGGAAAGCATCTGAATAACACCATTAGGGTAGTCTTGTTATCAATACAAACACTACATTTTCACTCGGAGGCCCAGGGACATTTTAAAGATGTGTCAGCTGACTACATTTGAGCACCATCCCTCAAAAATAGGAACACTTGACCAGCCTGTGACTGGTAAGCCTTAATTAACCCATTAAGACCTGAGGCAGATTCTAAATGTCTTCTAAACAGTTTTCTGAAAATGTATATTGCTATATCAGTGGCCTTGTGGTTAGAGTGTCCGCCCTGAGACTGGGAGGTCGGGGTTCGATCCCCGGCCGGGTCATACCAAAGACTCTAAAAATGGGACCCAGTGCCTCCCTGCTTGGCACTCAGCATCAATGGTTGGATTGGGGGTAAGTCCCTGCGACATACTAGCGTCATGTCCAGGGGGTGTACTTGTACATCAAGCTGCCTCACGCTACAGAAACAGGAGATAGGCTCCTGCCCTATGGGCCTCATGGCTCGGCAAGGCTACTTATATCAGTGGTGCTAATACTTTTCATGTCAAGGGCGACCCCCAAAATGATAGTCTATGTATTTGGCCACCCACCCCATCTCAACATTTTGTTCCAGGGACCCCCAGAAGCAAATATTTGAGTTAAAAATGTCTTTTCTGTTTATTAAAGAGTTTGGGAGGCCCCTGTTAATGAACAAACATTCTTTAGCAATGATTATTGTGGGAATATAGAGCTACTTAACAAACGGGGAATGCTATTTTTTATCTTTTGAAATGTACTATTTTTAACATATGGTTCCCCCCCAAACATAACTAAGTAATTTATTGAGTAATGCACTTCAATGCACACGAGTAGTTTTTTGCTACTCCACTACATCTCAGAGGCAACTACTTTTTCCTGCACCACAATTACTCGACAGCAGATTTAGACGCAAAACAGATATTGGCCCAATTGATAGGTAAAACTACACATAAAATAATTCAAAATCATCCCCACCTTTACCAGCTGCAACATTAAAGTGAGATAGTAATGCTAATTTTTTCTAAATGTATAATTCACATGGCTCAGGAATAAGGAAAGTTTAATCTGCATTTGTTAACATTCTCTCATGGTTTCCCATGGCTAGGAATACGTTTCCCTTGTGTTATCTTTTTAACACTGCTGAACAGGCTCAATAGTGAAGGAAGTGGAACACATGAACAAAGAGACTGACAGTGACCCCAGATGGTTTCCTGGCTGTACGGACTCATCAGAAAGGAGTGTAATCCTATGAGAGAAAGGCACTTCATGGACTCTTGAAAGTAAAACCGTCAGACAGACCTGTAATGAATGCACAAAGTCACTCTCCATTTCATCACTATAGTGTAGCAACTTCACGGATTGGTGTGAGATCATACATGTGAATGTTGGTTCTTTGATTTCTACATTGGGGGACTGTTTTTTCACTTTTTATCAATATCAAAACTAGGCTAATAAGAAGGAAAAAAATATTTTTAAACCCTCACGGTTAAGTTTAGATTATTCTAACTATGGTAATTAGGGTACAGACTATTCAGGTAAAAGAATATTTAAAAAAAAATATCGATCTACAAGCTCACAACAGATTACATCACAACATGTGAGCTTGTAGATGGGACATTTTCACAATTCGTACAATGAAGTGTCGTGGCGATGTGCTCATGATTATTACTCTCTTATTACCCTCTTGACATTTAGGACATATCATAACTATTGAATCTAAGTAGGATAGGTATACAGTACATAAGTGAACTACATGACACTGGGCAATTATTTTCAGTTTAGCTTGTGAAAAAGCAATTCAAGCTTATTTATTTAACTGACTAGCTTTAATATGTCCCTGTTCATATGGCCCTGTGTATCCACCACGGCCCATTTGGATAAGCAAACCAACTAATTAGCTCTGCTTGGTTGCTCCCAGGTGGAAGCAAGAGTCATAGCATAGTCTCTCGAGCCAGACAACTTCTGCCACAATCCTAAACAAGCTGTCACAATCTTCCTAAACATGCTGTCATCTTCTAATTTCTGTTCCCGAAAATATAATTTAAAATGTTTTTTGAATGTCCATTTCTGCTAAGTAGCAAGATTGGCTTTGACTAGTTTGATTTTACAGCACAACTTATGTACGTGACTGCAAACGCTACCAAGTGGAGAGGACGCAGGGTATCCACTTTATTTTCAGTGGACTTGCAGCACTTCCGGTGTACAGATTGTTAGGCGGAAGCATTTGAAAATTGTGTGAGCTAACAGTCTGCCTCGAGAGACTATAGCATCTCTAACTCGCTAAAGGCTTTTTAACCAATAGGGCATAGCAGTGGCGGCCATTTTGCAGTGCCACAGATCCAAAGCCTGTTCATTTTTGCCATAGACCTTTCTGAAAATATTTATATTAATCATTTTAAGCATGGAACCAAGCCAACCAGGCTCCTGGTGAAACATGACCATAAAGCATATATTAAAAATAAAATAAAAGAATATTCAATTATATTATGTACTATATTTAAAGTACAACTTTAGTTTTTTTCAACCAAGGTTCATGTTTTAGATTATTAGAGAAAGTTAAAGATGAGTGTTTTTTTTTCTGCTTTCTTTTGTTTCAGCGTTTTTTTTGCTGTTTTTGACAGGGCGCACTAGACCCTAGGAAATTACATCTGGCCACAAAAGATCACAGGACACTAGGGTATGGTATGTCAGTTTGTCATAGACTCATCTTTTACTTTCTCTATTAACAACCTAAAACACGAACCTTTGTTAATGGGCTTTCAATCTGTGTTACCACTGTTATGTCATATAGGCTCTATATACAGCAGCCATATTGGAAATAATTTCCAATAGGGCCTTCCTTCACAGGTCTTAGCAATTATACTAATTAAGGCTTTTGATTGATTTGACTACTTTATTAAAAGTTAGCAAAATGTACAGAGGTACAGTTATAGAATAATGCTAAAAGTACAACACAAAAAGCCCTGAGGACTCATAATTGTGGTCTCAAAGTGTGGTCCCGGTACCCTCTTTCCTTGAGGGGGTTCCAAATGGCCCCTTACAGGTGTGTAACTGTCAGAGTGAACATTTATACACTCCCAGAGTTATTATGGGGTCCTTGAAAGTAAAAAATCACACCTGTGTGAAGTGAGGGGCGCTCGTATCATCATACGTCATCGTCATACATCATCTCATTCTCAACCAATGGCACATCTCCCACCCAATCACGCGGGCCAAGCACAATTTGCTGGACAGTGTGAGAACCACTGTGCTATAAATTAAACGGAGCCTTAATTAGTATAATTGGTATATATACAATTATTTTCTTGTTTTGATTGCTAGTGTTTTTTCCAGCTGAATTTTCTTTCTTTGTTTCTTTTTTGTTTTTCAACTGCAGAAAATTCTGGGCTGAACGAGCAAAATGTCCTGGATGAAGGAAAGCGCTGGACCCCAATACAGTAAATAGTGGGCATGGGAAACGATCAGACAATCCTTTGAACTCCTCAACAACTTTCCCGTTAATTCCTTTTTAAATAGCCCGGGAGTCCATCTGTAACTCAGAGACCCCTAAACGTTTTCATCACAAACATTCTCCTCCCACACTTGTCCCCTCTCCTCTTGGATGGAGAGTGGCGGCAGTGGGAGATCGGGCGGAAGTGGTAGCAGCAGCAGTCGAAACGCTCGCTCAGGCGAGAGCAGCAGCAACAGCAGCAACAGTGTTATTGAGAGGATTCTAGAATCCAGCCGAGGTGAGTTAAGTAGCTCCAGCAGGGCCAGTAGTAGTTTAACGTCATCATTCGGGCGAAGCTCTTCTTCCCTCAGCAGCGGAGGGATCATAGTCGCTGCTCCCAGTGCTGGAGGTGTGCCCCCCGTACCCCCATGTGGCAGTGAGTGGGAAATGTTCCAATTTGGAAAATACAACTTGGACATTATAGAAATGTTAAGTGGCCACCAGGCCCACCAGTTCAAAGGCCTGGGTTTAGATCGTCAACTGCAGCAGCATCAGCAGCAAGTGCAACTTCACCAGCATCAACTCCAGCAGCAGCAACAGCAGCAGGCAGAGTCGTCTGGAGCTCTTCTGTCTGGACTGGGCTTGGCACCCCTCCAAGGGTCTAGAAGCAACGCGTTCTCCGATTCCCCCTCCTTATTTGCCAAGATGAGTGCCCCGCCCCCGCCCCCTCTACAGCAGCAGCCGTCCTCGTCTTCTCAGAGCTCGCGTTCGAAGTCGAGCAAAATGAGTGGCAGTAGTAGCAGCAGCAGCTCCAGCCACGCTCCGAGCTATCCGCAGTTCCTGCGCTCCTTCCACTCATCTGAGGCCGCCCTGGCTCAGGAGCAGTTGCACGCCAGCCGCTTTGACCACTTTGCTGGGGGGAGCAGTGGAGGCGGCTTAGGGGGGCTAGTAACGTCTGCCCCTCCACCTCCCCCTCCCCTTCATCCCGGCCTTTCTGTCCCCCAAGCATCGCCCGGCCCCTCCTCTTCCTCTCCTTCCCCCTCCAGTTCAGTGGCCACCTCTAATATCCCGCCCGGCAGCGCAGTCAGCTCACTGGGGCACCAGCTTGTTGGCGCCCAGTCTGACGCGCGGAGCCTTCACCAACAGTTTAGCTGCATGCTAGCCGCTAACCAGTACTTCCTGTCTGGAGTGCCTGCGAATGCTAGCCTAGAGCAGTTCCTCGTACAGCAGGGAACCCACAACCACCTAGGGATCGGTTTGAGTCAGGCGGGAGGGGAGTCTAGCTCGGGCCTGGCTCCACCTCCGGCTTTGCATTCATCTCACTCGCATGGCCACTCCCAGTCCCAGCTTCCCCCGCAGCATCCCCACCAACAGCAGCAGCTGCCTCACCACGCCTTGCCCCATCCTCACTCTCATTCCCATCCCCATCACCCACTCCACCCAGGCTCCCAGCACTCATCCCTGGGTGGCTTTGACTTCCAGGGCATTCCTGTCCTCTCATCCAATCAGATAGCTTCCCTAATGCAGCAGGAAGCGGGGTTGCCCCTGCCCCTTCCACTTCATTTATCCTTGTCCAAGGACGATGGTAAAGGGGAAAGCAGTGGAGGCGGGACCAGCAGCAGTAGGAGGAAGAAAGCGATGGCGGGCTATTTGCCTCAGAGGAAATCTGAAAGTAACAGTAACGGCAGTAGCAGCCATGGCCACAGCAGCCACAGTGCCAACCCTAATACTAGCAGCCATGGCCAGCCTCCAGCACTGATCGGTGGTGGGGTTGGTATGTCCTCGTCATCAGTTGTTTCCTCCTCCTCTAACTCTGCTCCCTCCTCCACTGTAGCCTCAGTGCTAGTTACTAACAATTCTCACCTTCCAAAAGCTAATAACCAGGGTTCCATGCAGCCTAACCCTGCACAGCCTGACGCAGAGTCCGAGTACAGCTGTGGAGAGTGTGGCAAAAGCTTCACTCACCTGTCAAGTCTTCGGAGGCACATGCGCATGCATGAGCCGACAGCAGCAGGTACTAGTAATTCTGCCACGACCGGGCCAAACCCAATTCACATTAAATTACAGCCTGACCCAAGCCTTCCCCATTCCACCCAAGAAACCCCCCAGCCCCCATCCAATTCCTGCCCTAGCCCTGACAAAATCTTCCATTGCTCTGATTGCGGCAAAGGCTTTAAGAAGAAGGGCCATCTGCTCCAGCACGGCGTGATCCATTCTGAGGCTCGCCCGTACGGCTGCTCCACCTGCTCTCGGGCTTTCAATCGCAGGGAGTCGCTGACACGCCACGAGAAGATTCACGAGGAAAAGCCCTTCCGGTGCCCCGCCTGCGGACGCTCGTTCCGTGAGAGCACGTCCCTTCTCAACCACGCTGCGTCTGGAACCTGCGGAAAGCCAGGTAGGGGACCCAAACCACGGGGCGCCAAGACGGGGAGTGACAGGGAAGGCAGGATTGGGATAGGGGGGGGAGGAGGAGGGAATGGGGGAGCGGGAGGGGGGGGAGGTTATCAGAGTGGGAGAGGGGTAATTTATGGGAAAACTGAGGAGGATGATGGGGTGATCATAGTGGGTGACGGAGAACCAAAATCGGGTTTAGGGTGTCATGGTCATTATCAGTCAGAAAGGGGAGGGAGTTCTAGTGAAAGATCAGACAGTAAATACCCCACTGACTACTCTCGGAATCGTTACACAGGCTACCACGACGACCAGCGTTCTCAAGGTAACCCGTCGCCGTGCTACTCTGGAGCGTCCCCCTGTGGCAGTGGAATGGCGGGCTCGGCTCTGAGAAAGGCGCCATTGGCCCCGACACTTCATCCTCATCCTCAGAGTCAAGGCCAGCATCACCATCAGCAGCCTCACCTGCCCCTGTCCTCTCTCCTGGATGACTCAGAAGACGATGTCACCAGCTCTGTCAACAACGCGATCTCTGCCATAACGGCAGCAGGCAGCAGTGGGAGCCGAAGTGACGATAGGGGAGATATTATTGGGGGATTGTTGGGAGGATTGGGCCTAGGCCCTCTGGGGTCACCCTCATCGACATCTACTATTGATAAGAGCTATATCAGTGCTGAGGGGAACCCGGAGGGCATGAGTCGTAACCCGCAGAACCCTTCTGCGAAACCGAAACGGCCCCGCAAGCCCCGAGCAAAGAAAGATCCAAATGGGCAGCCCCCCAAGCGCAGACAGTACATCCCTAGATCTGGACCCGGTGGTCTTCCCCGTCCGTATCTCTGCAGCGTGTGTGGTAAGGGGTTTGCACGCCGCGAGACCTTACGCAGGCACGACCGAGTCCACAGCGGGGAGAAGTCTCACCACTGCTCCGTTTGTGGAAAATATTTCCGAGAGGCCTTTCACCTCAGCAAGCATCAGACGGTTCACACCGGGGCAAAGAATTACAAATGCAGCAGCTGTGGCAAAGTGTTTGGCTACTCACAGAGCCTCAGGAGGCACATCAAGACCCATCAGAAAGGAGAGCTGGTGGAGGTGCCCACAACCCCGGCCACTCAGAACCAGAACAGCTTTAACTCCAACCCTCAATGTAGCGTGGCCCAAGACAGGAGCCAGACCCAAGGTGACACCGCCACTTCATCCTCCGCCTATTACTCATATCCTCAAGACGTCAAACCCCAGGAAGCTAACACCCAGCCCCCACCCAGGCTTTACACATGTGCCATCTGCTGGAAGTCATTTCGCCACCACTTCCATCTGACTGCCCATCACCAGACGGTCCACAACGGCGGCAGTGAGAAGCTGTTCAGCTGTGACGTGTGTGGGAAAGCCTTCGCTTACTCCAACAGCCTGACCAGACACAGGCAGTCACAGCATGGACTGGCCCGCTCTGAGCCGGCTAACCCGCAGGATGCTGGCAGCAGCGGCTCGGGGGACAACAGAGGGGGGGATAACAGAGGGGGGGATGATGTTGGTGGACAGTCTGTATCTGAGAGCGAGGCGGCCACCAATGCCCTGTTACAAATGGCGCCATCCAGCGATGGCCATGTCGGGCAGAATCACAATGTAGTGACTGCGGCTCCGCCACAGCCTCCAGCCGGCTACCCCCCCCTCTTCTATGACACTCCCTCTGCCCAGTCCTCCACCTCCAGTGCCCTGCCTTACTCTCAGCCCCTGCCGCCCAACTCCACCATAATGCCGCCCCAGCACCAGCACTCTCCCCCTGGGGTTAAAGGGGAACACATTTACCCAGCAGGCTCCCATAGTCACACGCTTCACACCACAGCGCCGTTCCAACCGCTGACGGAGCTGCCTTCCACTGAACATCTTCATATTCGTCACCACCATTCGCATCACTCACATCATCATCATCCTCATCTTCACCAACAGCATCCCCAAACGAATACACAGTCTCACCAACACAGCCACCAAAGCACCCAGTCGCCGCCGCCAGACGAGATAAAAGGGCACAAGAAGAAAAAGTCAGAGATTAGAGAAGGTAGTTGGGGCAAGCGGGAGTCCTCGGGTTTAACCAGCGCTGATGGGAGCAGAAGGAGGCGAAAGAGAACCTCTTCATTGAGAAGGCACCTGAAAACAAAAAGACAAGGCTCTCTCCTGTTGAAGATTAGGAGAGGGGGAGGGCCGGGAGGGGAGGGCTACGAGCTTGTCACGACCGGGGGGTCAAAGATCCACATCCACGCCTCGCTCCAAGTCCCCGTCAAACATTTTGCATGTCCCAAGTGTCCCAACGCAGCCTTCTCCCGCCAGGCGGGGCTGCTGGTCCACATGGTGGTGAAGCACCCGCAGAGAGCCTTGACGTCCCAGGAGCGGCTGAGGTGCAGCGTGTGCGGGAAGCAGTCTCACAGGCCCTTGGCGGCGTTTGTCCACCGGGCCTCACACCGGGCTCTGGGCTCCTTCTCTTGCCGCCGTTGCTCCGTGTGCTTCTGGAACGGGGCGCTCCTCCGCAGGCACAAGGTGTCCTGCCGCCGCAGGGCTAAAGGACTACACAGAGGAGCCGCTATCAGCCTGTAATCATCCAAGAGGACGGGGGAGAGAGGGAGATGTCTTCCCTACAGGGGGAGAGTACACCGACTGAACTTTCTGCCGGCTGACACAGATGGCAGTCAGAAGAAGGAATTATTTTGCTTTCACGAGGGAAAAGCCTTTCAAATGACTTTTAGATGGCGGAAAGCATCGGATGCCTTTTTAAGAGACATGAGGAGACATTTGCCTGGTATCTGTGACATTGAACCACCTGTTGGGAATGAGTGTATTAACAAACTACTGTAGAGCATCCTATTAAGAATATCACCCGAATTCTTCCAAATTGTATTGGAGGATGTTTCTGAGACGTGACTGTTTCCATAGGTTCATTAACCCCTTAAGTGCATTGACACTATGCTTGGCTGACACTGTGCGGTTGATAGACAAGTTTAGGTGACCTGCTAATGTAACCCCCCCCCCCCCCCCCCACACTCTCTCGCTAGCATCCCTGCCACACCTTGCTATGATAACGGTCTCTGCTGTGTAACTTGGTCTTGTTGTTGTTCACGTAGAGGCTTTCTGAGGATTCTATTTTATTTTCTAACTTGTAAAAGTGCATTTATTAGGAGTATGGGGATGTGGGGGCAATGACATTTGTCGATAAGTCAAGTTTGTCACTGCATGTTTGTTCTCTGGTCGGTTTTATTGCCACGGTTGAGAATTCACTCCCTGCGTTATGTTTGTGATGGTCTATTCAGTATATCCCCCAAAGGTGTGAAAGATGGTGCATATTCCCACGTCACTGTCAGGTGAAAACCGTGTAAAACTGTTGCTTTTCAGGATATGGAAAAAAGAGCCTGTGTTCCAATGGCTCCAAAATAGTTATTATTTCTTCACATGGTCTTAGTACTTTTCATTGGTTATAAAAAATAAACCCAGACCGACTTAACTTTTTAACTTCACTTAATTTTGTTTGGGGGGGGGGGGGGATTAGCAGATCTACAAACTCACGAGTCCCAACACGTTGAAGCGCTGTGACCTTGTAGATCGGCTATTTTTGTGTGACATTGTAGTATGCATTTGGGCATTCATTCATTCATTATGAGAGAGACATATTCTTCCTCATAATACTCGACGATACAGAACAATTTGACACAATCCCCCCCCCCCCCCCCCAAAAAAAAAACTAAACAAAAACAAAGGTGAAGATTAAGAAAACTAACGAAAAGCCTTGCTTATATCATGCTCACCTTTAATGTCTTTTGTTTTGAAATATTCATAGCTTTTATACCAAGAGATTGAAGACAGGTTAAACAAGTGTACTGTAACACATGTTTGTGTCATGTTATTTGTATGCTTTTTTTCTTTTTTTTGCATTTATTGTTTCTACTTCGCAGTTGTTGTAGGACAAGGACCTATCCATAGATGTATTATTATCATTAGCCTACATGTATTTATGTGTGTAACCCAATCATGCCAATCTCATATTTAACCCCCCACTATTCTTTTTGGCCATTTTGCAATTGTGCTCTTATACCCTGCCATTGCCTTGTTTTCTTTTTCTTCTAAAGAAAGAAATAATAGTTTCTTCTACATTCTGTCACTTTATTTACTGAAGAAATGCCCATATCCCAGTCAAGCCTTTATTTTTTTTTCTTCTAAAGAAAAATATAGCTATAAGTAGATTTCTATCACTTTATTTAGCGAGAGGTCAGTAGTTGGTTATATTTCAGCGTTGAATAAACCATAAGTGTTCTCATCTATTTTCTATTCATTTATTATTGGACGTTAAATGATGTAGTACCATAGAGCGACGGTACATATACTGGTAGTTATTGAATATTAGTAAGTTGTCACTGTTACCAAAGTCAGTATTGCAGTTTCACAATTCTATTCAACTTTATGTCCTATGTGAAGTTCATATCACGTTGTGCATTAAATGGATTTCGGGATGTAGTGAATATACCAATAAATTTCATTTTAAGTATACAGGCCTATGGCCACGTTATTGGGCAACTCATTCTAAGTTAATATGGGGGAACCGGTTCCGGGATGCTCTTCATTTAAGTGTGTTGATGGCCATCGTACAGTACTGATTCGTGCAGGGGATGAATTGCTGTTTAAAGCTTAATTTAATGCGCCATCGCAGTGACACCGTCGTCCTACGGGGTATAAATTCGACATTCGGTCGCAGTTGTACTCAACCGCCACAAGATGGCAGTAAGCAACTCGTTTTGACTACTGGCCCATGTGGTTGAGGGTAGAAGTCACATGGATTTCACACTCATGTGCATGCATGTGTGTGCTGCTCTCTGTATGCAAATAGCTGTTTATTCATCAGGCGATGAATGGCTTGAAAATCACAAAAGAAAGAACATGTGTTATTCTTGGTATGTATAGGATAGGCCTACTGAGAATGGGCCACACTTGAATGTAGCGACCTGGCATGATGACTGCCCAGAAATATAGATAATAGCCTATATAGCATATTTACCATTCATTCTCTGTGATTGATAGGCTACGCAGTTGTACAAAAATGTTAGACAAATTGGTTTAACAATGAGCTTCCCATGTGAATAATTTTTCACTAATCCCCCGTGTCCTTGGTGTAATTTCACCCACCCCCTAATTTAGTATTATTCAAGAAGGCAGTTCATTTAACACTTTTAGTCGGTCCAGGCTGCAGGCATCTGATCTGTCATTCATGCAGGCCCAGGGGGGGAAAAGCCTGAAGAAGCTGGGGACTATTGACTCAGAAGTCCAAGGAGAGATCATAATTGTAGCCTACAATTGAAATTGTATTGTATTGTCTTGTCTTCCCATGGAATTTATCTTGAAGTTCGTGTCGCGTGAATAGCAAGTCCGGGGGCCCGCAGGGGTCCCCGAGCTAGGAGGGGGTCCCCCACTCCCCAGTGTGCAGCATCAAAATCAGTTTAACCACTTGAATCATATAGGTGCATATATATCGTGTAAGTTATAGCCTACTTTAGCTATTCGAAAATAGCTGATCTACAAGCTCACAGCGCATCTTCCCATGGAATTTATCTTGAGGTTCGTGTCGCGTGAATAGCAAGCAGAAACTAATATAGGCCTACACCACAAGATACAGGACATTGAGGACAATTGAACAGATCTTCTGAATTATGCTTAATTTTATTTTCAGCAAGACTAGTGATGACACATAAACCAAGGTTTGAGCCCTGAGAAAGGGTTTTATATTATTCAAACGTAAAAGGTCAGAACTCTGGTATAAATTACAGAATTCTATTCGAGAGTGATATACATCCACCATTTTCCACGTGACAAAACATAATCATCTCAGTTAGGCTATTTTCTGTCAGGACATAACAACTGTAGGTCCTATTCGAAAAAATACACAGCTGTGCTGTGGGCCTAATGAATTTATACTTTATAGTCTAAGAACATTCGACACCATGCTTTCCCCCAATTAAATCAATCAGCAGCATGGCCATCTGGCTTCAAACACTTGTGGGGCCGCTACTGCTGTCCTTATAATAACCGTCTCTCAATACCATTCGCTGTACATTAGCACTGCAGTCGCCTGGGCTGCAGCCAAATCATTCAGTGGTCCCTCTGAGTCTGTACAAACTATAACATAAACAAGCCTATATTTATTTTCTAAAAACTTAATTGGCGGTAGCGCATGCTGACTTTATCCTGTTTATTCATAGAATATTCCAACTGAAAACATCCTTGTTTTGTTTTCTAACTCTTTCCACAAGATTAATGTTGATCTCATTTGCATGTTCCTGTTCCACGACCTCATGTGGCCCGCGCCCGTGCGTTTCGCACGAGCCGCCTCTGGGAATCCGTGTACACTGTACAGTCTGTGTACTGTACAGTCGAGTGGTATAGCCTTTGACTGCGTGCGTGGGTGTATATGTTAGTGCATGTGTACATACAGTACAGAGAGGGGATGGTGTCCCGATCAGACTCCACACCACACACACTAGACGCATCTCTCTCGCGCTTTTGTGTTTCGAACGGCTCTCACGCGGCAGTGGCATGGGGTGGATCTGCGGGGGGCGGGGCCGCTGACCTACTTCTGCCCAATGGGCGCTCGCGGTGGGCGGAGCCGCGCAGGCCGCAGCCAATGGGAGCGGGGAGCGGGCCAAAAGCAGACGGCCTTCGTCCCCGCGTGCCTGGAACATGTGCGGGGCTGGGAGAACAGGGCTATTTTGCCGAGGCCGAGTGAGCTGAGTGTGCCCCGGGAAGCAACGTGCTGCTGGTGTATTCCTCTCGCCTGAACAGCGCAGGCACACACCGCTCACGTTTTCTCTGGATTACTGAAGCATAGTGACAAAACTACGTTCCTTCCTTCCGTCAGCCGCTTGATAATTAGGCCACACTGGCTACTATTGGGGTGGGGGGGAAATACCTAAAATGTATGAACTAATTATGCATGCATATTAATGCATATTTAGTAGCCTAATACTAATTTGTGCATATTAAACAATAATATGCAGGCGAACAGTTATATGGGGCGTACAAACAAACAAACAAACCGCTGAATGGTATAAATAAGCAAAGGCAATTGCATTATTAGTTCCTCGCTTTATAACCGAAATTAGGTCGAGGTCGTGTTTTGGTTGTGACTGGGCGGCAGCCTGAGGGCAAGCCCCGGCCCGGCATGGCATGCCATGCAGGGATAAGGGAGGCAGGACTTGGAGTTGGAGGAGCACACACTGTCCACACAAACAAACCCTTCCTCGAGGAGTGGCACGAGGAGGTTAATAGGTAGGTGTGTGCATCATCAATATTGAGCAGCAGGGCATCTCAACGTGCGGTCCGGGGGCCCGCAGGGGTCCCCGAGCTAGGAGGGGGTCCCCCACTCCCCAGTGTGCAGCATCAAAATCAGTTTAACCACTTGAATCATATAGGTGCATATATATCGTGTAAGTTATAGCCTACTTTAGCTATTCGAAAATAGCTGATCTACAAGCTCACAGCGCATTGCGATGTGACTTGGCGTGAGCTTGTACATCTGTTATTTTCAACAAAATAAAATTTCTCTGATGTGATGCCCTTTGTCAGTGGGCCAGTGGCACAAAATATTTTCAGATAGGGGTCAAACGCGGCCAATAAATAACCTTATTTGGATGAATATGAATATGTTTGATCACACTGGTTTATCATGAAGTTATACTTATATAGGCGTGTGTGTGTGATGTATATGTATGTCTGCCTCATCAATATTGAGGAGCGCGCGGTGTTCGGTGCACGCCTCGACACCACCCACCCCAGTTCTGTTCCAGCCTGCGAGATGTGACGACGTCACGTGAACTGCCCGTGTTCGTTCCAGCTGAGCGAGGACAGCCGTCGCGCGGACCGAACACTCCCCCCCCCCCCCACCCCACACACACACACGCCCACACATCCCAGAGTTGCCATGTCCGCTTATTATAAGCGATATTGGGCTTGTTTTCGTGTAAATATTGGTAGTTGCGAGTTTGATTGATTGATTGAAGAATTTATTAACAGTTTGGTGAATTACAGTACATTTCAAGCACAGCTCAATACAAACTGACTGACTATTAACCGTGGACGACACCATAATCCATAAAGCATTACTTTGCATTACTTGCAAAGCATTACTTTGCATTTATTTTTGTTGTTTGTTTCTAAAGTGTAGTTATTAGCTTATTTAGGCTTGTTTCCTAATGTTGTTTAAACCAGTGATTCCCCCAAACATTTCCATGTCAAGTCAAGCCAAGGACCCCCATGTATTTGTCCACACGGACCCCCATCTGAAAAATGTTTTGTGCCATGGTGGACCCCCAATCCTCCATACCAGATTTGTGTTTTATTATTATTGTTTAATATAGCCAGAATAAGATAAGATTTCTGTGGAAATAAATAGTTATTTTCAAATAGCGGAGGATTTTATTTATTTATTTTTCTTTTCTTTTTTTTTAAACGCTCATCTGTAGAGTATCTTCTTTTGGGCTTGTTTTCATAGAACTGCATGGTCGCTTATTTCAGTCGCAAAATCTGGCAACATAGACCCGAGCCCGTGCCCGTGACTGTACGCAAGAGAGAGAGCAGAAAAGTACAGTCAGAGAGACAGAGAAAGAGAGAGAGAGAGAGAAAGAGAGAGAGAGAGAGAGAGAAAGCTGCCTCCCCCCTCCGCCTCTTCCTAAAGAACCACAGGACAGAAGGGAGAAAGCAAATCAACTTGTCATCTGACCAGTCCGACTCAAGAGAGACGCAGCCTTTTCTTTTTCCTCGCTCACTGCGTTTTTGTTTGCGTTCTTGTTGTTGTTGCTGCTGGCTTCTAGCCTTCCTCTTCTTGCACGTTTAACAGTTTTTTTCCTCATTCGTAGGAGGACGTTGCATTCCTCGCTTTTTTTTGTGCAAGTATTTTTTTCCTCCTTTCGTGCGCCGTATTGAATGGTTGACAGACCTTGGATGTTGATATATAACTTTGGAGACATTGCAATTTGCAACTGAGCTCCAGCAGCGAAGGAGTTTCTGTTATTATTATTATTAATATTTTATTATCACTAATATTATTTAAGACAGTGTCCCTGGGCAGATTGTCTGACTTTTGGCACGCTGGTTCGCCGAAGATAAACGTCTTGTTCCATTCAAAAGGGAAAGGAATTAACATTCTGCACGCCCTAACTTCAGTGGAATACTTTCTTTGAAATGACTTCTGCGTGGCACCGATCAAACTAAACTGTCTACAAGTTCAAAGGTAAAAGTTGCTCATTATCCTGCTTAATGTTATACCTTAATTTTCTATAAATCTACATTATTATCCGTTTGCTTTGTTTATTCTGTTTGTCAGTTACAACAGCAGGCTGCATAGAATACCAACTGCACAGGCAGCTTCTCTCTTTCTCTTTACACACACACACACACACACACACACACACACACACACACACACACACACACACACATTCCCCATTCTGCTCTCTTCGCTCTGTCCATTGCTTTTCACTCATTCAACATAACTTTGTGTTTTTGATATAGGGTTCTTGGGCCAGTTTGTGTTGACCCCTCGGCCCACCTCCCCTACTCCTTGGAGCAGAGTCTACTGACCTCCCCCCCGGCCCCAAAGGCCCCGACCACCCTGCCCTCTTCCACCTCCATCCGGTCCAGGATGTCCAGGCAGCTCTCTCAGCTTCTGACCCCCGACCTCCCGTCAGGGGCCAGCCCCCAGTTTGGGGGGACGTGCACCCAGCCCGGCTCGGTCACCTCCATGACGGGTCTCAAATCACTCCTGCAGCACCCGATGAAGGGAGACCACCAGCGGTTGAAAACCTCCGGCGATGTGAAAGGTGAGAATTGACACCTTTACCTTTTAAACGATGACAACCTTAGATGTCAGCTCAGAGGTGACACTAGGTGAAAATTGTCAAACACATAAAAAAATTTAATAATCTTGATTCTCAGATATACAAGCTCAGATGTACTCAGCATATACATCTGCTATTTTAGCTATTTTAATTTTTTTAACAACATGGCTTAATGCTGCAACAATGTCCCGGGATACAAAATCGAGTGACACATTTTAGACTGTTGAGCTATAACGGAAAGTCTGTGATAAATTATGTTTTAACCTTCATGCAATACCACTTGTCAACCAGTAGTGGTCCTACCCGACCACCAGGCAGTAACATTTCTCAATAGAACTGCAACAACCGCCACAGTTGTGTTAAATATATTGTAATAACATACTCTTATCATACACAACAAAAGTTAATTTGGATAGTTTTGACAGCTGCTGTCTTCATCGTAAAGGGAAGGCAGGTGCAGTGTTTTTAATCTGACACATCCTGTCATGTCACGTTGTTGGGACTCTTCTGAATTGACAGCACTGTATGTACAATGTAAAGCTATACATTCTGTATAGCTTGTCTGTCTCCCTCTCCAGTCAGAGAGAGGTAATTGCAACAAGGTCCAATCCAGAGCATCATCCGCTTCAAATAACTTTATTGACATTGTCAGCCTCAGCCAGTAGGTGTCCTACTATACCCGAACACCAGGGTATACGTTTCTCAATGCAAGAGCAGGGCCGGAGACCACCTCCAATCACCGCAGATGGGCTATAGTAACATTGTATTAACACTGTAGCATTCAGATTAGTTAAAATCGTTCATTCATTACAATAACTCCCGGATTGTAGTTTTACGTTTACGCTGGATGTGTATTATGTTTACTGTTATGCTTTGTCATCCTATATGTTATTATGATGACAACATAGAACATTCCATTTTAAATCTCGCAGAGCCATGTCCCCATCACCGATATCCTCCTGAGCATTAGCGTTTTGGTTGTTGACTCCGCCATGAACCCTACTCCGCTGACTCATATTCATCTGGATTATATTCCTACAGTTGAAATTCCAATCCAGATTAGAGTGATGCAGTGAATTCGTGCTGTGTTTGTTCCTAACTTCTACCACGGAGACATTGACTCCAAGCCCTATTTTATACTTTGTTGAACAAAGGTGTTTTGCGTGAAAATAGCTCTCCTGTGAACTTGCGGATCGGCTATATTTGAACATATTGGAAACATTTTCGCCCTATAACGACATTCCCAAAATAGGGATAAACTGAAATAAGGTTGGTTTTATATAATATAATATAATATAATATAATATAATATAATATAATATAATATAATATAATATAATATAATATAATATAATATAATATAATATAATTTGACATTCCAATATCTTGTTTATATGATATAACAACAAATGTATGTCAGCTCCTGCCTAACACTGCTGCAAAACAACAGCTACCATCTGCTCCTATCTGTGCGTGTGCACGTGCACACACTCCTATGTGTTTGTGCATGAGAGGAAGGGAGGAGAAAGAAAAAAAGAGCTCACAGCAGAGTTTATGATTGAATATGATATCCAATTTATTTAGTCACTTGGCAATTTGAATTTGAGGAGCTGCTACGGGTGATAACAAGTAGTGTTAAGACTACATGTTATTGTCCACTGTCAACATTGGCCACTAGTTTACATAAACCTCCACAATTCTTCCCAAAAGTGTTTATTTTTTGGAGGTATAGCATGCACACCGCACTACCAGACTTGAATGGTACATTCTGTCTGCTTCTACGGTGTCACCCTTAACTGTGGAGCTAGATTTGGGAAACTCAAACTTTGTTGTTACGTTTCTACACTGCTAGGTGTTGTTGGCCGTCAGAGGCCAACTCTTAACACCTCCTTCATCTCCTTCACCTTCCTCTTTCTCCGTCCGCCAGACAAAGACGATGACGACTCCATGAGGAGCAGCGGCAACAACAACGGGCCTGGCTTCAACCAGTTCCTGGGGCCCCTGCTGTGGGACCGCAGCCTGCCGGCGGACGGCGGCCTGTTCCAGCTGCAGTACATGGACTTAGAGGAGTTCCTCACCGACAACGGCAT
Source organism: Electrona antarctica (assembly GCF_951216825.1). Lineage (NCBI taxonomy): Eukaryota > Metazoa > Chordata > Actinopteri > Myctophiformes > Myctophidae > Electrona > Electrona antarctica. The sequence continues at coordinate 11,648,053 of NC_136811.1, forward strand.
GGGCAACCAAAACGGCCACCAAAACGCCGTCCAGCACCAAAACAGCTCCAGCACGGCCCAGATCCCCTCGCAGAGCACGCAGTCGGCCATGCCCAACCAGAGCTCCCAGTGCCCGCCGTCGTCCCCTCCGTCGTGCTCTTCGCCGTCGTCGTCCTCCGGTTCCTCCTCGCCGCACTCGCTCATTGGTTTGGAGGTGGCACAGCCGCCCCAGAGCATGCTGGGAGGAGCCATTGACTGTCTGCATGGCGGTGAGTTTTCCCCACTTACCTCAGTCCGTCCCCCCCCCCCCCCCCAACTTCGGTCAGCCCTTGGCGCTATCGAAGTGTCCTTGAGGGAAACACTGAGGCCTTTAGCTGCTCACGTGACCGCCAACTGCAGAAATAAATAAAACAAATCTCTCCCACACTGAAGTTAACTGGGCAGAGGGACAGGAGAGTCCTAGAACTGGAAGGCTTGGGTTACTAGTGGCACGCATGCTCTTTAGCTCACCATGGTCATTTCCGGAAACCAAGCCGGAAAGAAAAGTTAATGTAAATCTGCTATTCACCTATTTTCGCTGAACGTTTGCATATTTTTGCCCAGAATAGGAACGCTAGGTGATCTGTTGTTCTTTGAATGCCACCCAACCCCCAAAACAAACAAACAAACGCACGCGCACGACACACACGTTCCCTATAGGTTAGTGATTCAGCACTCTCACATTCGCCTTTGGGTTCATGCTAAAACGCCGTAGTGACCAAGCACTTTTCTGTCCTGCAGAGAGTAGACAAAGTCATGCAGCCCCTGAACATAAAGTCAACACGACAAGTCAGAGAGCATGCAGGAACAGAATGGTTAACAATGACTGGAATTCACTTTTTGAAGTAGCAAGAGTGCGAACTTAAAAGATCAACTTTTCTCAGGGGGGCTGTATGGCTGGTAGGGAGAGGGGTGGAGGACTGAACCAATGAAGCTGCAAAAAAACAATGAAAGAGCCAAAGAAGGAGAGGGGTGGGGTAAATTATAGCAAACAGCGAGAGAGTCGTGCAGAATAGAGTTTTTAGCTTTTTGAGTCAACCTCAAACCTTCAACAAAGAAGTTAGTTTTTTTGTGTTTTCTCGTGCAATCTATTGACGACAACAAAGCAAAACGTTCATGCCGTGCCAGCTGTCGGTGTGCAGTCAGGTCCAACAGTTCAAAAGCAAGAGGGGAAGAGGAGTGTGTCTGAGTGTTTTGTGATTGCGTGTCTTTAAATCTCTCTCCCCACCTCACACGCTACGGACATGTGCACGCGTCGCTACACGTGCAGAGGCTGAGTACTAGAGAGAGGGGGAACTATAGGCGGAGCCAGCAGGGATGTGGTGGGAGGGACCAAGAGAGAAGGAGGGAGGGAGGGAAAGAGGAAGAGAGTGGCTGTGCTGTTGTTGGTACTGGAGTTAAAATGGAATGTCCAACTGGCCTATGGTGAGATCCCGTACATTGATATAGATAAAAGAATGAGATATGCAATATCAACACCGGCCGGCTTGCTCTGCCATAAAGCCCTTACATCAAAGTTAAGATTTTAAAGGATATATTTAGGCAGTCATGCTTTTATTGCATGACAAAGGTTGAATACTACACATTTGGATGATAATGCTTTCATATTAAAGTTAATGTGTACATGTGTGTACACGTTTATTTGTAATTTCATTGTATAACAGGCTTATCAGTTGTAAAGTGGACATAGGCGTTTAGGAGATGTGAAAAGCCTCTGGCAATAAGGAATTCACAGTCCTGGAGCAGACAACATTGTATCTTTCAGTGTCAATTGCGTTTGGGCATTGTAGTTTGTGCTATCTAGCATTAGAATATCAATGAGTTCTGTTTTCTTAAACCGTTATTTAGCCAGCTGGTCCCACTGAGATGAAACATCTTGACTTTATTTCACCACTTAAGCTCTATAAACCTCATCATACGGTGAATAGAAAAATAGCCAATCTTCAGTTGCATTGTGAGCTTGCAGATCGCATAGATTGCTGCACGACACTGGCATATGACAGAGTAAATGAAGCATATAGGACTAGGCAATTTTGGAGAACTTTTGCCTATAATGACCTGCCCAAAATAGTGAAGTCAGGGTTAAGGTGGTTAATGTCATGACAGCCCCCCCCCCCCCCCCCTCCCATGCTTCTCTCAGCTTTCTTACCATATTCAGCCACCACAACGTATTCCCTGTTGACAAGTCTGTTGATCCTGTTTTCCATATGCGTCTATGTATGCGTCTGTATTCCAGTCCAACAGGAGTAGAGCGCCAAGCTGTAAGTGGTACGACCCTTATAGGGTATATAGGGTGGGGCGTTGTAGCATGTATACTGGCCCCACTTCACCACTTTCACCTTGACTTAGTAGCTCTATTTTTAGGCAGCATGTTATTCGAATGCGAAAATGTTCAAAACAAATTTAAAACATCGATCTATCGTTCCATCCGTCGAATGGCGATCTACAAGTTGTGTGCTTGTCTTAATGGCGTTATGGCAAAGTATACTTGTATAGACCATAAGTGGTTAAACCTACTGAGACTTATGGAATTATGGTAACACAGTGCTGGCTTTCAATGAGGGCTGCATATTCGATTCGATTCGATTAATATATTGATACATTTTTCAATGATTTGATTTAGCAATACTTTTAATTTAAATAAAACAATATGGTCCGCCCGCACACTTTGAACAAGTGGGACCATATCATTGTATTTATGTTGATCTTCTGATTTGCGCTGCATCTGGAGACTGAAGTGGATAAAACCCATAACATTACTGTAAAGATGAGCTAGTTAATTAAGCACAACGTTCATCGCATGATATCTAAACAACCCACACAGACATCTTGCAATTCCTTCATATGTTCACCCGGCCCGGCACATGACTTTTCATTTTATAATATGGAACACAAACACACAAACAAGTCACATTTTGGTAGTAAAGTTTTAAATAGCACATGTATACAGTACACACAAACAAAATATACTGTATTGGAGGTTGTACATGATATACCTCCTACCTACTAAATTGAATTATGCTGATTAATCATTGAACCCTATATACCCCCCCCCCCATCTTGCACTGGAAACCCGCCACAGTAGGAAGCAGGTAGATAGTGGCAGCTGCGAGGGAGGGTATGTCGAGGTGTTTCACCACATCTGTCAGCCTGTGCAGCAGAGCAGAGCACAGTGTCACGAAGGGGAATTTGACAATATGAATTATCCACATGAACCCAGGTCTACTATGGTTTAAGTCATAAAACAAAAGTACAGAGAGAAGCGTACCTTTGACAACAACACATATCGACTGATTGCGTTGAGTGTGTCTCGAATGGAACCCTCGCGCAGGGCAGGCCCATGTGAAAAACATTACACAATGCAAACTTTAAAGAACTGGTTTTCCCGGGGAGGGGTTTTGTACCTCTTACATAACATATTTCCCCTCATAGATTTCTCCAGAGGCTTTTCAGTTTCAGGATACTGTATATGAGGTGGCCTACTAGTTTATGACATGTTGATACCCAAAGCGTATATTATGTATTGACAGATGCAAGAGGGTGTGTGACAGTCGGCTCGTATGTCAGCATACCAGGAAATATTTTTGATATTATGTTATTGTTTTGGGTCTTTATTCCCTATCGTGCAAAGTAAACCCTCCCAGTTCCCAGCACACCTTGGAGACAGGGTATAATATGTCGAAACACGAAAACAGACTTCCTTGCCAAAAATAAATTGTCATTGTCAGACGTAATTCATCATTCAGTATCTCTCAAAGTAAATGGACACGGCAGTAAACTGGGTTTTAGTTTTATGTCAAATATGTTTTTGCCAAGTTACCTGCTATATTTTTATCATAAAAAGTATATATTTCTCATTAGATTAGTGTTACAAATCACAAATTTCTCCAAGTTGCTAACTATCTTAACATATGCTGGGCTACAGCAACCTCTATTATATCTTCAGAGTGTATTCCTACATTTTAGTGAAACATAGTCCCCTCAGACACACTGTACTACCATGGAGTGTAAGGTTGGAAAATGGCCTGCCTCTTCAGAGGATCAGGAATAGCCTTTGTATTTGTGCAGACAGAGCGTAGCTCTCTGCTGTCATCTGGTGGCTAGGATGCAGTACTTCAGCAGTTTTTCAGCATACTGTCTTGTCCACTGTCTATCTGGTGTGCATTGATAGAGAGCAGGTCCAGTGTCTTGCTCAAGGGCACTTGAACAGTGCTAAAGTGATTGTTCCATTGAAGACTGACATATTGACCATTATTCAGTCTACCACAAATGCTAAGCATCAAACCCTCCATTTTTTGACATTCCTCAAACACTCAATACAACACATCTCAAAGTATTGTTTTCTCCGTCTTCTCTGCACCTCCAGGGAGCCAAGGGAGCAGTTTGAACGACTCGTGCAATTCGCCGTCCCCCTCCTCCTCCTCCTCTTCGTCCTGTCCGCCAATGATGACGCCAGCGGGCGACAGCGGGTCTGACGAGGGCATGTTCGAGATGGACCCCACAGACATGGCCCTGTCCAGCATCCCTGGCCAGGACAACTTCGACCCCAGGAGGCACCGCTTCAGCGACGACGAGCTCAAACCGCAGCCCATGATCAAGAAGGCCCGCAAGATGCTGGTGCCGGAGGATTTGAAGGTACTTATACATGTAAATACATTTTCTTTCACTTCTGCCCTACACTTAGCAGTTGATCTTTGTTTCTACATTAAATGTTTTTAATTGTTAAATGGTGATAGTATCACACATGAATATGTCAGACAGTCTACATTTAATTCAGTCGGACCAGAAGCAGAAACATGTCACCACTGGCCAGAAAAATAATGAATTACCAGGTAGAGTGAGAGAGGTTAACTCCATTTTGATGAGTGCCATTAACAAGATGCTGATATAATCCGTTTAGCTAAACTTTAGTTTCCCCTTATTCGGCAAAACGACCGACGCGTTAAAGTGATGTGATGACCACGGACTAATGAAATGATAGAGCCGGGGAGGAGGATGTAATTTGTTCAGATGAGACGGGGTGGGCTAAAAGCCCCCCCAGGGCCGTAAGGAGAACAATGTCACCTCTAAAAGTACCGTAGCAGACTACCAGAGGTGGAAAGTAACCAAGTACTGTAATCCTAAGTACAAACTTGAGGTACTTGATACTTTATACGTTTCCTCCACTACATCTCAGGGCGGGAATCGCGGAAAAATACACGCTGACTTCAGCGTATCGGTGTGACACCTGCACCTTTCATGCATTTATTTCCCCCTTCCTAATAATTGCTCCTCCTTTCACTCTTGAGCGTTTCCTCTAAGGCCTATTATGAATATGACGGCTCACATGTCACCCGTCTCCTCGCTCAAAGATAGCAATCTGTCCGCCCTCTACCTTTATGCTCCTGTCATTGTTTTTTATCGAGGAAGTCGACTTACAGTAAACAGATTACAAAGCACCGCCAATTCTTCTGCCAACAAATAGACGCTCTTATCTAGATTTACATTAAGCAAGGTAAACGCATACAGAAAATGCATAGAGACAGTGACAATGAACCTAGCCTGTTTAATATCGTGTAATAGAGCTGTATATATCAAAAGATTTACTCTGCCATGTCCCTTCTTCTCTCTCTCTGGATCAGGACGACAAGTATTGGTCGCGGCGGTGTAAAAACAACGAGGCGGCCAAGCGGTCGCGGGACGCCCGGCGCCTCAAGGAGAACCAGATCTCGGTGCGCGCCGCCTACCTGGAGCGGGAGAACCAGGCGCTGCGGCAGGAGGTGGCCGAGATGAGGAAGGAGCTCAGCTGCTGCCGCAACATCCTCAGCAAATACGAGAACCGCCTCGCCGACCAGTGATGGAAAGGGACGAGGAAAAGCGCTTTGAAAAACAAAAAAAAGCTGGATTCTCGTTTTTGTTTTGAACTCTTAAAAAAAAGGACACTTGTTTCTTAGAGTGCCGGACAGTAGGATGGGGCAACTCTGGTGGGCGGCTATAATGTTTATGATGATGATGTGACGATGATGATGATGATGATGAATGTATTGGGAGATATATAGGGTGGTATGTGTGTGTGTGTGTGTGTATATATATATAATATATATATATATATACTGTATATATATATACATACACACATATACAGTATACAGTATATATATATATATATATCTCAAAGCTCAGGTGTCTTGTTTTTTCGTAGTTTCGAGCGGTCCCTAAAATGTTCGACTGGACCGGGACGAGTGATAATCAGGATAGGCTGAGAAGGCGTGATGACTTTTAAAGGGTTTTGCTATCGGAGAATTGTATATTTTTATAATATTGAAGTGAAAACAAAAATTTAATAGAGAGAGAACAAATTTGGAGATTAATTTTTGTATATTTTCTATATGAGAGAGAGAGAGATAGGAGAGAGAGATGGAATGACGCTAAGATTTCTTTACAACATAGATGAGTCAGGTGGCGGAAATCCAGTTGGAGTCAAAGACATTAGAATAGCTTTACAGGACGCAGGATCAGGGACTTGGGCTGGGAGAAAAAGGTTTCAATTGTAAAATATATAGAGAGCAAAAATTATCTCAAAATTGTATAGTTCGACATTTCTTTTTTTTTGTGGATTTTACTCTAGCACTTACATTTTTATTGGTTCTTGGTTTCTGTCACTGGGGAAACAGGCATGCCGAGACAGAGAGAGAGAGAGAGAGAGAGAGAGAGAGAGAATATAAGGGTGTGAGAAATGGGCAGACAGTGTTGACCATTTCCAGTATTTTGTTCTGTAAAAAGATCCTACTTCACATTCCCACGTGAGGAGAACAAACTCACTATATTTGATTCACTTAAATCTCAGACCCACCGTTTATCATGAGATAAACGCCACAAGAGAATCTGTCCAGGATTTGTTGGATTTTATGAGATGGTTACTTACATCGCTCTCTCTCTCTCTGCCTCTCACTGGGTTCCTACCGGGTTATTCTACTCCACCCCTGTTGTATAATATCCTACTATAGCTGGCGAGCCGTGTTTGTGACTCCCCAGGTAACAGGCCCTCTTGACCTACTACGTTTCATTGTCTTCTGTATTCGTCTGTAGCTTTCAAACAATACCTTACCTTACCTGACATGACTCAAAGCTCATTCAGATTTTCAGTAAGCAACAATGTACAAAAGGAGGAAATAGAAAAGTCCATTAACTCCCCATGGGGGTGACGGGACGGGTGGGGGAGTCGCGCGTTGAATGAGTGTGTGGATGCCTATTTGTATATGAATTTCAGGAGATGGGCTTCACTGCTCCCATTGATCGGAATGTGCGTGTTAATTTCTCAGATTTCTGGGACGAATAAAAAGCCAAAATTTCTGATTGTCGGTTTGCCGCAGAGCTTGTTGATACTTTTCCGTTTTCTTCTGTCAGTACTGCGGCCCTAACTGTTTACTGTCTGTCTGAGTTTGTCCGTGTGCCCCTCAGAATCTCCACAATGACATGGTACACTACTTGTTATTTTCCCAGAGGGCGGCAATGACCTGGCCAATCCAGTGACAGAGTGCTTTTTGTTTTTTTTAAATCCCCTTAATGACCACGTTGAATAGCTACCATTAACTACTATTATTATTATTATTATTAATGTTCTGATTATGATGATTGTTATCCCTCTTATTATCGCTGTTCTGTACTATTGAATGATTTTCTTCATTTGGATGGACATCATGGATCTGTTTTGCATCGTGAAACACCTTCTCGATCTCGAGATTGTTCCTCAGAGAGACTCACATCGCTGAGAGACCCCTGGAACTGAAATCTGAACATCCATGACGCGCTGAATGCGTTCCCGGCACGTCAATGCCTCCACACGTTGGACCTCGGTGCTCCTATGGACTCTGTATACACACCAAACTATAAGCTCATGTTCCGCTCAAAAGACACCTTTCTTGGCCTCTACGTTGACCACAGATTCTCATTCAGACTTTTCCGATACCTTTCACAAGAAGGTCATACAGACTTGATTTACCTGTCATTACAAACCTATTTCTTTTGTTTTTTTACCGTTCTCTGTTGTGCATGGGATTTGTGCGCACACTGTTCTTCAGTAGTTCCCTGTTGGGTTTATTCTAACCCCCATTTTCACCCATGGATCAGTGAACTTTTGGGGCCGTCTCTCCCCCGAGCAGGTCGTTCAATACCTAATCTCCCCTCACAAGATGTGGTTGGTTGGTGGTGACTCTTTTATTAGTGGCTCTAATTGAACTTCTTCTATCCTGCTGCGTCAGTAGTGTGTCCATGGTGCCCGGCCTGCTTCGTGCTGGTGATTGTGGATGTTATAATGGAGATCTTTCCCTGAAAAAATAAAAATAAAAAGATCGCTCTTTATTCACTGCTTACTTGTTTTCTTCTGAAATGTTTGTTGTTTAAATAGCTTTCAGTGCAGCCTAATGGAATCAGAATGCCATCATTTCCAGTTCATACTTGGGCGGGCTCATAATAATAATAATAATAATAATATTAGTATTATTATTTATAGGCCTATAGCACCTTTCTAGACAAGGTCACAAAGTGCTGCACAGCAAATCTACACAGTAAAAAAAAAGCAAGGGAAGCAAAACATTATTAAAATGGATGCATAGATTATCTACAATACAACAAGATGTCTAACAAGGATGCAACATAAAAACAACAAAATCTAACAGACAACATTAATACAATAAAATTCAACAGACAAAATTGATGCAAAAGGTCAGTGCGACAGGAGGGGGAATGCTTTTCTACACAGATGTGTTTTTAGATGAGATTTGAAGGATGTAGTATCCGCTTGTCGGATGCTCTCGGGGGGCATTGCAATTTGTTGGGGCACGAACAGAGAAGGCTCATTTCCCTTGTTTATGAGGTGAAACTTCTCTGGAACCTTTAATAAAACAAAACAAAAAACACACTGTACTGGATAGAAGCTTTGTGACTTTATTGAATCTTTCTCTGAACTAAATAACTCTGAGACTGAGCCATGGAACATGGTGGGGTTTAATCATCCAGAAAATCACCCAAGTTCAATAAATGCACATTTAAAGTAGAAATATGCAAAATAAATAAATAAAAGGCCATATACGAGTACAAATCTCCAAGTCAGCTGATGGTAGTACTAGTAGTAATGGTACAGCATGCTATAGGCTACTGCATAAAGATGAGAGCACTCAGGCACTTAGGCAATTCAAAACACCTGCTGCTGATCAATTAACCCTGAGTAAAGTTCTCTGGCTCCACATGCAGCACGAGTCACAGAGCGAGAGTCACAGCAATGCTCATGTACACAGTTTAAATTAGGGAAGAATCATCTGCCTTCGAATGGTCAACGGACAGAGTTTTCCTTATTTTGTAGTATGGAGGATAGTAGGATTATGTTTTGGAGAGATGCAGAATGCAAGAAACTACCAGACTGTAGGTATAGCTTCATACATATTTGCACTGAACAAAAACGTGATTTTGTGACCAAGATATAAATAGAGAATTTCCCTCAGAAGCTACTCGTGTGGGTATAAGATTTACATTCTTAGTTATCGACCAAAATGCATCATGATTCATGAACAAATAGTCAAAGGGAACGTATTTCCATATTGTGGTCGGTCAGTGCAAAATGCAAATGTAGGCTATAGCAGGACCCCCAAATTGACACTAATTCTCCCGCGGACCCCCATTTGAAAAGACATGCCAGGGACCCCCATAAGAGAAGATTTTTACGGCTCTAGCAGTGATTCTCAACCAGTTTAATTTCAAGGACCTCCCCCAATTTATATTTTAAAATCAATGTTAATTTAACTAAACTGTTCATTTAAAGTGAGTAGTTCCAATCTATCATTTAGCTGGGTACCCCCTGGAACTCCCCCAAGGACCCATGGGGGTCCCCGGACCCCACTTTGGGAACCACTAGGCTATAGTAAACTGACTGAGTGCCATGTGTTGGGGCAGTGTAGTGTAGCAGAGATGTACAGAATAGGCTATTCATACAATTTCCAACTTACAAACAAAAACAGCACAAGACAACGTGGGGCAAATGTGGAGTAATTGTCCCATGGAGCCCCCTAGAGGTCAGCACTACGTCACGTGCTTACTCCTGGTAGCCTCAGAAACCCAGACGTTTAGGCACCCAGTAGTGAATGCCTATTTAGGCCAGTCAATCTAAGATTTGACCCAAAATAAATTGCAATAGTAATCTTTCAAGGTTTTTTATGATCCTTAGGGTCTATTAAAAATGCATTATTATATAGGCTACAATTTGGATCACAGTAAATTCAAGGGGTTGAACTTTGGGGTACCATTGAAAACCTATATAAGGCAAAAAATGTAATTATGCTTTAAGTAGCATGTGACAATGTTTCACATGCTACTTCATGATTCGGAATCAATTGCAAACATTTGTTTTACACGAAAAACACTCCTTGGGCTAAAAACAGCCATAGCCGTCTTCACAAAATAATGTGATGTCATCACATTTGGGCAAGTGGCTATGCTATGGCCGAAAACATTCAACACAATGTTGAAAAACATAGAAAACCCCTGATCTAGAGCTTGTAGATGAGCACATTTGCAGAGAAATGATCTGATCTACAAGCTCACAACGCGCTTATAGATCTGCTATTTGAATTTCTTGTTCTGGAAAAAACTTTCTTTGGCTTTAACGATATACCCAAAATATTGGTTGAAAGCGGGTAAAAAAGGGGGCACGGTGGCACAGTTGGTAGTGCTGTCGCCTCACAGCTAGAAGGTCCTGGCCCTGGGTTCGATTCCTGCTCGGGACACTGTGGGCGCTGGCGGCGTGTCTCCTCCTCCGCGTCATCAGTGCCCATACCCGAGGCGGGGTTGGCGAAAGGGCCCTTCTGTGTGGAGTTTGCATGTTCTCCCCGTGTCCCCTAGGGTAGGTAGGTACACAAAAAACATGCTGTAATCCTGGTCTCTAAATTGCCTCCCCCTGGCCAGCCGGGGCACCTGATGGAGGGGAAAGGAACTGGTTGGAATAACGTGTTCCTTCCACGCGCTACGTCCAACCAGGGAAACTCCCCCCTGTCAGGTGTAAAGGAGCAACTTGGACACTCAGGCATGAAGGAAGCATGAGTTCAAGTCCGTTGCTCTCCCCATGTCCCCCATATATGGGGACAAGGTTGGCGGAGGGTGTGTAGAGGCCAGGATCACATTAGATAATTGACACAGGGGTGAAAAATGGGTTACAAAATCGTGGGATAAATATTATATAAAAAAAAAGAAAGCGGGTAAAAGGTAAATTCTCTAACCTCTGGCCCATTTAGATTATAAACAATTAGCCAATTTCTTATGCAGGCTTTCTGTGACTCCTGAGATTGCATGTTTTGTCTGTGGCCTCACATCGCGCACATTCTTAGAATGGGCAAAACAGTCCAAAAATTCTTACACAAGGATGTAATGTCATTTTTGTTTGGTGTGTTTGTGAGTTCATGCCAAATGATTTTGACTGTTGTTCTTATTTTGAGTTTTTGACTACATTCACCCAGAACCATGCAGGCAACAATCCAAAGCAACAGGCAAGGCATTAGCACTTTCCAACAACAAGGCAATTTGATGTGCTTTATATAAAACATTAACCACTTAAACCTTACAGTATACTTTGTCTGTACTTTTTCTCTCTACACAATGTCTTCAATTAATAATATCTGATCTACAAACTCATAATGTGTCACAATGCGACGCTTTGCGTATCTTCTAGTTTTGCTGAATCATGCCTATGACATGACCAGAATAGGGATGCTATAGGCTTTCATATATAAGCAAGCATTGAGACATTTAAGGCCTATTTGTACTCCAGTTTTAGGAAACGGTGGTTAGTAAAAACAGAGAGATGTGTTTGGGGGGTGAGCAGTGAGTCACTTATCACCGTGGCGTGGCGTGACGTCATGTTGTAGTTTTTGGTGGTCATCTTATCACCTAAAACTATGAGTATGAT
>NC_136811.1:11672502-11675002 GCF_951216825.1 Electrona antarctica
TATACATTCAATCCCTCTGTGTAGGTGGCGGATTGCATGTGTCACAGAGTTTTGACATGAGAGAGAGAGAGATACTGTATGAGCATGTGCACTGTATGTATGTGTTGCACTGTGTGTGTGTGTGTGTGTGTGTGTGTGTGTGTGTGTGTGTGTGTGTGTGTGTGTGTGTGTGTGTGTGTGTGTGTGAGTGTGTGCGTGTGCGCACGCACATGCATGTGCCAGTGTGCATGTATGAAGGAATGCATGTACGAAGCTCTGTCACTGAGTGCAGGCGTGTGTGCCCGGCCTTGAGTGCATGTACAAGTGTATATGAACATAGGTACATGTGTGTGCGTATACATACACATACAGTATCTGTGTGTGTGTGTGTGTGTGTGTGTGTGTGTGTGTGTGTGTGTGTGTGTGTGTGTGTGTGTGTTTTTTGCGTATATAGAAACATATGAGGATGTGTGCGTGCCTGCCTGCGTGCGTGCGTGCGTGCGTGCGTGCGTGCGTGCGTGCGTGCGTGCGTGCGTGCGTGCGTGGGCGATGGATCACAGTCAGGGAGTTGGAGCTCTCTCTCTCTATCTTCCTCACATTGCTTGAAGCCTTGCCGCCTCTCCTCTCTCATCCTCGTCTCCTCTCATCTCCTCGCAGCTCTCATCCATCTGAGGCCTGCGATAAGGTCTCCCTCCAACAGAGAGAGAGAGAGAGAGAGCCAAGGACAAGCACACACGGCTCCCGGGCTGTTTTATAGCTTTTGTTTGCGGGTTTGCGCGTGTGTCTCTGTGTCTGTGTTCGTGCGTTTGTGTGTGCGTCATGCGAGCGAGACAGAAAGCAGTTTGAAATGAGGCACAGGGAAGAGAGACGTATCGATGGAGAGAGACAGAGATGGAGTGAGAGGGAAACGGAGACAGTCAGAGTAGGACGGGGAGTTCAGAACGACACTGAGAGAGACAAACAGGCAGCGAGAGAGAGAGAGAGAGAGAGAGAGAGAGAGAGAGAGGCAGGAAGAGGCAGAAAAGGACAGCGCACACAGTATGGATGCTAACAGGGTCGGTTGAGGTTTAAGCTTAAGTAACTCAGAACAATGTCAGAACATACCTGCTTCCACACGTTGTCATCTCATTAATTCCTTTTTTTTAAGCTGTCATCTCACCCTTATTGCTGACACACCTGTCCTCTACCATTCTCGCTGTGCGTGTGCGCGCGCGTTTGAGTGTGTGTGTGCGTGCGTGTGTTGGTGGGTGGGTGGCAGCGCAGCACAGCAGCGGCTCAGAGACACAGAGCCAGGCAGGGAGCAGCAGAGGGTGAGAAGAGAGTTGGAACACGGGTTGTGTTCCACGGCCAAAAAAAAAACACCCTTATTTAATCCTCACACAACAACCACCTCATACATTTACACATTCACACTCACACCTCATCACACTCATCAGTGCCTCGGGCCAGCTAGATCTCTCTCTCTCTCTCCGCCTATCCCTCTCTATCTCTCTCTCTATCTCTCTCTCTCTCTCTCTCTCTCTCCTCCTATCCCTCTCTATCTCTCTCTCTCTCTCCGCCTATCCCTCTCTATCTCTCTCTCTATCTCTCTCTCTCTCTCTCTCTCTCTCCTCCTATCCCTCTCTATCTCTCTCTCTCTCTCTCTCTCTCTCCTCCTATCCCTCTCTATCTCTCTCTCTCTCTCATGCGAGCGCAATATATTATATCGTTGCAGTCGGGCAGAAACCTCCTATCTACGTATTCTAACTTTTAGATTTTATTTTTTTCTTCATAAATTATTAACACTCTATAACTTGATCATATTATACCGCAGTACAGTGTCACTCGAAACGCACCGCTTCATGCCGCGTTTCGAGCTTGCAGATCTGCTGCTTTTCATGCTTTTCAAATTTTCTTTTTCATGTCAAGAGCCCCCAGAAATATCTGCATTTAGCTGCGGACCCCCATCTGAAAATATGTTGTTCCCCCCCCCCCCCCCCCCCCCCCCGAAGCAAAGATTTGAGTTCAAAACGTTCGCTCTGAAAGAATATATTCAAAGATTTGCTCCACATTTAATTTTTTCTCTCCAAAATAGCAGATCTACAAGCTCGAAACGCGGCGTGAAGCGGCACGTTTCGAGTTGTGTGTGTGTGTTTGTGTGAAAGGCTCATAGCATGGCTCACGCTATGAGCTTGTAGATCTGCTATTTGTCACTAGCTAAAGTATTACATAATGCTCAAAACACTAAAAGGGGTTCACACAGCTCGAAACGTTTCGAGCTTGCAGATTTGCTCTTGGACATATGAGGTCTCCACACCGACAGAGACCATAATATACGTGCTATCCATAGTGCGAGTTATTCATATTTCCAGTGCCAGGTGTTATACAACCACAGATGTAGCCGCATGAGGGTGAAGCTAGCTCTTCACACTTTGCTTATCTAATGTTCCCATCATCGCGGCCCAAAGGCAGCTTATATAGTTCAATCAGAACCACATCCATGTTATCCCAGGGCATTCAACTATAGATTATTATTTTCTTA
>NC_136811.1:11682502-11695002 GCF_951216825.1 Electrona antarctica
GTAGTGTAGTGTAGTGTAGTGTAGTGTAGTGTAGTGTAGTGTAGTGTAGTGTAGTGTAGTGTAGTCTATGTGTTTTTGTATGGATAGTTTTATCATCATTTGTAAGAGCCTGCTCAGGGACTACAGATGGAAATGAGCTTCTGCTTAACACTGGTTGAAAACCACTAGTCTACAGTGTGATTGTAATCATTGCTAAGTTAACACAGCTGAGTAAATACACCAGTTGCACCATTCCAAGGACTACCTTACTTTTTCCGTCTTTGACTCTCAAAATTCTACACTAAGGAATCTTTGATGAATCGAACATGTTGTAACCAAAACGATGGGCTATGTTACTACAGTGTAGATAAAACACATGCTGACAGAGAGACATTAGGGTTTTTATTGGTGACGACAGGTTGTTAAACAAAGTGCAGCTGCTATCGCACACAGCGCTGCGTCTCAACCGATAAAAAGCAGAGCTCTGGTTCATGGTTCATCTTACGGGACTGGGACATGGACGGCGCCAGGGGGGGGGGGGTCACTTAGTCCGGCAGGCTTCTTTTGTTTAACCCATTCTGACCCGAGAAGGATTCTACAAATGCCTTCTAAATCCTAACAGTTTTCTGAAAAACCCACGTTTCTATGTCAGTGGTTCTCAAAGCCTTTTCATGTCAAGGACCCCCAGAATTATCTGTATTTGGCCGTCGACCCCCATCTCAAAATATGTTGTTTCAGGGACCTCCCAGAAGCAAAGATTTGAGTTAAAAATCTTCGCTGTGAAAGAATATATGTCAACATATGTGCACATTTTCACGATTTTCTTCAAAAAATAGCAGATCTACAAGCTCGTAGCGCAGCACTTGGTGCCGCACTACGAGCTTGTAGATCTTCTATTTTTCAATAGCTAAAGTATAACATAATGCTTAAAACACCAATAGGGGTTTTAATGTGGGAAATTTGGTATATAATCTTTTTATTGGCCTAAAATATTGTCTATACATACATTCATGAATCCACTTGCTGTCAGTATTGAGCAATTTTATTATAGGGGTTTCTTGTGACCCTACCATTAACATCCTATGGCAGGCAAAAATGTCAAACTTTCCTTATGCTTTAAGTAGCATGTGACATGTCAAACTAGGGGGTTTTCATGATTCTGAATACATTCCAAGCATTTGTTTTGCACAAAAAACACTCCTTGGGCTAAAAACGGCCATAGACGTCATGACAAATTTGATGAGGTCAGCACATTTTGGGCACATTTGGGCAAGTGGCTATGGCTGTTTTTAGCCCAAGGAGTGTATTTTGTGCAAAACTAATGCTTGGAATCACAAGAAACCCCTATAAAATAAATTGCTCAATACTGACAGCCGGTCAGCAAGTGGATTCATGAATGTATGTATATAGACAATATTTTAGGCCAATAAAAAACACTGATTGATTGATTGATTGATTGATTGATTGATTGATTGATTGATTGATTGATTGATTGATTGATTGATTGACTCTTTATTTAAGTGTCATGCTTCCGAAGAAGCCCAGCCCAGGACACTTTTTACAGTTTACATAAACAATGACAATAAACCGACATGACAGTTTGCAAACAATGATCAAGTGAATGCCAAACTGATTAATACACCCCAGGTCTTTGCAAGGCAGATTACATAATATACATATAACATAAAATAAAATACCATCAAATAAAATACACCATTAGGCCTGTAACAGGAGACGCATGTACCTACTTGAAGAGCTGGGGGATTGTCTTCTACTCCAGGCTCTAGAAACAAACTGGGCTGTCCTAAATACTTCATTATTAAATAACCAGTCTAACTTCTTCCCAGAATAGTTCAGTTTTTGTTTTTTTTGTTGCATTGCCTCAAATAGGACTATAAATTTCCCACCCTTCCACCTCGGCTGCCGAACTAACTGGGATGTTCATGAAACCCTTTGAGGGAGCTCTGGTTGCTCCAACTATACTATTAACCATTTCTTTCTCACAACTTCCCACATTGAAGTTAGAGAATATTTTGTATTGAATTTATGGGAAGTTGTATTTATACAACGCAGTTTCGGGAGAAGAGACCTCCTTCCGCTTGACCTTAACCACTCCTCCCTCATTATCAACAACTCCTCCCTCCTTATCAACCACTCCTCCCTCATTATCAACAACTCCTCCCTCCTTATCAAACTCACCTGCCTTTCATTATCACCCGGCCAATCCCCGGTGCAATCACCACAGCATAAATACACCTGCGATCTCTCAGCCAAGTTGTTTGTTCTGCTCCACGACAGACCAAACATGGGTTGTGAGTATTGCACTTGTAGATCGGCTATTTTCACTATTCTTCAAAATCCCCAACCTCCTCCACCCCAACCTCCTCCTTCCCCCTCGATTCTCTAGGAATCCAGGGGGGGCAGTGACGGACCAGAGACGACCAACCGCTCATTCCGAGTAGAGCAAAGATGACCGTCAGCTCCAGAGACTACGCCCCCACCCTGAGTCTCGCCCTACCCTGGGTTCCTCACTCCACTCCGCATCCATCGCATTATGTTTCAATAAACTGTTAATCTTGAGCGAAGGTGTGGTCTCTTACTAGTGAAATTGTTGTTTGTTCATAATCTTTGATGTACAGCAGTGGTTCTCAGCCCTTTTCATATAAAGGTCCATTATTTATTTGGCATTTGAGCCGCACAGGCCACCATAGCAATGCCATGCTGTATTGATGTGGTACTGTAGCAGCAATGCCATGCTGTATTGATGTGGTACTGTAGCAGCAATGCCATGCTGTATTGATGTGGTACTGTAGCAGAGTGGCTCACAACTCTCCCCAAATACAGGGATATCCCTTTGGATTAGTGGTTTAGATATTAGCTTTCCACGCGGGAGACCCGGGTTCATTTCCCGGCTGTTACAGAACCATAGGAGAGACAGCACGTTGATGAAAATAACAATTCTTCTACATTATCTGATTGTGTACACTTAAATTAAGTAGGCCTGATGCAGATGTTTAACAACAATTTAACTCTTGCGAGCATAAAATGACTGAACCATTTGGTTTCATTATACACTCATTTTACACATTTCAACTTACACTCTCGAGAGTAAAAGATCTATAAGGGTCCATTTGGTTTACCACCATCTCTCCATCGTTTAGCTGGGGACCACCTGGAATCGCTTCCAGGACCACTGGTGGTCCCCCCGGACCACTGGTTGAGGAGAACATCATTGGGTTCATGAAAGGCACTACGTATATAAATTCAAGCTATTGTTATCATTATTAATATTATATTAAAATGATGTCTGTCTGTCTGTCTGTCTGTCTGTCTGTGTGTCTCTCTGGCTCTGTGTCTCTCTCTCTCTCTCTCTCTCTCTCCTCAATCAAGAGGTGTACTGCGTGCCCCCCCGGGCGGTGGAGCAGGGCTACGTGGTGGCGGTCCAGAAGATCGAGTACGAGGTGGGCTTCGACATCCACTACCTCTGCAAGAAGAGCTTCCTGCTGGACGGGCCGCAGAAGGTCACGTGTCTGCCCAACGGCAGCTGGAGCGCCGAGCCGCCCTACTGCAGAGGTGACTATACTGTTGACAGAGAGGATGCTGGGAGATCAGGACAAAGTCATGTCTATAATGTTAGATCCATTCTGGGCGGGAACCCCTTTTGGTGTTTTGTTTTTTTAAGCATTATGTTATGTTTTAGCTATTGAAAAATAGCAGATCTACAAGCTCGAGCTTGTAGATCTGCTATTTTTGAAAAATCGTGAAAATGTGGCCCAAATGTTTGAATATATTCTTTCAGAGCAAACGTTTTTAACTCAAATCTTTGCTTCTGGGGGGGTTCCTGGAACAACATATTTTCAGATGGGGCTCGGCGGGCAATTACATATATTTTTTGGGGACCTTGACATGAAAATGTTTCAGAACGACTGACGTAGGTTTTTCAGAAAACGTTTAGGATTTTTTAAGAATCGTCCTCAGGTGTAAATGGGTTAAGATGATTGATCTTAACCCATTTTGAGATAAGTGCATAACTGCTTGTGCTGCTTTTAGTATAGGCTACAATATTATTATTAACTAGAAAAAGTGCTCCTCTGAGCCAATGTGGCCAATGTGAAAAGGGTGCCATTTCTTCTTACGCCTTTGACGGCAATTTGGACGTTCAAATTCACGTTTTGAGGCATTTTGTTACAAAATTGTGTTTTTTCAAAAATCTACCTTGCTGATCAGGTCAATGTGAAAAGGCTGCGATTGATTTATTCCTCTGCCTAGTAGGAATGTGCGTGCACTTAAAAACGGGCCAATCCTGCAATCTTTGGAAGCCATTGTTGCCAATTATGATGGATGAAATATCGGACAGATCCGTCCTGATCTAATGACTATAGAGATACTGTGTACCGTATACTGTGTATTTTTGGACAGAATATGCCCCCCCCCCCCCCCCCCCAAGAATAGAGACTCTAGAGTTCACGTGGTTGAACCTTAGAGTATATATGAATAGAGACGGCACCCGGAGGAAACCCTGAGGTGCAGTGGACATAGTGGCCGAATTTGGTATTGCGGCGTGGGCCAAACACATGAACGCGCTGGTCCGTTGACTATCATTGTGCACGTTCATGATGACACGTGAACGCGGTTTCAGTGCAATGGCAGCGCGTTCATGTGTTTGTCCCAATCAATCCCAGAATGCACTCTGTTCCTACAAGGAAGGAGGAGTGAAATCGCCTCATGCGCTTTTGAGCAACTTAATGCAAGTGGATGGGAGGAGAACTCGGGTGACGTCTCTATTCATATATACTCTAAGGGTTGAACCTCCCGGCTCCTGCCATAAAAACAAACAAACCCTGCATTTTTGTTTTTACAGCCCGCTGTCTCATCCCCGCCGAGCGGAGTCGCGTGCTGGTTGGTGGACTGAAGCGGTGGCCCTTTGACATCACGGACGCCATGATTCCTCACGGGGAGAGCGTGACATTTTACTGTAAACACCCCCGGCAGCAGTGCAGCTACACGGCCAGCCAGAGCTGCTTCGACGGCAAACTGCAGCCCCCAGCGTGCTACCTCGGTGAGTCCCCCCCCCCCCCCCCCCCCATGGGCCTCACCTGCATGGCCACCCTGTGGTGGAGGGAGCACTCAACCGGCAGTGGTGTAAAGTCTGTCTTAGACTTTATAATGGAAGAGGTGCAAAGTCTGTGTACTTAGAGTGTGAGGTGAAGAAACGAGTGCAAGCAGGTTGGAATGGGTGGAGAAAAGTGACAGGTGTGATGATGTGTGATGATAGGAAAGTATCAGCAAGAATGAAAGGGAAGATGTACAAGATGGTGGTGAGACCAGCTATGTTGTATGGTTTAGAGACAGACAGCTATGTTGTATGGTTTAGAGACAGACAGCTATGTTGTATGGTTTAGAGACAGACAGCTATGTTGTATGGTTTAGAGACAGACAGCTATGTTGTATGGTTTAGAGACAGACAGCTATGTTGTATGGTTTAGAGACAGACAGCTATGTTGTATGGTTTAGAGACAGACAGCTATGTTGTGTGGTTTAGAGACAGACAGACAGCTATGTTGTATGGTTTAGAGACAGACAGACAGCTATGTTGTGTGGTTTAGAGACAGACAGCTATGTTGTATGGTTTAGAGACAGAATTATCGGTAGAAGGATGTTGAGGTTGGAACTGCCAGGCAGGAGGCTAGAGGAAGATCAAAGAGAAGATTTATTACATGAAGTTAGTTGGTGTGAGAGAAGAGGAGGCAGAGGACACTCAGGACAGGGTGAGATGGAGGCAGATGATTCGCTGTGGCGACCCCTGAATCGAAAAGCCGAAATTTACTTAAGTACAATGTTTGTTTGTTTTTTGTTTTTTTTAACTTCACTGGAGTACTTCCAATTTTCAATAGTTTTACTTCTACTCCACTACATCTCACATCCAAATATTGTACTTTTAGGCCTACTCCACTACATTTATTTGAAAAGTAGTAGTAAACTATAGTTACTTTGTAGATTTGAAATATTATTACAAAACATTAACATTAACTTCAGCCCTGCAAAACATTTCGTCCATTTGAAAATAGCCGATCTACGATACTTTTGTACTTTTAGTCAAGTACATTTTGAGTTCCGGACTTTTACTTGTAAAAGAGTAAAAGAAATTGAGAATTGTTTCCTGGTCAGTGCTCATCACACACCAGGCAATCATACAGGCGTCATATAAATATTTCAAAGATGTAAATAAATAAATAAAGGAAAACAGTACATAGCAGCGACACATTTGTGAGCAGCTATAATACTGTTCGTTCCAGCCTCCATCAATTAAGCTACTGGACTCTAAATGAGAGTCTAATGCAAAGCCTGAGTGCAAATGGAGGAGCAATGTGCATTGTGCAATACATTCACAAGCACTTTAGCACTTAGAACCTTTGCACTTACATTTTCAGTTTGTTACTCTTTTTCCCTTTTTCTTATTTAGCCACCGTGTTGTCAATCAGTAGCCTATGGTAGACTGTGGTAATACAACATAACTAACCCATTCTGGACTAACTAAGCATTATGATATAATTTAGCTATTGAAAAATAGCAGATCTACAAGCTCATAGAGCGCCACCGAGTGGCGCGCTATGAGCTTGTAGATCTGCTATTTTTGAAAAATCGTAAAAATGCGGCACAAATCTTTGAATATATATTCTTTCAGAGCGCACGTTTTTTTTTTTCGACGTCAGGCCTAAATTGGCTAACACAACTGTGGTGGTTGTTAAGATGATCTCCATGCTCTTCTATTGAGACATTTAGTTAGACCCCGTTTACACTGGCAGCCAAATCGAGCCTGAATCTGTTCTGTGACCACATCCAGACTGGAATCTGTTCTGTGACCACATCCAGACTGGAATCTGTTCTGTGACCACATCCAGACTGGAATCTGTTCTGTGACCACATCCAGACTGGAATCTGTTCTGTGACCACATCCAGACTGGAATCCGATGTGTTTAAATACGTACTCTAAACCCAAATTTGGGACGCAAACTGGAGAGGGCTAATTGAAGCATAACGGAGATTGTTGATGTTGTCATTGTTGTTACAATTGTCTACTTGTCATTGTTGTTGTTGTTGTCATGTTTATTATTTATGTTTGTAGCACAGATGATCATGGGCAGAAGAAAATCATGCATTTGATAGTTTCTTGTACTAGGAAGGGTCGGGGAAGGGTTGGGGTTGTTTAGTTAGGAAATGTATATATTTATTTATAGGTTGCATTTTATAACTGTATGTAAATGAAATGTTAAAAGTAAATAAAAGATAATAATTTTTAAAAAAAATGTCTAAACACACATCACATGGAATCAGATTTTTACAAATGCGACTTGAGCCACATTCAGAGGTGGTTTCAAATCGGATTAAATCAAATTTCAGGAGATCCATCTCAGCAGTAATCTGAAATAAATCGGATTCCATGTGACTTTGTTTGTGTTTAGACTTATTGGATTCCAATCTGGATTGTGGCACAGATCTGATTCAGGTCACTTGCAAATGCAGTGTGAACGGTCGGGCCAAATTAAAGATCAGATTTGAGGAAAATAAATCAGATTTTAATTGGATTTGACTGGATGTGACTGCAGTCTAAATGGGGCCTTAGATCCTGTAGTCAGGTAGGACACCTACTGGTTGAGAGGTGGTATTACCCGAAGGTGAAACAATCTCTCTGGAGCAAGCCGGAGTGCTTTATCGGCACAGATGGCATCTTTAAGCACTATTCAGTTGTACGATAGGCCTCGGAAACACAGACGTTTTTATTTCCAGCCAAGAATCGACGAGCTCTTTAATTTGGAGTAAGTGTGAGTAAGATGTTGACAGCAGCAGCCACGTTGATAGCGCCATGTAGTTGATAGTGGTTCATCGCCACCAAAGGTCAATAGTCATTGTTTCTGTTAAACAATGTTAATTATCATAACACCACAACATATCATAATGCCGTGAGGTGTGAGACAGATGTAAACAATACAAAATTAAACAATTGAAATGTTTACTTATTTATTTATTTATTCATTTTTCTCATAAAGTTCCAAATTATGCCAAATCACGATGGTACCGCGCATCAAAAATGGCCGACATACTCGTCGCGAGCTTGTTATGTCGGCTGTTTCCGATGCCGACGGCGTGTCCTTTTCCTCTAACTCAGGGGTCCGCGACCTTTAATGTCAAAAGAGCCATTTTGGACCCAAAAAATAAATACAAAATCCGTCTGGAGCCGCAAATATATTTGAGCCTTATAAGTCAACACTGGCTATTAATTAACCAAGCCTTTCAAAATGTACTAAATAATATGCAAATACATAAGTTAATGAGCATTCATTAAACATTATAACATCTTGCAGCAGATCAAACATATACCAGCAGTATTGGCAGTGAAAGCAAACGACTCTGTCCATGAACTATTAAATTCTCTATTTTCCTCAGTTAACGTCCGGGGTTATTTAATCCATTAAAACAAGACTAAAATAGTATAGGTCATTTTACAATCTGTTGCATGCTGAAAATAGCAGATCTACAAGCTCACAACGCGTCGCGCTGCGACACGTTGTGAGCTTGTAGATTGGCTATTTTCAGCTGGTGTAAAAACAGTCCTAAAATGCATTTTAGTCGACTAAATCAACTGTAGATTTAGTCGACTAAAATCTTATGATATTTAGCCAACTGAAACTAGACTAACACTAAAACATTCCCAGTGACTAAAATGTGACTAAAACTAAATGAAAACTATTCAAGTATGACTATGACTAAAACTAAAATCGAAATTTGCTGCCAAAAACTACACTGGTTACTTGCAGACCCCGCCTGCTCTAACCCCTCCTCTCCTTTCCTTCTCGCAGAGCCCACCTGGTTGCAGTACAAGCTTTTCCCTCACAGGCTGGTCTCGGAGATCGAGGAGTGTCAACTGGGAGACATGGAGATTTAAACACACACACAAACACGTACACGCACACACACACTGTGACACACACACACACACACGCGTGCGCGCACACGCGCGCACACGAACACACACACAAACACATCCATGCAACTTCCTTTAACCACATGAGCCCTGTTCTGGTTTGGGTCACGTTATATGATAATAATAGGCGCGCATTCCGCGAAAATAGCCGATCTACAAGCTCACAACGCATAGCAACGCGACACGTTGTTGTGGGCTTATAGATAGAGATATGTAGGGCTTATAGATGGCTATATAGATGGCTATATAGATGGCTATAAGACAATTGGTGTGTGTCGAGTTAAAAGGAGGACGGGGCTCCATAACAGAACCCCCCCTGCCAACGAAGTATACATACAGGGTTTAAAAAGTGACACTCCCTCACTCTACCTGCACTGTGAAATCCTTAGTTCTAATTTCATTCCGAGAGTGTACAAAATACAAATAGACTCAGATCCAACTTAAATTTAAAGGGGGTGTATGTGATATTTTCTTTGTTATATAGCACTACATTTCCATAGTAATCATTAGTGTTTGTTGGGTAAAAGTGTCATCTCTCCAGATGTTTAGTAAGAAAAGCCGACTAAGGTGGAACTGGAACACTATAGAATATAAGCTGATGCATGTTCTTTGTGTGTAGTGCTTTCTCCACGGTCGGATCAAATTGATTTCCCGCCTTGAAAATGTATTTTCTGTTTCCTAAAGAGCTGGAGAGACCGGGAGACCCCCTGTCACTGAACAAACTATACCAGAATGAATGCTATAGGAAAATATACTTCTGACCGTTTAAAAAAAAGAATAAAAAACAACGATATCATATCACACCGAACTTTAATTCTGCACTATGCGGGTGGATTCTGCCAATTATGCTTTTCAATGGGAATGGGATGGGAATCCTTGTTCAAGGATTTAAAAAAAAAACAAAACAAAAAAACAGTTCGTTCCCATTTTGAAAAGCATTGGCGGGAATCCGCCCGCATTACATTTCTGTGAAATTAAAGTTTGGTATACGTACGACCGCACCCCAACGACACCCCCGCTTAACCATCTGGATGTTGCTGCGTGTTTCCTCTGGATTCTTAGCTTCAGTCTGAAATGAGAAGGGTGGTTGGGGGGGGAGAAAAAAACCCAGTATATCCTTGTTGTTGTTCCTTCGTCCAAGCTGGAGCCCTCTCCATATATAAGGAGAATGAAAACGTTGTGTGTGGTAATACACGTTGTACCTGCTATACCACTAATGATATTTGCCTACTTGTCCATGTAGCTCATTATGACTCTGTGATCTCTCACTGCGATCTTTGTGTTTGTCTTCACTCTTCACTGTGTAGTGTTATTTTGTATTTTAATGTTTTTGTTTTTGCCTTCCTACACTGTAAAAGCAGAGTGTCTGAGAGTGTACAAATGGACCCTTGTCCTTGGGTCCATTTGTACACCAACTTTGTACATAAATGAACACTCATGTTTTACTGTGTACTGTATTTTCTTTTTCTGGTACGTACTGTATGTGCAGTGGTGGAAAAAAAGTACTCACATTTGTTTTTACTTAAGTAAAAGGTACCAATACCGCAATGTAGAGAAATACAAATAAAGGCATTCTAAATTTACTTGAGTAAAAGTATATTGTGTATAAAACGTATCGGCATCAAAACGTACTTAAAGTACCAAAGGTAAAAGTACTCTTTGTGCAGAATGTACTGTTTTACAAGTTATCATATGTCTAAAATGTATTAAAAAAATCTTGAAAATAGCCAAAGGGATGAAGTGGTTAATGAACAAGTAAAAGTATTGAAAATGTGAAATACTTCAGTAAAGTAAAAGTACCTCAAAATTGTACTTAAGTAGTAGTACCTGAGTACATGTACTCTGTTACTTTCCACCACTGTGTATGTTGACCTGACGCGACAAGCCTCCAAGCTTGTAAGTTCTACTGATGATGAGAACGATTTGAAATAAAACTCTGTTGAAAAAGTCACGTTTCCGTTTGCAGCATTCATTGTTCGTTTGCAGCATTCATTGTCCGTTTGCAGCATTCATTGTCCGTTTGCAGCATTCATTGTCCATTTCAATCGTTGTTATAAAGACAATAATACAGACATACAGTAGGCCTACAATACATGTACTCAGTGCAGTGGATTACCGCACGGAGCCTCTGATTGGTCCCCCACAGCTCATGGGGCATGATGGGGGCCCTGCCTAGCCTGATTATCAGACTGTAGCTTTCTTGAAGCTTCAGTCTGACATTGTCTCCTGTCTGAGCGATTTCAAGGGGGAGGGGATTAGAATTTCCCTCAACCAGTAGCCATTGGTGTTGTTTTTCCCTCCTTCCTCTGTGTGTTGCGCTGCGTGATGACGCTGAAAACGGGACTCGGCGCTGATTGGTTGTTCGTTAGACCCACCCCCACCACCGATTCTCATTGGATAATACATTTTTGTACCGAAGAAATTATAGGTTCACAGTGCAACACCAGACCAAGAGACGCAGTCCACAGTGGGCGGGGTCTTTGGGCTGGATCCAGGCTAGGCCCTGCCCTGATAAGCCAGAGTAAGAAATGTCGCTGTTATTAAGTTTGTCAACAAGGCTTATAGTCATTCATGGTCAATAACAGCCCCAAAAGTCCTCCTGGAAAACGGCCTTCTTTAAACATTCACTTTGTAGATGTCAAATAGAAAGAAAGCGTCACCATACCTTTTAGGTGCATGTTTCAAATCAAATCAAATCAAATCAAATCAAGCTTTATTTATAGAGCACATTTTAAACAACCATTGACCAAAGTGCTGTACACACAGTAAAATCAAAGCAACAACAAAAACGTATAGCCTACAATAACCTCAGGTGTGATCAAAAAATGAAATGAAATGAGTCCGTGTCTTGAGAAGAGCCTCAATAGATACTTCTGGTGGTACAGCAAAAGCACGATCTCCCCTGCATAGTAGTGGGAACAGTCAAGAGTAGCTTGTGGTTGGCAGACATCAATGCTCTGGCTGGAGTATAATCTTCCAAAAGTTCAGACAGATAGGAGGGGGCCGCCAGCCCGTGCAGATTTATAAACAAAAGCACCTTTGATTTTATTTAATCTGATTTTATTTAGCACAGTATAACACAATAGAATAAAACATACTAAACATTTATGAAAAGGGAAAGTGCCAGGAGGAGGCAAGAATCCCAGGGGGCTTATACGAGGCCTTTACCTATATAAGACACAATAAAGACATTTAGATCAACATAGAGAATTTCCAAAAGACATGACTGCAGTACAAAAAAAATACAAATGATTCAAAATAATTGGTATTCTAAGACATGATTAGAATACCAATTAACATGACAAAACATAACATGATAATTTTACCGTCAAATACCATTTTACCATCAAATACCGCATTGACTAGAAGATATCCTTCTCCATACTTTCAAGGCCATTCATAACCTCGCCCCCCCTTATCTGTCTGACCTTGTTCACGTCGACATTCCCACCCGGTCTCTTAGGCCTGCCTCCTCCATCACTCTGAAAGTCCTCCCTGCCCGTCTGTCCACCATGGGGTCAAGAGCTTTCAGCCGCTC
>NC_136811.1:11700002-11740002 GCF_951216825.1 Electrona antarctica
AGAATTATATAAGCGCCCCTCAATAATATGATCATTATATTATATATATATATACATATATATTATATTACTACTATTACAACATAAAAAAATATCCTCCATCCTATATTAAAATTGGCTTAAGGGGGACCGGCTGGCTCACTCTGACTCACACATAACCATAAACAAGCCCCATACGCCCATATATAGGCATGTTGTCACTATGCGCTAATTGGCTATGTCTGAGTATAGTCTATGACTCAGACATATCCAATTAGCCATAAACAAACCCGATACGCCCATAGGCATGTCACTATAAACAAACCCGAAATGTCGATCGGCATACCGTAGGTGTGAAGCACCCTGGATGTGAAGCCCGGACCCCTACTTACTAGTACTAGTCCATAGACTCCATATGGGGATTAAGACTTTGTGAGCTTGTAGATCTGTTATTTTCAAATAGCCACTGTATTATGTTTAAAGGGCTTTGGGCTTGTTTCCATATAATAGACCTGGTTTGTTTGTTTCTGTCGCAAAAGCTAACCTGGCAACCCTGACGGTCATAGAGTTAAAAACGCCAATAAACAGCGCACAATTTTCTAAACTGAAAAGAGGGCTTCGCAATGGCGTGCATAAGCTAATGGTCAATGCCTGTGTGCAAATTCAGAGCAATTGGTCCAGGCACTGAGACACGAGCAGCGAGGCAGAGACAAATTTGTGACAGACATACATCTCTAAAGTAATAGGATATTAGCCTATAGAGCATGGGTGGGCAACTTTGACGATGGAGAGGGCCACTATATTTCCACTCTCACTCCCTATAGGGCCATATACTGTCGTAGCAAAAATAGCCGATCTACAAGCTCAAAAGCTTTTGAGCTTGTAGATCGGCTATTTTTGCTATACTCGAATTGAAATCTTACATTTTTGCTATTTTTGAATTGGAATCCTGAAAATTAACATTTTTATGTAATTTCAAATGCCTTTAATTATACTTGTGTTGAGCATTGAGCTACTAATTTAGACGTGAAGTAATTAAAGCGGGTCATGTTTGCATGTTGTGGAATTGTAACAGCTGAAACCAATATTATATCAGTATTCTGACATTAACCTGAGGGCCGCATTAAGTGAAGGTGGGGGCCGCATGTGGCCCCCGGGCCGCCAGTTGCCCACCCCTGCTATAGAGCGTCGCAGTCCCGCCCCCTTTCATGACGACGCCAGGCCCAGGAAATGAATCCCAATGCATTTTTCCCATAGACATTTCAAAAGGTATTCATTTAAAGACCTTTTAAGCGTCGTACGAAGCCAACTCGAGTCGTGACAAATCATGACAACAAACACAATATTTTAGACCAAACAAATAATTACAAAGAAGAAAACAACAAAAAAAGTGTTGTAACCTGCCGTTTTTTTCTACTTTCTAATTCTTTGTTTGGCCCAAAACATTGTGTTTATTGTCATGATTTGTCACGTCAAGAGTTGGCTTTGTCCGCGGCGTAAACGTCTTTAAATAAATACTTTCTGAAAAGTCTATGAGGAAAATGAACGGGGATTTATTTTCCGGGTCTCTCGAGGGGGCGGGACTGCGACACTCTATACTACTAGCCTATACCCTTTATTGCTTGCACTGCAGATTATTTCCAAATGTGAAATTAACATGCTTGTTACTTTCTAAATGCCTCAACATGTGTTGTATTTTTTTACCCCTCCCCCCCACCTTTTCACCCCCAGAAATAAATAAATAGTTATGACCCACAATGAGTTCACAGTTGGCTACAGTCCTGATCTGCGGCAGCTTGGATGACCAACAACATGGCCGCCAGCGCGCGGCAGAGGGACCAGAGCCGCCGGTGGAGGACGTGGTGGACCCAGCGGCAGGGAGCTCGCCCAGCAGCAGCACCCCAGGAAGTGACCTCCAGCCACGCTCGCTGCGGTCGCTGACCTCCGGCGGAGACGCCACCCCCTCCGCCAATGGGACGCCCCCGCCGGAATCGGACGCGACACCCGATCCGGCCTGTCAGAAGGACGACGACGACGCGTGTGAGACCAGCGGAATCAAACAGCCAATAGTAGCCAAGACTGGAGTGCCTGTTTTGCGCAGCCAACCAATCAGACTGAAACTCGCCGTTCCTCGACGGTGCGAGCAGCCAATTACGAACAACACCAACGTCAGCCTGACCAAAGACCTGCCTTGCTCTCGGTTTACAGCGCCTTCGCTGATTTCGGCCGAGGCCATCTCAACGGGCCACGCCCACCACACCATGGGAAAAAACACACGACACGACATCCCGCTAGCTCCATTTTCACCCGCCACAAACGAACAACAGACAAAGGAAGTTATGGGTCACATGTTTGAAGAACCCAAAGTGGAAGCATTCCAAGGGACAATGGAGGTGGTGGAAGACGGGGAAGATAAAAGACACGGTGAAAGCAACCCCACAGATGACAGAAACCTTTGCGGTCGCGTCAACTGTGCTACTAGCGCTTTAAAAGAAGCCCTCGTCTCCACCAGCGCCGACAGAGTTCAAGTCCCGGGGCCTCGAGGGATCACGGTAGAACGGACAGAGGGACGAGGGTGGGAGGAAGACACGTTTCCCCTCAACTCGCAGGCGGCAGAATCGAGCTCGGCCCGGAATGAGATGGACGGTGCGAGACTGGAAGAGCAGACGGAGCCTCTGGATCTGACCTTGCCCAAGAAGAGAGAGAGCAGCAGAGACCGGAGGACGCCGGGACGCTTCCTGGACGAGAGCTCCCTCATCATGGAGGTGGACGAGTTCGAGGGGGACGGGGACAGAGACGTGGTGGAAGAGGACGACGTCGTCGTCGACGACGACTCAGCGCTCGCTGCGGACGGCCGCGCCGGCGACCAGTTCCGCGATCTCCTCCCGTCTCCCTCCTTCTTCACTACCTCGGCGTTCACCTCCCTTTCTTCCATAGATTACGACCCGGAAAACCTTCTGCTCATCGACGACCAGGGAATCCCGTACACTCTCAGTCCGGAGGGGCGCAAAGTGCCCCAGGTGGACACCTCTAAGCCAGAAGGGGACGACCCTGTCTCAGGTGACCTGGCGGTTCAGCACAATTCGCCAGAGAGACGAGGGTCATTTGTGGGCCTCAACCTCAGCCAAAGTCTAAACGACACCCTGCACGCACTAAACGCACCTCTCGGAGGCTCGTGCCCCTCGGCAGACACTGTCGCTGACATGCTATCGCCGGGTCCTGAACTGACAGCGAACGCAGAGCTCTTAACAAGCGCACAGCTGCTAGGTAACTCGGAGGCCCAAGACTTGGCAGTTAAAGACGAGGCCAGTGCTGCTATGCCCCAGCCTTCAGTCCCCAACCAAACGTTTCAGATTCTAACCAACCCCATCACCAATACACCCATCCTCCTCCTGTCCAACACTATGTCCTCCTGCTCCTCTGTGGCCCAGCTGTCCTCTCCCGGCCCCATGAATCTCTCCCTTCCCCTGTCGGTCGCTCAGAACTCTCTCATTGCCCCCGGCACCCAGATGCTCCTGCTCCTCTCATCTGTCCCCGCCTCCACCGGGCAGCCTGTCGCTACCTCTACCCCCATAGCCGTCCTGGACCCCTCGACCGGTCAGCTGTCCCAGATCTCTGTGTCCTCGCTCCCCGCTGTCGGCCTACCTCAGGGTGTCGGCCAGGCCAGTGCTAGTCTGGGTTCACCCGTGTCCTCCGCGATGTCACACCCAATCATCAGGCTGAGCCCCAACAACCCTCCGGTCATTCTGTCCGGAGTGGGCAGTGGCGGCCTGACGTCTGCCCCAATCCTGGCCTCCCTCTCTGTGCCTGTGTCCTCGCCTGTCCCCCCCGCCACGCTCCAAGGCGACGGTCTCGCTCACGAGCTAGAAGCTGACCCCTCCTCCTCCGCCGCCTCCGGCCGCGACACTGAAGCCATATCCGCCGACGAGGCCCCGCCGGTCGAAAAGAACGCCAAGCCATCAGCCGCGACGTCCTCCTCGCCGCCGCCGTCGTCTCCACGACTCCCGGCGTACGCTAGCGTAGCCTACGAGCCCTCGAACGGACCCGCGCCCGAGTCCAACGTGACCTCAGACCCCTCGTGTCACCGACAAGGTTAGAATGGTTTGGGACTCTTCATTTTAGTTTAGTTTTAGTTCCTTTTGAATATATAGTTCAAATTCACTTTCATTCGTTTTGAGAGTGGATTTGATTGTTTCTATTTTTGAAAATGCTAACGGTTTTAGTTTTCTTAGTTTTAGTGTTAGTTTTAGTTGTTTTTATACATTGGATTACTTACTCAGGTGCAAGATTGAAAGGGTACATTTTGTGTAATAAAAACCTAACAAAAGATTAATATTATTATTTAAAAAAGTAGTTCAGTTACAGATGAACTACCAACCTCCCACAAACAAAACTTGAAGGCATTTTTCCTACAACTTTATAAAAACTGTAAACAGTTTGTTTTTGTTTGTTTTGTAAAAAACACAATACAGTTTAAGTTACCCTTTTATTTTTATTTATTTTATTGTAGTTTTTATTTAGTTCAGCAAAAAACATGTATTTATTTATTTTCAATTTTAAAATGTTCGTAATGTTTCAATAACAACATCATAATAAACTTGTGTCACCCAGAGTGTAGAGTACACGCTTTGATCTCGCCGCAAAGCGGGTGCCTATAGTTCCAAACATTGCTCCTGTGGCTGGAACTATCCCATTGAGATAGAATGAGCACTTCCGCATTCTATTGTTACAATGGGAGTCAACGCTAGTGTCGCCACTCTCTTACTATATTATATTACTCTGGTGTCACCCAGCCTCGTCGTCGGAGACTCTGCAACTGGAGGACCACCTGTACTTCTCCAGCTCGGCCGCGGCGGCGGGCGCTCCCTCGCCCCCCATGGGGCCCATCCTCCCCTCCTCCAACCACCTGGACCCTCTGGACCAGCTGGACCCGCTCTCCCCGGCCTCGTCGCCCAACTCCTCCTCCCTGGGCCCGCGCCGGGTGCTCTACTGCCACCTGTGCCCGCGCGTGTTCTTCTACCTGTCCGACCTGGAGCGCCACGCCATCACCCACTCGCAGAAGAAGCCACACGTCTGCCAGCAGTGTGGCAAGGCCTTCAAGCGCTCCAGTCACCTGCAGGTAAGAGGAAGAGTCCCTGCACTGTCTATGTTTGTGTCGCATTAAGTACTATCAGAGGCTAATTGCTGTATTATAGTTATTAGTGTGGTTAACCAGACTATAGTTATTGTCACACCTTTTTATTGTTCTTCTTCCGGAGTAACCTACCTAACTTCTGCTGTGATTGGCCGAGCTTTGCATAACGTTTGTAGTAGTTAATTGGCTGTTGTTGGTTACGTAACCAATCTATGTTTACATTTGTTTATATAGACATAAATTCCCTTGCAGGGGCAGAAGACCAAAATATTCAAGCGTTATAGAAATGTTCAAATTAGGGAGGGGCCTATGTAAGCGACTGCGGCAACCACACTCATTGTTATTGATATTTTTGGGTATTTTTTGTCTTTATTGA
Organism: Electrona antarctica; assembly: GCF_951216825.1. NCBI lineage: Eukaryota > Metazoa > Chordata > Actinopteri > Myctophiformes > Myctophidae > Electrona > Electrona antarctica. The sequence goes on from NC_136811.1 coordinate 11,705,492, forward strand.
TAGTTACATAGTAGCTTGACAGGAAATGGGGAGAGAGGTGGGGGGGGGGGGGAGACACACAGCAAAGTTTGTCTGGATCGGGATTACCAGCCAAGGTGTCTGGACCGCTAAGCCAGCCCAGGCCGTTATCATTGTTTTCAACTGTACTTTTATTTTAAGGACAGTGGTCCATAAGTACAGTAGTAGGAAATGCAAAGCACGTGTCACGGATTTCTTCTTTGGGCGCTCAACTAGAGTCAATACAAAGTATTGATACAAAGTATTGACTGTACATTAGTACAAGAGGGATGCGTGGAAATTCAGGCCGGGCGATATGGAAAAATATAATATCACGATTATTTTTCAAGCAGTATCATTATCCACAATATTATCAAGACTCTTTTTCATGTTGGTTTTTATGGTTATTTTTCAAGTAATTTAGGCCTGACGTCGAAATAAAAAAAAGTCTTCTGACAGAATATATATTCAAAGATTTGTGCCGCATTTTTACGTTTTTTCAAAAATAGCAGACCTACAAGCTCGTAGCGTGCCACTCGGTGGCGCGCTATGAGCTTGTAGATCTGCTATTTTTCAATAGCTAAAGTATAACATAATGCTTAGTTAAAACACCAAAAGGAGTACAACCACCTACAAGGTAACAAAAACCAAAAGAAAAAGGACTAACAAACCATTTAGATCACAATACTTATTATTTTTTGCGAATGAAACCCTCGTTCTACAGAAGTATACATTTAGGTATAAAACTTCAAATCACAGAATGTGGCATTCACTGTATCACAATATACGATAAGGCATATCGTGGCATGGAGACGTTGTATCGTCTCGCCGATATTTATCACCATATCGCCCACCCCTATAGAGCGTTGCAGTCCCGCCCCCTACCCCTACGGAAATATTGGCCCTACCAACAGTCATTAAGACATGCGAATCCCTTGACTCCTTCAAAACCGCTCTCAAAGGGCACCTACGGACGGCTGCAATTCGAAACTGGCCCCCGTAAAAATCTGAATCAACGCCCACCCCTTTTCCCCCTCACTATATGTTTCTTTTCCCTTTTTACCTCCTTTATGATGAATTCCTGTTCTGTTCTTTGACTATATAGAAGTGTCTATTTGTACGTCTCTAAATGTTTTGATAAATTGAACAAGGTGGACCCTCTTGTAAACAAGTGTAATGCTTAATTGGGTCGTCCACTCACAGTTAACAGTCTTTGTATTGAGTTTGTGCTTGAAATGTACTGTAATTCTGCAAACTGTTAATAAATATTTCAATCAATCAATCAATCAAATTTGTGAACTCAATACTGCCACAATCTGGCAGAGTCAGGTTAGGGAACCCGCTGATCTAAGGCAATCTCACTGGCAACTACACTTTGCATTCATTTACTATAGTACTGTTCTTAATCAGTGGAAGAGATTGACCGCCTCGGTCGGCATTCCATAAGCGTACATTTCACTGTAACACATACAGTGTCGTCGTGCATTTTGCGATGCACATAAAAGACGTAGTAACATTAATGACTAAGCCATAAAGTTTGTGAAGGTGAATAATATCTCATTAAAATCCCACCACCGTCTTCTAAATCATGACAGTTTTCTGAAATACCTACGTTTCTATATGTCAGTGGTGCTCAATATTTCATGTCAAGAACCTCAACAATTATATGTATTTGGCCGCCGTCCCACCATCTGAGAATATGTTGTTCCAGGGACCTTCCAGAAGCAAAGATTTGAGTTCAAAGATTTGCACCACATTTCCGCGATTTTTCAAAAATAGCAGACTCGGTGCCGTGCTATGAGCTTGTAGATCTGCTATTTTTCAATAGCTAAAGTATAACAAAATGCTTAAAACACCAACAGGGGTTCCCGTCCAGTAGATCTGCTATTTTTTAAATAGCAGATCTACAAGCTCATATAGCAACGAGCTTGTAGATCTGCTATTTAAAAAATAAATCGTGAAAATGTGTGCAAATCTTTGAATATATATTATTTTACAGCTAACTTTTTTTTAAATTTAATTTAACTCATATCTTTGCTTCTGGACACACACACACACCCAATATTTTGAGATGGGGGTCGGTGGCCAAATACATACATAATATACATACATTAAAAGTTTTGAGAACCATGCACTGATATAGAAACATAGGTTTTCAGAAAATAGGATTCAAGAAGACATTTGTATAGAATCGACCTCAGGTCTTAACCCATTCAGGACGGGAACCCCTTTTGGTGTTTTTAGTAACTTATGTTATACTTTAGCTATTGAAAAATAGCAGATCTACAAGCTCGCTACGAGCTTGTAGATCTACTATTTTTGAAAAACCTTGAAAATGTGGCGCGAATCTTTGAATATATATTCTTTCAGAGCGTACGTATTTTTTTGTAGAATCGAGCTCGGGTCTAAATGGGTTTTAATGGGTTTAATAATGGAGTTAAAAAGCGTTCACCATGTCTTTCTTCCGTCTTTCCCCCGGGTGGCGGTGCCCACACAACAGAGACACAAGCACATCCACACGGGCCAGAGGAACTACGTGTGCCCCATCTGTGCCAAGCGCTTCCGGGAGGCGGGCGAGCTGCAGCGCCACCAGCGCGTCCACACGGGCGAGAAGCCATACCAGTGCCAGCTGTGTCACACGCGCTTCGCCGAGCGCAACACGCTGCGCCGCCACACCAAGCGCAAACACCCCTACCACCAGGTGGCCCTGGAGATGCTGAGCGAGAGGCGGGGAGGTGGAGGAGGAGGTGGAGGAGGAGGTGGAGGAGGGACAGGAGGAGTGCAGGAGGAGGAGGAAAGCGCAGAGTGGTACAGCTCCATCGTGTCCAACCTGGACAACTCCAACTCCGAGGCCGAGGCTGAAGACTTAACCACTTAAACCCCTGTGTGCTTAGTCGACCGTGGTACCCCCCCCCTCCCCCCGGGAGTCACTGCCGCCTAGAGGGCGCTATTCCGTTCGTGGGGGTTCACTTATTTCTTGTGTTGAAAAATCCCTGCAGTGGGATGTTAGATCGCCTCACATACGGACTGTGTTAGAAAAATAAACAAATTACCCCAGAGATTTTTCTTCTCATATGGATATGAAGGTGAAAATGATATACCCAAAGAGTTAACACAATAAACGCTAGAAACGAGTCAAACAACCCAAAGACTACGTTTCCGGGCTGCTGCCCGTCGCACACAGCATTACGTCACTTGTTGTCCTCTTGACTGAGCGCTGAAGTATTTCAGGAGCGACGTTGTTATTTCAGACCCGGACGTGTAGTTTAAAGACTTTTAAGGCTAGAATTATTTACATTTTCTCCAGAAACAGGCCGTATCAAACATGAATGAATATAATAAACGACGCAGAGCTACCCCCCCCCCCCTGACAGAAAAGAAGATGATTTGTTTATTTTAACACAGTTCTTATATGAGGCGATCTAAGATACCACCTATATGGGGATTCTTCAACAGAAAAAATAAGTCCACAAACCAGGGGAAAAGCGTCCTCTGGTGGCAGTGACGTAAGACTTCAGTGCTCCAGGGCCGCTTTTACCCCTCTACACCAAATCCCTTTGACGAAAATAGCTGATCTACAAACTCGTAGACCCCCCCCACACCCCAGACACTAGGGTTCATGTGGTTAAGAAACTATATTTATCAGGGGAAAAGCAGAGCAGAGAATGAATTCCCCTCATTGTATTCTTATACTTTTATTTTATTTTTTTAATTAAGACATAAATGTTACAACACTTGAGAAGGAGACAGTGAGGGGATGGATGGACTGGGATTTTGATCCTATGCTAACTAAGGGTATGTTCACACTGTCCGCCATTTATGAAGAAAAGGCACCACCGAAAGGTCTTTTTCTGGTCTTTTTTGGACCGTTCCGGGGCCTTCCGGTCCCCCCCCCCCAATTTTTATGACAGGATAGCGGCTTGGAATATCGGCTCCGAATTCATCTGAAATGTTGCCTCGTATTTTACCTAATATCCTCTTATCACCATTACCATGTCAAAATAGCAAGTGAAGAAAAATTCCCTTTTTAAATTTTAAACCTTTATTTATTAATGGAAGGCCTTTTGAGAGCTGACGTACACACTGATTACTGGAACAAACAAATATGCACAAACAAATTACGAAAGATGACAGACATTAGAAGAGACCGTTTTCAGAATCAGAACCATCAGGATCGTCCTTATTGTCACATCACAGTTTTACAAGTAAAACGGTGGGTGAGATTCGTTTTTGTGCATGTAGTTACCAGTTTTCAGTGTTATTCACAATCTGTTCGGCGACCAAGTGAAAACGATCCAGTTTTTGTTAAACTTCTTTTTAGACATGTGTTGGGCAGAATATTGAAAGGCATGTCTTCCTCAGATCAGTCTTAGCAGGAATATTTCAAACCAAATCATCTTGTGCACGGGTTTGGTGGTGGTGGTGGTGGTGGTGGTGGTGGCAGACTGATGTCAGGAAACTGTTCAGATAATCAGGCAGTTTGTTGAGCGAGGCTTTGTAGATAAAAACAGTGCTGCTCCGAGTCCTAACCAGTGATTTACTTTTTAATACCGACACTACAGTGATCCCCCCTGTTATACAACGGGGACCGAGTGATGTAAAAAGGTGCTGCTTATTTGAGTTATTTTAGTTTTATTTTAGTTCTATTTTTTTAAGACGGATGGTGTGAACATAGAGCTGTGTGTGGTGGTGAAGTAAAGCGACATAAAAGCATCTTAAATCTAAGACGCAACCCCATCGTCTCGGTTTGAAATCGGTCGAAGACTCGAAACTGTTTGAAAACATGTTTTTTACCGTGATATTCAAAAGACGGGAGCACTTGCAATATTTATTTGATATTTAATTGTTTATGAAAACCATTTATTTATACTGTATGTATATGTTCTCTTTTTTTTCTCCTTTTCTTTTTCTCCATTCCATGTGATGGTCCAAACATAGTATTGCACCCTGCACTGAATACCTGTTGAAACGGCTTTCCTGTGTGAAGTTGTGGGGGGGGGGGAAGAAATGGCACGGTAGGAAGACACTAACCTGACTCCGCCAGATGGGGCAGCAGAGAGTACACTGGGTTCCCCCCTCCTGCTCCCTTCTGGGAACTCTCAGGCTGCCTTGATCCCGCCTCTAGCTGCCGCTGATTGGCCAGGCCGTCTGCTGCCCCATCTGGCGGAGTCAGGTTAGGAAGACACCATTGCCTTGCAGACTGTAATTGAAACAAATCACAGTCACCACTGACTGACATGCCCCTATAAAAAAGGACCCTTGCATTCCCACGGAATTCACGGTAATTACCCAAAGTGCTCAATGCTCCACATTGACGATAATCTGGTTATACTGTATATTATTCGAACGAACGAGCAAAGTACTTATTTGTAAGAGCTGCACTTCTGCACTATCTTATTACGAAAGATGTAATCTATCTTTCTTACTGTCAAAGACACTGTGAGAGTCCCTTTGCACTTGATTTATTTCCAATCATTATTGTTCACGTTTTGTTACGCTGTCACGAATGAAAAACGCTATGTGTGTGTCGTTTCTTTGCTTTTATATTGCCTTTAGCCTTTTCACCCATTGAGACCTGAGACCAGATTCTATACAAAATGTCTTCTAAAATGATGACAGTTTTCTGAAAGCCCTTATATGTTTCTCTGTCAGTGGTTCTCAAACTATTTCATGTCAAGGACCCCCAAAATGTTCTGTAATTGGCCGTCGACCCCTCATCTAAAAATACATTGTTCCAGGGACCCCAGAAGTAAATATTTCAGTAAAAAATGTTCGCTGTGAAAGAATATATATTTAAAGATTTGCACTATACATTTTCACGATTTTTCAAAAAAAATGTCAACAGCTAAAGTTTAAAATAATGGTTAAAGTGGTTAAAAGCTATAAGGTCACACGGATGCGGCCTCAGGTCTAAATGGGAGACGAGGATGGGATAAATGAGAGATTTGACCTATTTAATCCATTACACAAGAAGAGTTTTGACCAAAACGTGTGTGTTTTAACATAGACACTACTATATATTTAAGATCTTCTGGCTCATGTGAAGTACGTTAACTTATTTCAATTAAACCTCACTTACTGTGTGTGCATCAACCCACGTCGAGATGTCCAACGTGGTCTGTTTTAACAGCGTCTTCTCTTCCCTCGCAGATGTGTGTGTGTTCGTCAGTGGTGTAAGAAGCATATACTGACTAGGGGTGTAACGATACATTTTAACCCATTTTGACCTGAGATAAGATTCTGAAAATGTCTTCTACATCCTGACAGTTTTCTGAAAAAGCTATGTTTCTATGTCAGTCGTTCTTCGATTTTTCAAAAATAGCAGACCTGCAAGCTCGTAGCGCGCCACTCGGTGGCGCGCTATGAGCTTGTAGATCTGCTATTTTTCAATAGCTAAAGCATAACATAATGCTAACACCAAAAGGGGTTCCCGCCCAAAAATGGGTTAACAGCGATACTGTCATATATGTTAGTTAGAACCCAGGTACAGACAAGGAGACAGACAGAGTTGCAGTTTTAGAATATAGATTTAATGATATACCTCAGGTCAAGTTCAGGAGCAGAGCACAGTGAACAGATGGCAGACAGAGGCAGGTTACGCCAGGGCTCCACCGGACGCGTTGCGTCTCCGTCGCGTCGCGTCAAAAAACGCACCGGTTCAATTTTAATGCACGCGTCGCGTCTCCGTCAACGCGGGCTGTGTAGCCACCCTTCATTGATTAAAAAGGGAACATTCCCTGACGGTGACGGAGACGCGACGCTGACGCGCCCGGTGGAGCCCGGCCGTTAGGCAAGCTTCCAATTTCCAGGTCCAGAGTGGTAGGAGGTACTGCAAACACAGCAGAGAGATGTAAGTATTCAGGATAACACACGGAGTGATGAAGTTGCTGCTAGCCCGAGTGGAACATGACTGACTACTGACTAGGTCCAGGTAGACTGAAGATCTGGCAGGGGCGTGAAGGGTAGGACCAGGCTTTATAGCAGAGATGATTGGTTTTCTCCGCCTCCTCTCCTGCACCTCTGTCTCACTCCTAGAATTAGAGGATAGATTAGAAAGAAGGGGAGGAAGACCGTGTAGGTGTGGCAGGCGTGACAGATACGATACGTATCACGATACATGGTTGAATATACGATACATGGACGATATTGGTTCATCATGGCGATCCGATACGATTCAATGATTTGAAATCGATACAGTAACTATTTAAAATACATTGACATTATTTTAAACTAAGTAACTAAACCCCTCTTTTTCTTTTTTTTTCTAAAAATTGCTAAATACCAAGCACGAAAATGTAGTATTAATACAATCGATTATTTACAATGCAAAACGATTCGATACCGATTATTTGCATTGCAAAATCAGTGGTGCATTACAGTACAGTACCTGTGTTGTTTTTGGCAGCAAATTTTGATTTTAGTTTTAGTCTTATAGTCTCTTCAATAGTTTTCATTTAGTTTCAGTCACATTTATTTCACCCGAAATGTTTTAGTGTTAGTCTAGTTTCAGTCGACTAAATCTACAGTTGATTTAGTCGACTAAAATGTGTCTTGGCGGGCCTTGATGCCGTCGTAATGACTGTTTTTACACCTACTGAAAATAGCCGATCTACAAGCTCCACAACGCGTTGCAGTGCGACGCGTTGTGAGCTTGTAGATCGGCTCTTTTCAGCATGCAACCAAGTGTATAAATATCATAAGATTTTAGTCGACTAAATCAACTGTAGATTTAGTCGACTAAAATGCATTTTAGGACTGTTTTTACACCTGCTGAAAATAGCCAATCTATTATAGCCAAATAGATCTGCTATTTTCAGCATGCAACCGATTGTAAAATGACTTGTACTGGATTTCTTGTCCACTAGTCTCTTCCTAACATTTTAGTCTAGCTTTTCTTTGCTGACGAAATTGTCAATATATTTAGTCTTAGTTTTAGTCATCATAGCTTAGTTTTTATTTAGATTCCATTTAGTTTTCGTCAGTGGAAAAACATTTTTCGTCTTAGTTTTAGTCAACAAAATCAACACTGTGCAGTACAGTAGGCTACTTTTTCCCCACCACGGGTGTTTTTGCTTCATGACACAGGAAATAGAGAGAGGTAGAGAGAGAGGAAACAGGTCAAGCACAGGTCACCAAACACATTGGAACCCAAGATACTCACATAGTCGCAATATAAAAATACAATTTGTCGTTCTAGAGTAGGTATAGCAAAATACTCAGTGCCCAAGCCCATACCCAAGGCAGGGTTGGCGAAAGGGCCTTTCTGTGTGGAGTTTGCATGTTCTCCCCGTGTGGGCACGGTGGCACTGTCGGTATTGCTGTCGCCTCACAGCTAGAAGATCCTGGGTTCGATTCCTGCATGTTCTCTCCTCCGCGTCATCAGTGCACATACCCGAAGGCGGGGTTGGCGAAAGGGTCTTTCTGTGTGGAGTTTGCATGTTCTCCCCGTGTCCCCTATAGGGTAGGCACCATCACAAAAAACATGCAGTAATCCTGGTCTCTAAACTGCCTCCCCCTGGCCAGCCGGGGCGCCTGATGGAGGGGAAAGGAACTGGTCGGAATAAGGTGTTCCTTCCACACGCTACGTCCAACCAGGGAAACTCCCCCCTGTCAGGTGAAAGTAAGCGGCTTAATTGGACTCCTCATGCATAGAAGGAAGCATGAGGTCAGTCCGCTCCCCCCCCCTCCAGGTTGACATGGAGGAAGTGTAGCGCCCAGGATTACATTAGATAATTGACACTGGGTGCAAAATCGTGGCATAAAAAAAATAGCTAATCTACAAGCTCACAACGCACCACAAACTTGTAGATGGGCTACTTTTGAAACATCTTGGAACACTTTTGAGAACGTTCAAAAATATTGATCTATGTTGACATGCCCAAAATCAGGACGCCAGGTTGAAAGGTTTTTAAGTGGGTTTTAGAAATAAATAATTTGGCCAAATGGTTTGTGACTAAATAATAACGGATTGGATCCATGGAGTGGGAACACATGCAGGTTCTTTTATCCATTTCCTGAAAAGCAACGTTTTCTTTGACATACAAGGTTTCCATCCGACTGCGACGGTAATGAACACGACCTAGGATCTAATCATTGCTGTCGGGCAGAAACCTCTTATCTCCTTCTTTTAACTTTTAGTGATTTGACCTAAATGAATGCCAGCTTGATCATACTACAGCGAAAAGCATTTCGTGTTTTGAGCTTGCAGATCTGCTACTAGTTTTTATAATTTGAATCTCATTTAGTTGAACGGTTTTGGACATATGAGGTTTCACGTCTTGAATTCCACCAGACAGAGACTTTCTCTCCACTCATTTAGGGCTTGTTCAGTGTTCAGTGTTCTGGGCTCGCCGTCACATCCATCACATGATTAAAGATGTGCAGTTAGCATGCCTGGCTCCAAAAGTTAAAAGACCCCCCACACACACACACACACACACACGCACACGCACACGCACACACTACACAGTATAAGACAGATATATGTATGTGCTGGTGGTGGGCTGACCAGGGTGGAATGCCTCCAGGGAATAATTGGGTTTGTAAGATAGGGCTTCTGTTTTTTCTCTCCTCTCGCCCCCCCACTCCCCCCCCCCCCCCCCCCCCCCCCCCCTCCTCAATTTTCCGGTCCATTTAAGTCAGCGAGCCCGACAGAGCTAAAGCTCCACGATAGCTTATTAAATAGCCTATCGCCTCGCTTGACCTGATTGGGTCCGCATGGCTCATTCCCATTCCTTATTATTACCAGCCGGTCAGTGACACTCTGGCAGCCAGGCTGAAATGCTCTGTTGTGTTGTATTGAGGGGGGGGGGGGTGTCAGCAATGCCACAATGTAGAACCGTACACGTCCCGCATTCATCGTTTTGCTTGAGTATAAAGTACTAAAATATTGGCATAATTTTTTGAGTGGTGCAACCACTCCCTTACGGAGCTACAGTGTATGTGTGTGTGTGGGTGCCTGCCTGGCTGGGTATGAGCACGAAAACAGCATGGTTGTTTTTCACCACCTGTGCGCAACCTAACACACACACAAACACACACACACACACACTTATTAACTGTATATATGATGATTTCGGGTGTGCCAGTACAGTGCACACCCTGGGTGCGTTCCTGTGGGTCTGGAGCCAGGCCTTGGAGCCTGTGTAGTGGGGTGTTGTTAATCGGGGAGCTGCCTTGGAGCCTGTGTAGTGGGGTGTTGTTAATCAGGGAGCTGCCTTGGAGCCTGTGTAGTGGGGTGTTGTTAATCAGGGAGCTGCCTTGGAGCCTGTGTAGTGGGGTGTTGTTAATCAGGGAGCTGCCTTGGAGCCTGTGTAGTGCAGGTGTGGTGCCTGAAGAGCTGATTACATTATGAGGAGCATCTTGGGTGGATTGTAACCTGGGCAGCATTCCTTTTCGCCGGGTTTAGTTAGTTAGTTAGTTTCATTGTATTGTCCACGTGTGGAAATTGGTCTTCGGTCTCAACAACAGTAAAAACAAACAGCAACAACAACAGCAACAACACTTACACAATTATTGGCAGAATCATGGCAGAAATGCAGGACAACAGTGGCAAATACATTAAAAAAACAAATCAGCGAGACATGGTATCATTTAGATGTTACGGTTAGCTTTTAGTACTTTGTACCGTCTACCAGATGGAAGTAGTTCGAACTGGGTGTGGATGATAGGGGTCATTTGCTATCTTGACAGCAGAGGTAAAATCAATAAAAAGGACCCTGGGAGGGGACATGCTTTGACAGGGTGTTAAACAGGCTGATAGTTGCATCATCAGTTCCTCTCTGACTTTTATGAGCAAATTTGAGATGATCTAAGCTGTTAGAAACCACCACTGTAATTTGTCTGCTTATAACTCTTTCAAAACATTTTCCCAAAATGGAAGTAAGAGCAATGGGCCTGAAGTCTTTTAGTTCAGTGGCTCCAGGCTTCTTGGGGAGAGGCACAATACAAGACATTTCCCATAAATTGGGCATTGTTAGAGAGTCAAGCAAATACTGGAATAATAACACAATACCTTTAAAGGGACAGTTCCGATTTTTTTTTAAACTTAAGCTGTATGAAATACTGGGAGTTCTGCCACTCTCTCTTTACACCACTGTGGCTGTAGTAGAAGACAGTCTTATGCAGCCTGCCATGTTTGTAACCTGCTGTAGTTTGAACCTTAACTGGAAAACAAACGGCAAAATCAGCCTAGAATCGGCTTTTAAGCCCTACTTATTAACGTATTGTAAACTTGTAGATCTGCTATTTTCACTGTTATTTTCTTTTTAAATCGATAAAATCAATCACATTACATTCTTTCCCAACCAGTGAACCAGAATGTATTATTCTATTAAAATCATTTTTCTTAATCGATTGAATTGATTGTTCGATTAACTGTAGCACCCCTCATACCGGACTGTTAAAAGGTGTCGGCTGGACAAAGCAGTGAAATTATACAATATGGCCGTCATTATCTGAACAAAGACATTTGTTCTGGAGAACACACTCAATTTGGCAAAGTTTAATAGAGCAAAAGGACTAAACTAACATTTCAACTTGAAACGTTAGTCTAGTGTTTTTGCACCATTTAAACACTGTCAAATGGACTGTGTGCTCCAGAACTCCTTGTTCGGAACATCCAGGCCCATTTCCGACAGGCATGCACCGGCTTTTCAAGTTCTGGCAGCTGAAAGCGCCAATATTGACTCTTTGTTCTACAATTCATGGCGGTTATGATGTTGGTCTCCCCTGGCTGGCATGTGGAGAACTTTCTCCAAGTGAACGATGGAAGCGAGCCACAGGCTTTCTTGAGTTTTAAATCCTCTTAGCAGACCTCGTATTGAACTGTAGTTTCCCATGTGATATTTTTATTGAATGCAAACAAAATGCAGGCCCCGGTCGGCCCGTCCATTCCTTGCTCGGCGTGCCAACTGCCAATATTGTTTTGTGGTATAGCTTCTCGCCTTCACCCTTCAGGCGTCTTACTGGTGGTAAGCAAAGCAAAGCAAAGTTCTTTGTTTACCCAGGGTGAATGGACTAAGCTCGAGATGCTTGTTTACAGCCAGACCCTGCTCATAGAACATTTCATGGTAGGGGTTCAATGTCTTGCTCAAGGGCACTTCAGCGGTGGTAATTTTAACGTGCCGGTCCGGGGATTCGAACTGGCGACCTTCCGATAACAAGACCGCTCCACAAACCGTTCGGCCACCGCTGCCATAACATATGGCTAACATATGGCTCATTCCCTGCCGCTGACGTCTTTTACGTGCTTTTCTTCCCAGTGGCGGTTCCTGCCGTTGACATCTTTCACGTGTTTTTTAGTTATTTATTGATTCGGAATAGTCTCGCTAACATCTACCGAGTGGTAGTTTACCGGTTGATAGGCAACGCTGCTTCAGCTGTGGTCGGTCAATGAAATGATGTTTCCCCGATCCGTCCACTTCCATTATAAGCGTGGTCTTTAGCGGCGCTTTTTCTCTGAATTGAAGCTCATATCAGATTCGGATCTGTGCTAACTTGCCGTTACTATATTAACGCTTCTGGATATTAACGCTTCTACCACTGGAAAGTATCCAGTGGTAGATCTGTAATGGCCGATAATGCGTGGCAGGGAATTTATTTGGTGAGTACAGTGCAACTCAGGAGGTCTGTTTTACTAAGTCGAGAGGGTGTAAGTGGTTACATTGAAGTCATATTGATAAAGTTTTTTTTTCATGAAATAAATATTGTAAAGGTCAGAGCTCTCCTCTGACGAGCAAAGACATAAAAGCTTCTGCATGTCTTCATCATATGTTGCATCGAATACTATTGAATAGCCTTCTCTCTGGTCTCTAAAATACTTTTAGTTACTCCACTGCACCCTCTATGGCTTATTAGCCAGGCTACCCTCTACCGATATTGCCAAGAGAAAACCCCATAGACAAGGTTTTTCCTTCCGGTGGAAAAAAATACCTTTCTGGTCAAAAAGTGCATTTTATACGTGTGGTGCAAGGGGGCTCAGAGTGTGTCCACTAAGGACAGTAGGCTTTGTAATAGCCTGGGGTCCGCCGGGATAATCTAGACGCAGCTGCGTGACATGAGACTGATCGACGTTTGCGCTACTCTATGCCGAATTGAAGTGGACTCGGTCCCAGACTTTTTTTTCCTCCCTGGAAATAAAAAACGTCTGGGTTTCCGAGGCTAGCTTTGTAATGACACAACCTGTTTGTGTATTGGTGAGTAGTGAAAACGTTCTTTTTACTTTCGCTACAGAGGAGAGGCTGGTCTGCATTTCATGCGAGGGCAGGAAGCCGAGAGTGGCATAGCCTTAATGCAAGTACGGCAGCAAGGGCATTAGGGCTATGGACCCAGAGTTTCATTTTGGAATAGATTGAAGGGGGCAAGGCGAGTTCATTTGCATTTCAACAACAAAGCAATTCAATGCGCTTTGCATAAAACATGATGAACCAAAAGAAAGCAAATTGTGATTGGCCGGAATAAAGACATTTCTTTTCTTCTTTAGATATCAGCACGTTATGGAAATTTGTCAGGGGCCTAATATCCACGCAGTGATATTATTATCGCTACGCGAGGCTAAAGCTGTGAGGCATTTATTTATTTATTTAAAAAAATAAAATAAAAAATATATTTAATATATTTATTTTATATTTTTTATAGAGGGACAGACAATAGGCTGACAGGAAATGGGGGAGAGAGATGGGGGAGTGACATGCAGTAAAGGCCGTCGGAGCGGCACACTGCCTGCAGACTCGGACTACCGGCCAAGGTGCCTGGACCGCTGAGCCACGGCCCTGGCCGTGAGGCATTTATTAAGGGCATTAAGTCTTTGGTATGACCAGGCTATAGGGAATCGAACCCCGGCCTCCCAATCTCAGAACACGGAGTCCAACCACAAGGCCACTGAGCTTATGCCACTGTGGTTAATACAGATTTTAACCCATTTAGACCTGAGGCCGATTCTACAAAATGTCTTCTAAATCCTTACAGTTTCTGAAAACCCTATATGTTGTTAAAAATATTATGTATTTGGCCTGCCGACCCCCATCTGAAAATAGAAGCAATGATTTGAGTTAAAAACGTTCGCTCTGAAAGAATATATATTCAAAAATTTACGACACATTTTCACAATTTAAAAAAAATAGCAGATCTACAAGCGCACAGAGTGCCTCGATATGAGCTTGTAGATCTGCTATTTTTCAATAGCTAAAGTACAACACAATGCTTAAAACACCAAAAGGGGTTCCCGCCCTGAATGGGTATTAATTGGATTGTTAAATTGTGATGAAATTATCAAACATAAATGTGTTGAATTCAGTCTGACCAAAAGCAGGGATAAACCATGATCCCCACCGGGCCACATGAACACACGTCTTCTGCTTATTAAAATAGTAACAGGCTTTGCACCAAAATATTTAGGTGACTCGTGAAATATTTGCTCAGTACTAGAACCCTTAGATCAGGGGTGCCCACACTTTTTGACTTGAGAGCTACTTTCAAAATGACCAGCTCGGCAAGATCTACCCACCAAATCAATTATTATACCATTGCTGAAAATAGTTAAAATATGTACCTGAGGGGGCTTCGGAATAGTAGAGTTCGTGTTACATTCTGTACAGTATAAGACAAATGCACTTGGAATGGGAAATAGAGGGGGAGAAATGTTTGTTTTTTTTATCGTTTTTTTTCTTCAATATATTTAAATGAAATACTCTTTAGGGGCATCTCATGTGATCTACCTGCACAGCCTTTGTGATCTACTGGTAGATCGCAATCTACCTTTTGGGCACCCCTGCCTTAGATCATCTACGGCTGCTGTTTTTAGTGGTTCTGGAAGGGAACACGCGAGTCACAAGAGAAGCAGTGAGGTAGATATTGGCTCCAATTGCCTCTAGGCTTTGGCACACCCTATTGTGGCAGCGGTGGCCGAACGGTTTGCGGAGCGGTCTTGTTATCGGAAGGTCACCAGTTCGAATCCCCGGACCGGCACGTTAGAATTACCACCGCTGAAGTGCCCTTGAGCAAGGCATTGAACCCCTACCATGAAATATTCTATGAGCAGGGTCTGGCTGTAAACAAGCATCTCGAGCTTAGTCCATTCACCCTGGGTAAACAAAGAACTTTGCTTTGCTTTGCTTACAGGCAGAAACTCCAAGAAACTTCTTAAAACACTTATTTTCCTTTTTCTTTTTCCATATCTGTTTATTGATCTGTTTTTCTTGAGTTTTAGCTCGATTTGTATCTACAGCACTTTGAGCCGCAAGTCAGGGTCTGTACGAAAATGTACTTATTATTAAATTATATTATCATTATTATTAGAGCTATAGGACGGCACCGTGCCCTTTGAGGAATCGTGGGTTCAAGGCCTCCCTGAAGGTTACTTTAATTTAATATTTAATATTTGAACGAAAATACATAGCTTGGATGCACCTGGGACGTATCCTCTGCAGTGATGTATCCCAAGGTCATCTGGGTTTCGGGTCTCGCGAACATCATACCCCTCACTCAGGCGACCCAGCCGGGGTGATCAAGTCCTGACTTACGTCCCAGTATAGCTACCCTCGATCAGACCCACTAGGGAAAGACCAGGGCCACACAATCCGTTGGATCCACTCCGGGACTGCCGGGACTGGGAGGTACAATTCTGGCATGTGGAGGGACTAGGCTCTGTGGGTTGACTCCTGTCCGGGAGTCCTGGAGTACCGCCAGGACCTGTGCGTTGCACCAGACGCAGCACCAGAAACTTCATTCAGGAGTGGTGGTTTCTTGAGCCGCAATGGTTCTGCAGGCTCCATCGCTGGGCAACGGTGGTACTGCAGGCTCCGCTTGCAGCTCAAATGGCCCTCCTAAAGGCCTCATCGAAGGTTTTTGGGCTTCCTCCTCACGGAGGATGCAGACTGGGGCACCAACCCATACTGCTCCCGGGGTGCCGTCTACATTCCGGCTGTCACCCGTCTCTCCGGTGGTCACCAGACTATACCTGGTTGTCACATAGTCTATTCCTATGAGTCACTATAAATAGAATACCTCAGAACGAAAATACATCGCTTTATATGCACCTGGGACGTATCCTCAGTGATGTATCCCAAGGTCATCAGGGCTCGCGAACATCATACCCCTCACTCGGGTGACCAAGCCGGGGTGATCAAGTCCCGACTTACGTCCCAGTAGCTATCCACGATCAGACCCACTAGGGAAAGACCAGGGCCACACAATCCGTTGGATCCACTCCGGAACTACTCTGCCGGGATTTAACTTTAATATTTACTATACTGGAGTGTTTCCAACTTTCAGTACTTTTACTTACTTACTTACAAAACGGCTACTTTTGATGCTTTTATGTGACGCTGTAGTATGATCAAGTAGGGCATTAATTAAAAAAAAACCCCACCAAAGTATGGAGATAAAAGGTTTCTGCCCAACAGCAGCAGTGTATATATATTCAGTATGATGCTGCATTATGCATAATTTATGCTCCAGGCGCCACAATTAGCCGACCTGCTTGTAGGGAAATGGGAGATTCCTCGTTGTTTTTTTACTCTGTCGTCTCTCAAAAAATATAGGCAACCCACCAAACTATAGCAACTTGTTCATTGTCGAGGATATGAACAAGTTTATGTATTTGCCTGCGGTCGGACCCCCCATGTCAAAAATATGTTGTGCCAGGGACCTCCGTAAGCAACACCCCCACCCCCCCATTGGTACACCCGTTGTACCAGGGGTGTCGGGTCCATGGGGCCCCCAGGTTTTTTTTTATTAATATTCATAAACTACGGTTAGGTCAGCTGCTAACAGACACACTGACCCCAAAGCAGTCAGTCTTCAGCCAACTGTAACTGGGTTATAACTCGACCTATGAGTGAGTCTTATGCCATAATTATTCCATAACAATGACAATTTATCTAGGTGTGTGTGTGTGTGTGTGTGTGTGTGTGTGTGTGTGTGTGTGTGTGTGTGTGTGTGTGTGTGTGTGTGTGTGTGTGTGTGTGTGTGTGTGTGTGTGTGTGTGTGTGTGTGTGTGTGAGACACTGTGTGTGTCTTCTGTGCAACGTACGTATTACGGGGCGTCCAGCCAAGGGTAACAGGTCCGCTCGCCCCTTTTCGAACTCACCCCCACGAAAAGTGAAGACGGCTCGCCCCGGAATTTCGAAAAGTGAAGACGGCTCGCCCCAAGCCGTGGATATCTCGTCCCCAAATCGTGGATATCTCGCCCCACAGCGTGGATATCTCGCCCCAAAGCACGGATATCTCGCCCCATGTTTATTTCCTGTTTATTTTACCTTATTTCTCATATTAGAACATTTAGAACCAACATTTAGTTGTTGTTGGTCAAATGATGCATGGATAATGAGTGGCTCACCCCCCTCCATTGTTCTGTAAATTCCATTCTGGAGAACATTTAGAACCAGTTTGTTGTTGTTGTTGGTCAAATGAAAATGATGCATGGATAATGAATGGCTCACCCGTCACCCCCCTCCATTGTTCTGGAAATTCCATTCTGGAAAGGTGTTCCATTCCTCCATTGTTACTGAAATTAGTTGTTGTACTATTCTGCTATGTCTGCCTAAAAGTACAGTACTTGTTAGAGTTAAAGATTTAGCTGGGGTAAAAATATAGTACAGGTAAAAATTTCTCTATCTTAAAAAAAAAAAAAAAAAGTACAGGAAAAATCTCAAAGTACAGGTAAAAATATAGTACAGGTAAAAATCTCTCTCTCTCTCTCTGTGTTTAAAAGTAGGCTACTATTGTGTTTGTGAATCAGTGGACCATGACACAGCTTAAACACAGCGATTGAAGTGCTAAGGATGTGGAGGGTTGAATGTTAGAGAAGGATAGAGAGGTGGGCGGATAGATGGATGGACTTAGCACAGACAGATTGACGAGAGAGTGAGACACAGGAAGATTTAACAAAGTGCATCACACTCTGTCTCTGTCTGCCTGGCACGTTGCAACTTTTTCCTCGTGACTTTGAAAGCCTGACATGTTTACGCGATATAACCAGCGGTTTGACCATGGCTGTCAGTCAGCCAGAGCCAGAATGATGGAAGGGGTAAACACTAACAGCAGCACGCCTCGGGGTGTCAGAGTCCTCCAACACACATTGCTTGTCATTGCGTGCTGCCACCACATGAGGGCACTCTTGTGATGTGGTGGCGGTGCTTTTGCACACTATACACTAGTGTTCTCTCTCCCTTCTGTAGCTGTAGCAGTCATTCTCAACCAGTTTTCATTTCAAGGATATAATTTTCTAAATCTTGTTCTTTTCTTTCTTTCTTTCTTTCTTTCTTTTTATTTTTTTATTTTACTATTTTTAAATAATAGGCATATAGGCATATGTAGCCTAATATAGAAAAAGGAGACATTTTTTACTTGCATATGCAACCCATACAAGTTGGACCGAGACCCAAAGATGGGTCCCGACTCCCGACCCACTCTTTTGGAACCAGTGTGTAAAGCCATGGGGTAGTGAGAGAGTGGCAACCCCAAAACTAAACGATTTTGGTTTTGGTTTAGGAGAGATAACAGGCAAACGTTGATCAATAGCAATAATGTAACTGAGAGCGTAAAACCAAACGGACCCGTACGGGTCCTGTACAAAAGGCCCTAATTGAAATGGACAATCAAGTCACATCCAGTGCAGGTGTGATTATTAGCACAGGTGCACCGTGCTCTTGATGAGAGCTTTAATTCCGTTCAGAACAAGGACAGGAGAGGAGAACATTGATTGATTGATTGAAACAGTTTGCAGAATTACAGTACATTTCAAGCACAAACTCAATACAAAGGCTGTTAACTGTGAGTGGACGACCCAATTAAGCATTACACTTGTTTCCAATAGGGTCCACATTGTTCAATTCATCAAAAACATTTAGAGACGTACAAATAGACACTTCTATATAGACAAAGGACAGAACAGGAATTCATCATAAAGGAGGTAAAAAGGGAAAAGAAACATATACAGTGAGGGGAAAAAAGGGGTGGGCGGTTGGGGGGGAGCAACAGAGCTGAACATTTCTATTTTATTTAGTCTGTTTTACTGTGTTACAACTTACCAGTCGCCTACCTGTCAACTGTTTAAGTTGTGTGCGTCACTGACCCAAAGTAAGTTACCAACATTACTGTTACTGTATTTGGTAAATGACAATTAAGGCTAATGATTAGTATGATTGGTTTGATTTCCCCTGGTCAATGTGGCAACCATGTGTTAATATACAGAATATGGGTGACAATATAGTTTCCTTATGTTGTATTTGATGATGGTGATAATTTCCTTTCATGAAGCTGATCTACATAAGTGATTATTTGTGAATACTTAACTGCTGTGTACATGATGTATATTGTAGTGAGTGTTATGTGCTTTGTGGAGTAAGTACTGTTTGCAGTTATGGAGGAGTTTGCTGTATTGTGAGCAATGCATACTATATATTGTGATCTCCTTTGTTTCCCTCCCTCCTTTAGAACCACATACAGTATGAACAGACCCAGATTATTGTGTCTTGCCAATTTGCCATACTGTTTAATTGTGCTGTGCTACATTCAACAAAGACTGTGCCTACGAGCAACACTCCATCCTTGTCTCCTTGTGAATTCTTACCAATTCCCTGTGGTGATTACTACTGCCCTACCCTACCACCTAATACAGTCCTTACACTCTCGAACAGGTCCATTTGGTTTCATTTTACGCTCTCAAGAGTTAAAGATCTATGAGGGTCCATTTGGTTACCAACTCTCCATTTAGGTGGGGACCACCTGGAACCCCCTCAAGGACCACTGGTCCACTGATAAGGTATATAGAACCGCTGATAAGGTGTATATAGAAACAGTGAGATAGGGTATAGTACTATAGGCTCCTTCCTATAGTGTGTACCAAAATCTCCTGGAGGGGGCATCAACATATGTGTCACGTGGTAGCGGCCGCCATACTTGTTGGCTTGTCTGGTTTGTTTACATTGAGTGACTATCAGGTGTGCTTGTATACGTTCTTTTTTTAAACTGACCTCACAATGGTGCAGACTTGCTCAGTAAATAAGTGCCACAGCAGGTCACGTCGAGGGAATGAGCCAGAAAACGGAATTAGATTTTCAGCTTTCCAGCATGGAGACAGAATCGAGGAACCCAGATTGACGAGTTTACAAAAAGACGTAGAATGGCTTGGATCTCGGCTGTACGGCGCATTGGCGCAGAGACATAACGTTCAACAAAGTATCTAAGCACAGCCGTGTTTGTTCACAACATTTTCCTTGTCCTTGTAATGTATTTGGGCCCGACGTTCTTTCTATCCATCCTGTTGGTTCACTATATTGTCGCCAAGAACGAGCTCAATATTTACAAAAAACATACCACCGTCACTCTATTCTGAGTGATGTGGGCTAGAATTTAATGCCCACGAGAGGGCCGTCCCTAGCTTTTCAGACGCCGCCCCCCTCTTGGTGACGTACATGTTTTCACACGCTATAGAGCACCGAAGTCTGACGTCAGTATCGGTAGAGGTTGCAAATCCATGGGTTCATGTACTTTTAGATTTTAGATTGCCTCATATAAGAACTGTGTTCGTTTGAAAAATAAACACGTCACCCTGCCCGCTTTACTCAATATGGATATGAAGAATCAACTGAGAGAACGCTCTTGTTACATCTACTGAATTTGTTACATTTTCGCTAGAAACAGACTATCATATGAGTGACTGACTGTCACAAAACGATACAGAGACAACCTCCCTGACAATAACGCAGAGACAGCTTGTTTATTTTTTGACCGCAATGCTTATATGAAACGATTTATAAGATGACCCCATGTTATTCGCCATAGAGAAATTACTTCCGTGAACATGGGGAATCGAGGGGATGAGCGAGTGACGTCAGGACTTCGGCGCTCTATACCTCAAGGAATTAGTCTCCCTACGCACCCGCTTCGACTGTTATCAATGGACAAGACGGCAGTTATCAGTTCGGATCAGTACGATTGTTTTCGACGAGTATGGGCATGCTCTGCCGACTAAACGACAGGATTAAGGTTGGCGAACATGCGTTAATATTAGGACCGCGCTGCGACATGCTTGCGGTTAAGTTTAGGGGAGGGTATGAGGAGGCTTGTCATTTTCAGTAGGCTCCCAGCATGTCCAGTAGACCTGAATAGATCGATAAGATCGGTTAACGTGTCTTCAACGCCAATCGCAGCCAGTAGGCTCCAGACGAGCCGATCGGCTAGATAAGATCGACGTAATAAGTAACCTACTGGGAATTATCGGTTGATTTTCGGTCGAATCGGCTGAACCCTCCACTCGGAGTGTCTGCTTTTCATTCAAAGACTAACCTCCTCAAACCACCATGAAGACCAACCAGAGTCACCACGCGAGCGACTGCAGACGGGGTCTTCTGTTTGATTGGTCGCCCCCCCCCCCCCGAACTGGGGAACGCCCACCTGAGAGCACCACAGTCGGTTAATTGACTAAAGACCTACTGTAACCTTTTTTAACAAAGCATTTTCTATAAGCTAAATTATATGGCCTCATGTTTTAAATGTTTTGTGTCGATTTTCACAAATGAAAAGTGCTGTGTGTGTGTGTGTGTGTGTGTGTGTGTGTGTGTGTGTGTGTGTGTGTGTGTGTGTGTGTGTGTGTGTGTGTGGAGCAGAAACAGTGAGCAGAGTGGGTACAGTATAGGCTATAGGGTATAGAAACAGTTGGAGTAATAAACCACCTCCACACTTTGACCTTAAAAGCTGTGCCAATGAATGTGAAATGAGCTTTCCTCTACAGAACAGAAATCACGGTTGGTGTTGGTTGTCCTTGATCTGCTTCGTGTGAATTCATGTATTGGCAAAGGACCCCAGCATGATGGGGGGTTAAGTGTGTGTGTGTGTGTGTGTGTGTGTGTGTGTGTGTGTGTGTGTGTGTGTGTGTGTGTGTGTGTGTGTGTGTGTGTGCGTGCGCGACACTGTGCATGCGTCCAACTGTGTATTAATGGAGAGACAGTCCACAATGACAAGAGGACTCAGATAGGGGAAAGGGGAAAGGTTACCACCATGCAGCACCCCCCCCCCCCCTCTCTCTCTCTCTCTCTCACACACTCCCTCGTCCTCTCTCTCCCACTATCACACCCCCATCCCCCCCCCTCTCCCACTCTCCCTCGCCCACCCCCCCCCCCCCAATCTCACTCCAGACTGTGGGATTAACACTCCAGAGTGAGAGAGGAGGGGAGGGGAGGGAGGGGGAGAAGGAGGGTAACAGGTGTTAATCAGAGAGGGAGGTCCTGGCTGGGGGTTGCGGGAGGGGGGGGAGGGGGCAGGCGGGGGGGTTGTCCGGAGGAAAAAAGCCATTACATCACCTTCCTCCAATAATGTGTGATGTAGTCAGAGTGTGCGTGTGTGTGTGTGTGTGTGTGTGTGTGTGTGTGTGTGTGTGTGTGTGTGTGTGTGTGTGTGTGTGTGTGTGTGTGTGTGCGTGCGTGTGAGTGAAAGAGAATGGTGACAGATAACTTATTTTCATTAGTGACACAATTCTTTCTTTCTTTCTTTTCTCCCCTCCGATTGGCCAGCGATTCGGAACACTTCCCAAGGCATCCGTGTGCTTTGCCCTCACCTTCCTATAGAGATAGGCAACCACACTTGCAATTCCGCCTTCTAGTTCCATATTAACGTCATATTATCATTAAAATCTTAGTGTTTTGTCAATTATTTGGGGGCCCACTTGCAATACCCTCTTGGCCCACCAGTGGGGCCCGCAGGCCCAAAGGGTGAGAACCACTGGTCTATAAAGTCAAAGTCGTACGATTAGTCACACACGTTACTGCAGTGAAATCTGTTCTCCACATGATTTGACCCATCTCTTGGAGCAGTGAGCCGCAGCGTGTGCGCCGGGCGCTCGGGAATAACCACAAGGCCACTGTCTGGTATATGAATGCACCAATGTGTCCCTTATGTGTTCCAGCTGTACAAATCATTGTGTGTGTGACATGTGTTTGTCCATGGCTCCGTGGCAATCTTAATTGGCCCCAATCTATACCTCTCCTCCACACACAGCCCTCTGTGATTGGTCAGCGTCCCAGATCAATGTCCTCCTCCACTGTCTCCAGATCAGATAAAATGGCCGCCAGCCTCCTCCTCAATGCCCTCAAATCCTCAAATTCTGCCCCCTCAGTGTAAGTTTTAAGTACATATTGTTTTACTATATAAAAATCACACCCGTGTGAAGTGAGGGGCGCTCTTATCATCGTACATCATCATGCATCGTCTCATACTGGCCAATCAGAATGCCTGTTGCCACAAATTCATGTCCTATTTGGCGGACATTTGACCTAATTTCTCATTTCATTGTCGATGGCAAATATGAGACGTGCGGGGACAAGATGACGTAAAATTTCCCTTTGTCAATGGCATTTAATGTTGTATATAGGAAAGCTGTATATAGGAGGGGCTAGCGACCCTCAAAAATGAGATGTACCCCCTCGCCGTTTTCAACTCCCCCCTCAGTAATTTCATCCTAGAGCTGAGCCTGCCTCTTCTCTCTCTCTCTCTCTCTCTCTCTGTCTCTCTCTCTCATGTACAATTCAAAGGCGCTTCATTGGCATGAGAAGACATACGTTTACATTGCCAAAGCAAGTGTTGAATACAAACAGAGAAATTATTTTGTATAAACATTCGGCACATTGGAAACTTGGAAAGAGCTGCTTACAAAACCTGCTGAATATGTAGGCAAGTCTATACATGTCCTTAAGGTACAGAGCTTTTGAAGCTTTTGAAACTTTTGTGAGGTGTAGTAGTCACTTGGTATGAAACATTCCAAGAGACTGTTTTTCATGGTCTCACTCACCCCTGTCCAAGCTAGCCCACTGTTTCTCAACATCGGGTCCAGGGACCACCAGGGGTCCAAATGGACCCTTATGGGTGTAACTCGGAGAGTGCACGGGTCCATTTGGTCCCATTTCACTGAGGATTAATTGTACGGTGTCGATTGGGGACCCGAACAATTGTATCATAATAGAAGCTGCACGTCTAACGCCACGCGTCTGTTGTTGTTGTTGTTTCACAAAGTTGTGCTGCTCCATGGGCACAAAATACATGTGCATTGTGGACGTGGAAATCTCTCAAATGTAATAACAGATGGGGGTCCGTGGTCTAATCTAATGCATATCAAACTGGGAAACTTGAAATTAAAAGGTGGAGAATCTGTGCTAGCTGTCTCTCCAACTCTGCCTCTCTCTCTGACACATTTCAGGTCTCTCTCTCTCTCTCTCTGACCTGCTGAAGCAGCACACACCGGCCTGTCCATCAAAAAGACAGAACAGGTGCTTCTGCAATGACCTCCCTTCCCCCTTTTTCCTCTCTCTGTGAAACCCGCCCATCCGAGCAAACACACGCGCACTCGCACAAGCACACACGCGCGCACGCACGCACGCATGCACAGTCATGCATGCGAGCAGCACTCGCTCACATGTTTACATGGACGCCATGGGACTTAGGGACCGACGACATGATGTAGCTAATAGGCTTTTTGCTGCATCGGTCATCATACTGAATGCTGCTGGATACTGAGACCCAGCTCGCTTGTCGCTGGGCTGTGACACACACACACACACACACACACACACACACACACACACACACACACACACACACACACACACACACACACACACTGAGTCACACACACACACACACACACACACACACACACACACACACACACACACACACACACACACACACACACACACACACACACACACACACACACACACACACACACACACAGAGTCACACACACACACACACACACACACACACACACACACACACACACACACACACACACACACACACACACACACACACACAGTCACACACAGAGACACACACGTGCATGCGCGCACACGAACATGTTCACGCAGTGAATCACCGTAAGCGCCGTGACACAGAGGCATTTGGACGCCCGTGGCACAGATTGGCTCAGGGTACATCAGGCATTACATGTCACCATGGGGCTATCACTGTCGCTGTCGGGGGCTCATGAAATGTTAGTTGACAAATGGCAGATCTACAAGCTACGCGTCGCTTTGTTTTCATTGTGAGCTTGCAGATCTTCTATTTTCAAAGTATATATGGTTAATGTATGTTTTTTTTAAATAGTAGGCATGCACTAGGCCTAATCAAAATCTAGAAAGTAACTAGTAAATGAGGTTTTCAAATAATTGGAGTGGTATTTAAAGTATTTGCCTCTGAGATGTAGTGGAATAGAAGTAAAAGCATAGGAAATGTGTGGTTAATTCATAACGTATATGTGTAGACGGCAAATATATCTTTTGTGTCTAAAGCTAAAAGGTTTGTATTGGGAAACTGCACTCTTAGATTTCCCCTGTGCTGCAAACTGCTGCGTGGTGAATGGGAACCTTCTGCCCATAGCATCACATCACTTGTATCATTCAGAAACTTTACTGGCTGTCATTTGTTTGAGTCGCAACTTGCAACCCACTTGCGACAGACATCCCCAAGGTGTGACAACCTGCATTTCACAGACTGCTGCAATTTATCTCTGCAACGCATTGCGACGGTTCTATTGCGGCCTGGGCTTATAAGATAAGATAAGATATACTTTCAAAACGCATCGCACCTCGAACCGTTTTGAGCTTGTTGTACACATACTATATCTCTGTTGTCGGGAAGACATTATGTGGCCCTAATACATGGAATGACCTGCAAACTACATTAAAATGTATCACATTGGTACCCCTGAGTCGTTTTAAAACCTTGTTGAGCATACAGATCCCCACAATATGGAACTGTTTTTAGATCGTTTTGAAATTTGCCTTAGCTTCTATTTGTAACCTATGTAATTAGTATAAGGCCTATACCTTTTGTTTTCCTTTTCCTGATCTTCTGATGTATTGTGATGTTTTTTTTGAGTGGTGCAACCACTCCCTTACGGAGTTATAAATGGTAAATGGTGCATTTATATAGCGCCTTTATCCAAGGCGCTTTACATAGATTGTGCATTACATTCACCCATTCACACACACATTCATACACCGATTGCAGCGGAAGCCATGCAAGGTACCAACCAGCACATCGGGAGCAATTTGGGGTTCAGTGTCTTGCCCAAGGACACTTCGACATGTAGACAGGAGGAGCCGGGATTCGAACCGCCGACCCAAGGATCATTGGACGACCTGCTCTACCTCCTGAGCCACAGCCGCCCCAGTTATGTGTGTGGGTGGGTGGCTGGCTGGCTGGGTGGGTATGAGCACGAAAACAGCATGGTTGTTTTTCACCACCTGTGCGCAACCTAACACACACACAAACACACACGCACATATTAACTGTATATATGATGCTTTCGGGTGTGCCAGTACAGTACAGTGACAGCTGTACCCCCCCCCCCCCCCCACCCCCGGGGACCCCCACATGGTAACTCTGTCATTTCTCTACCGTTTCGGACGCGGGGCGGCTCGCCGGAACCGGGCCGGCACCCTGGGTGCGTTCCTGTGGGTCTGGAACTCCCCCCCCACCCACCCCCCGGGAACCCCCACACGGAGTTGCACCACTCACTTCACACGGGTGTGATTTTTTATATATTGTATTACTCGACGACACTGAAAACGAGTTAAATTACTCAGTATAATTACGAGAATAAATAAAACTTGAATGAATGAAAAAAGAAACCACCCTCCATGTTGTTTTTCAGAAAATTAAATATATAAAAAATTCAGCCAATGAAGAAAACCTTATATTTAGAAAACGAAGCAATTGTGAATTTATATATTATCAATTACTTGCATGAGAGGGGGATAGGTGGTGGAGTTAGCTGCTTTGGCAGACAGTTTGAGGTTCCAATGGAGTTAAGAGGTTTTGTCCGAAGCGCTTTTTACTACTTTTCATTGGTTAATTATTGTTTTAACCAAAGGGTAAAGGCTTTTTTATATAGCATTTAAAACGTCATAAAAATGGAGTTAGGTGGTTTCCTCCCCGACAGCAACAATATCAAACATTCCGTCTACATTGTTCCCAAAAATAAATAATTCAGTGTGACCAGAAGCAGGGATAAAATAGTATCCCCGCCGCTGGCAATAAGAGTGAGGAGGGTATATCAAAAGCAGAGGCATGGATTCCCCTCCATCCCCTCCAGCAATATGAACCCACCCTGCCTTGTTAGTGCAGAGAATCAATGAACCATACACGGCTGTCCGAGATGAATGTTTATTGCGTTTGGGCCTTTATTTTGCTCTGGGGAACCCTGTGTCTTCTGCTAGGAGGCACTATATAAGCTACGGCTTCAGCCTATACCTTTTTCAGTCCAAACATGTCCTGTAAAATGCCTTTGCTGCTGTAATAATCATGTACATGTTGTTTTAAGACCGAAATAAAACTATTCATTCATTCGATGGAGAATGAATGTTAGCTCAGACACTACTGTATCGCTGTTGTCGGGCAGACATCTCCATAGTCTAACTTTTTGTGTGTTTTTTTCCGCCATCAATTACAGCGGCAGAGAGCTCAACTAATTACATTACTTAAGTGCTGTATACTTACAATTTTGAGGTATTTGTACTTTAGTTGAGTACGTCGAATCTTCAGTCCTTTTACTTCTACTCCACAACAATTCAGAGGCAAACGTTGTACTTTTTGACAACTTTAGTTACTTTGTAGACTTTGATTATTATTACAAAACATACATGAACCACTTCAGCCCTATAGTATATAAATTTCGGCCATTTGAAAATAGCCGATATACATGCTCGTCGCATCGCGACGCAATGTCGTCCCTGGTCCCTGGAACAACATCTTTTTCAGATGAGGGTTGGCGGCCCCAATTATACATATCATTTTTGGGGTCCTTGACATGAAATAGTTTAAGAACCACTGATATAGAATCGCAGGTTTTTCAGAAAACTGTTTAGAAGACATTTAGTTTTTTCCCCCAACAGAGCTGATACTTTCTGGGCCTGTGTGATAACTCCTGCTCATGCATGTCGTCGCCGTAGCAGAGTGTAAGACCTTATTATGTTCAGAACCGTCCCGATGGATCCAATGGTTATTATTGTTATTGAGTCACAGGCTCTTGACTGAATTTGCTTTTGATTGGTTCAACATTTACAAGACCCACAAGACACATTTAACCACTTTCGCTTTCACCATTTGTCTAAGAATGGGGAAATGTGCAGATGTGTCCTCATGAAGCTCACAAAGGACCCTGTCCTGCGCTCTATACCGTCTTACCCCATAGATACCATTTTGGGCGGGAACCCTTTTTGGTGTTTTAAGCATTATGTGCAATGCATAGCATTCAATAGCATTTAGCTATTGAAAAATAGCAGATCTACAAGCTCGTAGCGCGGCACCGAGTGCCGCGCTACGAGCTTGTAGGTCTGCCATTTTTGAAAAATCGCAAAAATGTGTTGCAAATCTTTGAATATATATTCTTTCAGAGCGAACGTTTTTAACTCAAATCTTTGCTTCTGGGAGGTCCCTGAACTACATATTTTCAGATGGGGGGTCGGCGGTTTATAAGAAAACTGTCGTGATTTCGAAGACATTTGTAGAATCGTCCTCAGGTCTAAATGGGTTCAAAAAATATAGATGCCTTATTGGCCGCTGCAGTTCGTTGGAGCGCCCTGTCTGCAACGGGAGGAGGAAGTCAAGCGGAATCTTGAAGACACGCTGCCTCTGATTGGCCTACCGAACGTCCCCTTCCGTTCTTCCGCTTGGCTTCCGCTATGCTTCGCAAGGAATCTTAACCAAGTTCGCTGCTTGCAGCTATATTTTTGAATTATTTTTTATCAATGTTTGCCTGTTGTCTCTCATTGTGGACAAAATCTCATCCAATGATAACAAAATAATCTTAAGTCTGCATGAGGGTCCGAGATATATCTCATCAAATGGTGGTCCGTGTGGCTCAAATGCCGAATAAATACTAATGTACCTTGATATGAAACGGGTTGAAAGCCACTATATTCCAGACTATAATATACAGTATATGCAGTGATATTAGTCTGGCCATGCCAGGCTAATATAACACTGACGAGCACATTATGACTACAGTTACTCTGAGCCGTCACTCAGCCGCTCAGCAGATGTCATGGGGGGGAGGGGGGGTGGGTCCGGGGGTCCTGTGGCTACTGGGTGTGAAGGGAGGAAAAGGGTGCGAGGGGGAGGGGGGAGTGGGGGGGGGGGGGGGGGGGGGGTGGTGTTGGGTACACCAGCTCTCTGACAGATATACTATACTGTAGTAGAGCACTGGTTCCCAAACAGTGGGTCGGGACCCATTTGTAGGTCGCGGACACATTTTTATGGGTCCCTTTATTTCTATTTTTTTCCTTTTGTTTCCTATATACATTTTGTTTTAAGCATTTTCAAAAAGCATTCCCCCCCCCCCCCCCAAAAAAGCAATAAAAAAAAGAAAGATCTAAGAAATTCCATAAATTATGAAAAAAACAAATGTTTTTCGAAGTAGTGAAACTTGCTATAGATCTACAGATCTAGCTATACTTTCACTATGGTTTGGGTCCCGGGGGGGCAAATGTCTTTAGATGTTTCTTTTGGCTCTCGAGCTAAAATGTTTGGGAACCCACTGCTGTAGAGCCATTGAGGAGGGGGTGGTGGTGAAGAGGGGGGGGGGGGGGAGGGGGTGTGGGGTTTGACAGTCGGTCACAGTTGGCACCAAAAGGATATCCAGGGGACAGACGGGAGGGGGACAGGGTGGCAGCCGGGGGGCCGAGCGAGAGAGAGAGAGAGAGAGAGAGAGAGAGAGAGAGAGAGAAGAGAGAGAAGAGAAGAGTGAAGAGCGGAGTCACAGAGAGGAACTACAGAGAGTGAGAGAGAGGAGAGAGAGAGAGAGAGGAACACAGGACAGAAGAAACGCGTGTCACCTTTCAAGAGGGACCTCAGGAACTACACGGAAAACACACCAGAAGTATAGCCAAGACGACGACAACAACATGAAGACAGGAGAGCTTCACTGAATTTCAGGGAAAGGAAAAGTTCTGTCTTCCCTTCTCTTTGCCCTCTCTCCATCTCTGTGCCTCTCCAAATCCCACTCCGACCTCCCCTGTCCCCCCCGTCCCCTGCACCCCGCCTGTACCCCGTCATCATCCCCAGCAACCTGAGGGACTCCATCCATTCTCTGGTTGTTTTATTTCCCCTGTAAGTATTCTGCTATTCTATTTAATTTTATTCTCATTGGTATTTCTCTCTCTCTCTCTCTCTCTCTCTCTCTGTGTGTGTGTGTGTGTGTGTGTGTGTGTGTGTGTGTGTGTGTGTGTGTGTGTGTGTGTGTGTGTGTGTGTGTGTGTGTGTGTGTGTGTGTGTGTGTGTGTGTGTGTGTGTGTGTGTGTGTGTGTGTGTGTGTGTGTGTGTGTGTGTGTGTGTGTGCTCATTGCCTGCTGTGTTCCACCAGGTAACCACATGTCTGCATGGTGCAACAGATGAAATCTCTATTGGTGTATGGTTTGCTATCTGATTGCTATTGTGTGTCCTCTGTGGTGCTGCCGTTCTGAATTCATAGTTTGTGTGTGTGTGTGTGTGTGTGTGTGTGTGTGTGTGTGTGTGTGTGTGTGTGTGTGTGTGTGTTGTTTGGGAATCGCAAAAGAACATTGGGCTCATTTAGAATGCATAACTTCGACTGTTCCCAAGCACCTGGGGGTGTGTGTGTGTGTTTGCGTGCGTGCATGCCTGGCTGTGTGCATGGCATGCAAGTGTGTGTGTGTGTGTGTGCTTTCCTGTCAAGCAGGCCTCCTTTGGGGCGTTGTGCGAGTCTGCGACTGGCCAGTTCAAATCAATATTGTTAATAAGCGGCGTGTGTGCGTGTGTGTGTGGTGTGCGTGCGTGTGTGCGTGCTTGCTTGTGTGCGTGCGTGACTGCGTGCGTGCGTGCTTGTTTGTGTGCGTGCGTGCGTGCGTGCGTGCGTGAGCGAGAGCCAACGAAGCATGTATGCGAATTAGAGAGTCTGTTTTT
This sequence comes from Electrona antarctica, assembly GCF_951216825.1. NCBI lineage: Eukaryota > Metazoa > Chordata > Actinopteri > Myctophiformes > Myctophidae > Electrona > Electrona antarctica. The sequence continues at coordinate 11,736,410 of NC_136811.1, forward strand.
GCAGATCTCTCTCTCTATCTCTCTAGACAGCTCTTCCCCTATTTCCGACGTAGCTTATTCTCTTTTACAAAGTGTTCCACTAGAGTGCCTGTCTGTCTGTCTGCCATCAGATCACACTCTAGCTGCTAGCTGTGCTAATAGGTGTTGTGACTCCACGTGTGTCCCTGTCACAATCGGTGTGTCCCCCCCCCCCCTTCTCCTCCCCCCCTCCCAGGACCTCTGCATTGACGTGTGCAAGCAGGGGCTCCTGTCTCTGTCACTCACGCCGGCTTGACGTCCAGCTCCGTGTGTCTGTCTGCGTCCATGTCTCTTCATTCTGACATCCATGTCTCCGTGTGTCTGTCTGCGTCCATGTCTCTTCATTCTGAAGTCCATGTCTCTGTGTGTGTGTCTGCGTCATGTCTCTGTGTGTGTGTCTGTCTGCGTCATGTCTCTTCATCCTGACGTCCATGTCTCTGTGTGTGTGTCTGTGTCCATGTCTCTTCATTCTGACGTCCAGCTCCGTGTGTCAGTCTGCGTCATGTCTCTTCATTCTGACGTCCATGTCTCTGTGTGTGTGTCTGTGTCCATGTCTCCGTGTGTCTGTCAGTCTGCGTCATGTCTCTTCATTCTGAAGTCCATGTCTCTGTGTGTGTGTCTGCGTCATGTCTCTTCGTCCTGACGTCCACGTCTCCGTGTGTGTGTCTGCGTCTAGTGTCTCTTCGTTCGGTTCTGCCGAGCCACTCTTTGTCTCATCGTGGCGAAAAAGTACTCAAATGTTTTACTTAAGTTAAAGTATAAATACTGCAATGTAGATGTACGATCCGTTACAAGCAGAGTAATCTAGTAAGAGAGTAATGACACTCCCGTTGACTCTCATTGTAACAATGGAATGCGGAAGTGCTCATTCTATCTCAATGGAATAGTTCCAGTCATAGGAGCAATGTTTGGAACTATCACCCATAGGCACCCGCTTTGCGGCGAGATCAAAGCGTGTCAACACTCTCTTACTAGATTACTCTGGTTAAGTAGAAGTCCCGTATTCATAATGTACAGTTGTACACTCAAGTAAAAGTACAAATGTATCGTCATCAAAATGTACTTAAAGTACTAAAAGTTAAAGTACTCATATTGCAGAATGTCCCATTTCACAAGTTCAAAATGTGTTAAAAATCTTTTGAAAATAGCCGATCTACATGCGATGCGACGCATTGTGAGCTTGTAGATCGGCTATTTTCAAATGGCCGAAATGTATAGGGTTGAAGTGGTGGATTTCTAATCAAAATGATAATCTCCAATGTAACTATAGTAACTCAAGTTTTCAAATAATTGTAGTGGAGTATAAAAGTACACATTTTGGCTCTGTCTGAGATGTAGTGGAGTAGAAGTAAAAATATTGGAAATTGGAAATACTCAAGTAAAGTACAGATACCTCAAAATTGTACTACAGTACAGTACTTGGGTAAATGCACTTAGTTACTTTTCTCCACTGTGGCGTCATGTATTCTATATATCTGTGTAGGTGCAGGGCCTTGTGTGATTGTACTGGCAAGATCCATTATACCTCTCTTGGCTGCTTCAGGATTTATTCCCTGTATTCACATTCTATTTCGAACTTTGATGCAGGTCATCGTGGTACTGTTTTCTCCTTTCCTTTGGTTTAAATTGAGTTAGGATGGGGGTGTGGGTGGTAGATATGGTGTATAGCAAGCTATACACTGTTCCTGCACGTGTGCATTGTGGTATTTGTACTCTTTGTAATGTTTCACCTACATGTATTCGTATACAAACGGTGTATTTGTATTGTATGTAATGTTTTACATATATGTGTATAGGATTAGGACGCCCTCTAAAACAGGATGCTATCCTCTCAATACAATTCGGATCATTACTATTGCAGAATGTCCCATTTCACAAGTTCAAAATGTGTGCAAAATCTTTTGAAAATAGCCAATCTACAAGCTCACAAACTGTCTAACCAGACAGTGGCCTTGTGGTTAAGAGTGTCCGCCCTGAAACTGGGAGGTCGGCGGTTCGATCCCCGGCCGGGTCATACCAAAGACTGTAAAAATGGGACCCAATGCCTCCCTGCTTTGGCACTCGGCATCAATGGGTTGGATTGGGGGGTCAAATCAACTAATGATTCCCGAGCGCGGCGCACACTGCAGCTCACCGCTCCAAGAGATGGGTCAAATGCGGAGAACTTTGACTTTGTCTAATAGCTCCCCAAGGCCTTATTACTGCCTGGCCTTATACTCCACTGTACATATAAGTACAGTATGCATGTCTGTCTGTCTGTCTGTCTGTCTGTCTGTCTGTCTGTCTGTCTGTCTGTCTGTCTGTCTGCAGATTTGCATCCATTGGTGATTAACAAAACGTCTCCTTCTTTCCTCCAAACAGAGAGAGAGAGAGAGAGAGAGAGAAACAGAAGGGTCCATTCCTCCTGGAAGAAAGAGAGACACCAGGAATCCCCTATACTCTTCCTCTCTGCTCCGTTCCCTCGTACCCCCCCCCCACCACCACCACCACCACCGCTCTCCCATCATGACCCTGCTGGCCTCCGAGAGGTCACTCCTCATCCGGAGCAAGTTCCGCTCAGGTGAGGAAGAGATGCCATCTTACATTAGGTGTCACTCTGCTGGTACCGCTGCGGCGGGTGGCCTCGTGGCCTCCAGCTCTCATCCCCCTCGGTGAGATTGTCACTCTCTGTCTGTGTCTGACTGTGTGCGTGTGTGTGTGTGTCTGTGTGTGTGTGTGCGCGCGCGTGTGTCTGTCTCCACGTTTGACATTTCCAATCGGTCGTCCCTCAGAGACGTATGTTGGGAGGACGCACATTGTGCGGCGTCTTATGTATACAAAATGTGCCCGTTTGAATGGTTTATAATAATTGTGACTGCAGCGTCAAATACTGTGCCACGATGAGAGATAAAGGGAGGACATACTGTAGCCTAAAGCAGCACTGGGTGAAACGGCACATATTGGAATTAAATTACCATTAAGGTACTTGCAGACTGGACGTGTTTTTTGGAAAAACTGAAAAAAACTGAAACTGAAACAATCTGAAAAACAAGTGTGCAAGAACCTTTACATTAGGTTTTTAAATGTGTGTGTGTGTGGGGGGGGGGGGGGGGGGGGGAGTAACTGTAGTGCCAATCTACCTTGAGTAGGCTACGGCAGTGGTTCCCAAACTCTTAGCTCTAGGCCCAGGAGAGAGATTAGACATTTGCCCGGGACCCAAATTAGTGAAAATAGCAGATCATACAAGCTCACACCACGTCGCTTTGCGGCGCGTTGCAAGCTTCTACTGTATGTAGATCTGCTATTTTCACTACTCATTGAGTCCCGACCCACTGTTTGGGAGACAGTGGGCCAGTGGCGCATCTACAACAAAGCAAGGACAGGCCTGTCCAAATCCATTTCTGCCTGGCCAAAATGAGAGAAAAAAAGAGGACCAAAACAAGACCTGAGAACTATTAGTGGACAGCGGATTGGCCGTTGAGCATAGAGCGCGACCCTCAAGCACCAATTGGAATGTAAATGCATGCCTTTCAGCCTTTGTATCCTATACTGTCTGGCAGGTACAGTATATCTCTTTGAAAACCTTTAGGACCGAC